>NC_135439.1:16256042-16589376 GCF_051991255.1 Vanacampus margaritifer | reverse complement strand
AGGCTCAACACCAGAACATTTGGCGTTTTCATCCCACAGGTGACGGGACATACAGTCAATCTCACAAAACGATTAACTTGGGGAGGGGGAAAGTGATTTGTCAATATATTTTGCCTTGAACTTTCAGATTGCCAAATCTTTCCCCGGTTTGTTGATGAAACTGCTGGTAAAGACGGTGAAAAATCCCATGGTCACTTTGGAGCCGAACAACGCGACTATTCAAGCCACCAGCACAGTGACGGCTTACGCGATCCAACCCAACGGCACACTGTCGCCGCTATTTGTCCTTAACATGGCACGATACATACTTTTCATTATTATACTCTTTGACATGAGGGCCACGTATAAATATATATAAATATATATATTTTTTTATTTTTTTTTTATAGCGTGGGGGCAATATTCCGAGAGAAAAAGTTTCAAATTTGCCCCTTTATAAAGTCGCAAATTTGCGAAAAAACAACCTAATAAATTTGCGACTTTATAAAGTGGTAAATTTGTGCGAAAAAAACTCAGAAACGTACGAGAAATACATGTAGCGTACTACTCAGATATTTGTGCCAATACTTTTCTGTCGGGTTTTCAAATAAGGAGATAGTAATTGCTTTAGCAGAGATTAACCATATCATGTTAAGCATTCACTCTTTGAAGCGTTGGGTACTGCCGAAGACAAAGACGCCTCGCTTTGCGAAGGTCCGCACCCTGAGGACCAAGCATTTAAGTTAATATGTTAAAATGTATATTTACTTATACATTTATCTTTCCAGAATTATTATTTACACATTCATACATTTGGGTATTTTTTTTTTGTATAAGTAGCTAAATTCATGAGTCGAATCTGCTGCTCTCCGTGATTCACTTGAATTTACCTAAAGTACGCTAGCTTCTGATTGGTTAGTGTTAGTCAGCTGATAGGGGAACAGGAAGTGTTGCCGCTCTAGCTGCCGTGTATGACGAGTAAAGTTTAAATTAAGAATGAATCAGTCTCCATCCAGCCTTTTCATTTTGTAAACAGTGTTCCATTAACCACCGAATCCAACGGATCCTCACATTAGTTTATAGCTACGCTACGTGTATTTTTCGTAAGTTTCTGAGTGTTTTTTTCCCCAAAATCTTCTACTTTATGAAGTGGCAAATTTGCAAGTTTTTGTCTGAATATTTCGCCTGCCCGTATATATATTTATACGTGGCCCTAATACACCGTCATAACATTCATCTTTGGTTATTTATTAAAAATAAATAAAAAATAAATAAAACTTTCTTAACTTGTATTCATTGTCCCCTTCCAGGAGGCCAGTGTCAGCGCCCGAGTGTCTGTTAGCGGCATGAGGCTAACTGGAAATGTCGCCCTGAACAAGTGAGTTCCCAAAAATTAATGACTCTTTGTTCAAAGAGGCCAAAAGTTCCTTGCAAGAACAAACGTTACAGTCTAATTTTGCTTCATTTGCACAGAATGGTTCTGACCCTGGGGACAAGTTATGTGGGAGACTTTCGGGTAAGAGTTAGACTCAGATGCAAATTACCGCTTTTATCGTCCATGTCAGTGAGAGGAACTAAACTGAACTTAAAATGCAGGTCAAATCTCTTGACAACATTCTGAACACGGTCCTGAAATTGGTTGTTTTACCCATACTGAATGGTAAGTTGTTACCAAATGAGCATGAGTTCTCCCATGACACATGGTGCATTTTTCAACATACGCACTTGTATACAAGGAATTGCCATGCATATATGCCAATTGAAAGAAATTCATATTTGAACATTTGATACATATCAACTGCCATATCGTTGTAATGACTAAATGCTGTTCTCTAAACTCATTTAAATTCATGCATTTCTCCCCAGTTCAACTTGCAAAGGGATACCCGCTCCCCACCATTGGAAAGATGAAGCTTGTCAACACTGACCTTCAGGTCCTTAAGGTCAGAAAGAGAGAATTTTCAAAAAGCAACATTTACGTCTTCTATATTTTAACTCATTCACTGGCATTGACAGCTATAGACGTCAAAAATTCATTTGAACTATTTCTATTAGTTAAACTTTTTTTTTATTGTACATTTAGAACATATCTAAAATTTGTGATGAATCGTTAGTTAACTAGTGAAGTCATGTGATTAATTACAATTTTAAAAAAAAATAATCACCTGACGCCCCTAATTTAATTTTAATTAAAAATAAGGGGTGTCAGACGATTAAAATTTGTATTCGTAATTAATCGCACAACTTCAATAGTTGACTCACGACTAATCACAAATTTTAGATTTGTTATAAATACAATAATTTTTTTTCTAGGGTTTCCTAAAAAAATTTAATGAAATGAAAAAAAAAGTTAAACTAATAGAAAAAGTTCACATGAATTTTGTATGTCTATAGTCGTCAATGGCAGTGAATGAGTTAAATGTCTGTCTTTTTCTCCTGTAGGACTACATGCTGATTGGGACAGATGTTCAGTTTGCAGTGTGATGGAAGTGACACCCAAATGATTTTCATAACAAATAGATTGTGCACATCTCCAGCTTTCATTTCAAACCACTATTATTGCTCAACATTTGTTAGCGTTTCTCTTTGTTAAATTAATGACTGTATGTTTTCGCTTTCTTGCAAATTAAATGAGGGTTGTGATATTTTTTCTTCAGTGGGCTTCGTGTCATCCAAACAGCAAGCAGGACAGTGTGCTCCTGACATGGAAATAATCTTTGTTCTATTTTAATAGCATGCTAAATAAATCATGAACAAAATATGACAAGATGTGCTGCTTCATGACATTTAATCGCATCTAACGAATTCCTGAAACTTAAATAACACAAACCAAATATGGTTACACTCAAATCGATGAAAACACATTTAACCATAATAACTTAACAACTCGTACATACTAACAGTTGTGTTGAGATTTTTGTAACATCACGAGATCAACACTGACGCAGTGGACCAAAGTAACAAAGATCTTTGGTACAAAATGATACTTTAATGTAATTTGTTTTCTGAGCTGTCAGCAGTGTCGATCAAGGTCATGCGGCAATCTTGGCTGGGAAGGCAAATGTTCATCATACTTGCTGGACTTCAAGGGAAGTTTGTGACACACGGCGTGACCTCTCAAACTCTGTGAGGTGGCCGACATGATCTGCAAAAGAGAAAAGACAGGCATGAACTCATTTGCTCCCAAAAACGTATAAAACCGCTCTATTTGAAATAGTGCCATGGTCCCAAACTGGTCTGCTAGAGCATGCAGAAGGCTTTGATGCAGCCTCTGACTTGATTAAAGCAATGGTAGTTATTGCAAAAAACGGCCAACAGGTGGCAGCAGAGTATGAGATCAGCCAGGGCCATGTTGCAAAAAGTTATTGGGTTGGTGAATAATGATGAAACTTAGCTATTGACCTTTTGCACGTGATGTCACCGCCCTCATGGGAACGCCCCCTGATGGACACTGGACGGCAAAAGAACCACTTGCCTGTATTGTAACCATTGAATCTCGTACAGCGTTAAGTCCTTTATCTAACCGATTATCTCATAAAATGGTCATATCTTGCTGTGCGGCCGGTTGTACAGCTAGACAAGGGAGTAAACCAAACATTGTTGTTTTTTTTATCACATACCTACAAATGAAGACAAAAAGCCGTCAACAGCATTCAACAATCATTTCCTTCCGCCGTCCGTCATAGGGCAGTCACGTGATCACGTGACGTCGGTGCAAATGGTAAATATTCTAATGTTAGTTGCTGCAAAACGGAAACAGATACAAATGTACTTTTTTTCCCCTGATGAAATATAATCTTTTTTTTGGTAGGTGCATATTTTTATAGCAATAGAACACAATATTCTGTGGGCCTTGCAAAATCAGTCAAAATTCAGTAAAACAGCCAGGAGCGAAGGGGGTTGCTTCAGTGGAAATGGCTGGGAGTGAATGAGTTAATTATTGAGAATTCAAATCATTCAAATCTCTCTGAATGTCTCACACAAATACGATTGAGGAGCCCAATGAAAATGAATGATATGATTATTAGACAATTTCGATTGAACCACCAAGCTGCGGACCAGTTTTAAGGTATTAAATCTGCAGAAACAATAAAATCTTTTTGCTTGTTATTTCAATTCAATTAATTGGCAGTTTTTTTTCATTTGTCTGGTTTTAAAGTGTTTCTTAAAACTCAGGTCTCCCACTAATATCCGTATAATAGACATAGCGACCTGAAAACAGACAAAAATCCCACCTTCACTAGCACGTAGTCTCCAACGTTGATTGCAGCCGTGTTGGACTCACAGGAGGACTCACTCGCAGGATGAACGGCAACATCCTCTCTGGGAAAGATCACTCTCATATTGCTATCTGCTCTCCCACGCAGCTCCTTGGCAGATCTCTTACTCTCCTGGAGAAAACCGAATGGCGCCATGAACATTGTTGCTCACTGAGGTTACACTAACCTAGTACAACATGTGCACCATCCGCTGAGAGTGAGCTTTGTTCCACGCAACAAATCCATTGATATATTTCTATAAACATCTGCTGGCTTTGCTATTTTAAGGATGACAATATGATTGTCAAGCAGGATCAGTGCAAAAGAATAAGAAAAACGTGCAATGTTTGCACAAAGTAATAACTGATAAGCAGGCAGTCAGAATGTTTGAAAATTGTGACTAGAACAAGGATCGATGATGTTTTTTCGTTAGACAAAATGACGCCTGCATATCCGAAGCTCAAGATTTTGCTTGGCAAAGTGCTGAAAAGTATCCTGTACTTGACTACATCTTAAGTAGGATATGACCCAAACCTTATGGTTCTTATTTTTACATAGAACAATAATTGATAAAGGTTAAAGTACTGTAGGGCTGTGCAATTAATCGAAATTCAATTTCAATTATTACACTCCACAATTACAAAATCATCATAAACGTAAAAAAAAAAAAAGATTAATACTAATTGTTGAGTTGTTTAGATTTATGCATTTGCACCTTTTTTTTGTTTTAACAAATTTGAACATAACTAATTTAATTTAATTATATATATATATATATATATGTATATATATATATATATATATATGTATATATATATATATATGTATAGTGTGAATACTCCCGGAGGTGCTCCATACATTAGCGAGTGCATTTCGATTTTTCCACGAAAATATTCTTTGCCATGGACCCAAAGGAAGACAACAATGTGCTACGAACCACAGTGGATTTAGGAAGGAGATTATCGCGTCGTCGTAACTACAGTGACTACTTCCGTAAATACTGGTACGAGGACCCCCCTTAGCTGCTCAACAACGTGCCTAACGTTAAATAGCGCACGCAAGGACCCCTTAGTGGTCTTAACATTATGCCCAATGTAAAATACACAACCTCAGCACTGAACTAAAGCAAGCATTAGCATAGCATTTTTCATCCACACCACAACAAAAAGGTAAGGTGTTTTTTATTGTTTAAATACTGTACAGGGTGCAAATGTAAAAAACATAAATAGACATTAAAATAAAAATTTCTGTTTTTTGGAGCTTGGGAACGGATTAATTGCATTTACATTATTTCCTATGGGGAAAAATGTTTCGGAGGTTGAACAATTCAAACTTTGAACACTTCACATGAACAAATTCTGTTCAAACGCAGAGGAACCCACTGTATATATATATATATATATATATATATATATATTAAATAATAATAATAATATTATTAACATTTTTAAATGTGTCAATATTTTCTTGTTTTGTACCAAAAATAAATAATCGTTTGAATAACTGTGATTTCAATTATTGCCAAAATGATCGTGATTATTTATATATATATATATATATATATATATATATATATATATACTGACCCCCTCCACCAGGACAAGTTGTGTGCTGCCAATAAGAGTAGCGTTGACCCTTGCAGCTTCCTGTCTGAACACAGCGATACACTCCTCCAGCCTACGTTGCTTCACATCCGCTGGCACATCATCTTTAAGATTATGGAATGCATGGGTTTTCTAGGTTGGGCAACAAAACAGAGAAGCTGAAGAAATGATGTTGTGAGTGATGGTGCAAGCATTTTCATGAATGACTCACCTTTCTCATGCTATAGGCAAAAAGGAACCCGATGTTGTAGCCTACTTCTCTGATGAGAGACAAGGTCTGCTGGTGATCTTCTTCGGTCTCGCCACAAAAGCCTGAGATGAAGTCACTGCTGAGACTTACGCCTGACACGTACACACACACACGGTAGGTAATAAGTTGAAGTGAAAAACAAATAAATGACACAAAAACATCTTCAATTGTTGACGTAATCAGACACTAGTGTACGGGTATAGACCGTCACCAGTCACAGAATTAGTTTTATATGTTGTTATATGTATGTTTTGCTCAGTCGATGTGTGGCTGTCATTTTGACCAATTATTGACCAATCTAAAGTGTTGAAGTGTCTTGTACTATTCGATGCAATGTTAATGGTTGATAAATCGTGTCATTTTTGGGGTCCCCTGAAAAGTGACCATTTTGAAGTTACAAGATTTTGGCCCGGTGATATACAGTATTACCTTTCTTCTACCTATCTTAGTTCTAAACCACTATAACAATGATTTATACTAGTGGTGTCAAATTTAGTGTGTTGATTTTGAGTTAATTTAAAGTTCCTTTAACGCCACTCATTTTTTTAAACGTGTGATTAATGACCGCTCCTTACTTGGAAAGCCTGTACTGGGGAAATTCCAGTCGCAACGCAGCAGACATCTCCACATCAAAATTTTGCAGCAATACATTTATTAGTAATGCATATATTTGTAGAGACTGGGATCAAGTTGTATTACACAATTTAAAAAATGAGCAGAATTTCACAAGTTACGTCATGTTAAAGATTAGATAGCTCTGTATATTAAAAGAAAAATGCACAGAGCTGTCACCAACGTCTTACAAATGCACCTATGCCATCTAGTGGCAGAAAAATGACCTCAACATAAATCAATATCACACTCATTTTTTACAGTACAGTACATCTTTTTAATTTGAACAAAAATGTATGAGTTATTATTTACTGTATCAATCACTAAAAGATGCAGCCATATTTCTATTTAACATTTTTTCCACTTTTGTTAACAAGAGTATGAAATCTTTGAGAAAAAAATATTGTACATTTAGAAAAGATATAAAAATTGGGATTAATCGTTAACTATTGTAGTCATGCAATTATCTACGATTAAAAATTTAAATTGTCTTGACACCCCTAATTTATACCCAACTTTAATAATATAAAAGGTAGAGAGCGTACCAGTTTGACCTACAACCATTTAAAGACTATTCCAGATGAAGCAGTGGTAAACCCTAGACCAGATTCGCCCTCAATTAATTTTGGAAAATAAAAATGTTTACTGTACTGTAGCTGAGCAGCTGAAAGTTTTAATATCAGCGATCTGTCAAGGTAGTAAACATCGCTCACAGCGCTTCAAATCCCAAGACTGCACTTGTTTGTCAGAGAAGAAGATTACACAATAGGTCAAGAAAATGGTGTCTTTCGAGTAAAATAGCCAGCAGATTACATGTACACTGAATTTAAATAGTTAGTTAGTTTGCTTAGCGACACTCTGAGCCATGAAAATTTTCAACCTAAATCGACACTTTAAATCCAACCTCAAAATTACACAACAGTGATCCCACCCCCACACCCACAAGAACTGTTGACAGTTTGTTTACTAAATTTGTGTGCTCCAAAAAACATATTATTGTTATTCAAGGCTTAATAGTGTTACATTGTGCTTAATTGGAGAAGCGGCTGTTGTGATGGATGGCAGAATCGGCAAACAGAGGGGAAACTTTGGGGACAAACTTTCACTGCCGTATATGAGTTCACAAGAAGCCCCAAGTAGCACTCACCAAAAAAAAAAAATAAAAAATGTGGGGCCCCTCCATCATTTAGGTTGCCCCTCCCTGCCCTAAACTGATCACCTGTCAGACACAGCACTGACTCAGAGAAAACCATTCACACCCGTGGAGAGGAAAGTGTAGCCTACCTTGAATTATATTCTTGATGTTCCGTACCAATTCAAGGTATGACTCTCTTGTATACCTGCAACGAGTAATATATGAGTCATACTTTTTCCACTCTGTATATTTACTTTGTGTTTAGTAAGAATATGGAAACGGTTAAAAAATTTAAAATAACATTGTTTTTCTATTGATGTAACTTGCATGAAGATTAGATCACATTTGATGACCAAGTAATGCAGAAAGGGCTTGAATAGAGTTAAATACAGTTACTCACCCACGGCGCATAGCTTTCAACACCTGACTGCTCCCACTCTGAGCTGGAAGATGGATCTGCTTACAAATGTTTTCTCTCTCCGCAATCAGATGCAAAACCTATGAACACACACACAAACACGCACACAGACAAAGCTGATCGATCATCAGTCAATCAACCAGTCATGGATACCTGAACGATTGTGTTCAGAGTTGATTTAAAGCTAGAGATTGCAGTGATTAAAAAATTACCCAATGACAAAGTGCGCATTCATGCTAAGCCTCACTTAAAAATAATTTTTCCCAAATACAGTAATATATTGACAGCAATGGAAATAGCCTTAGTAGACTTTTATTTGAAGTTGGCCCACGTCGTGGCGTGATAGCTAGCTTGTCTTCCCCTTTAGATGTTTAGGATTTCTTTATCATAGTTGATAGAAATTGTAGTTGCGACCAACATCAACACAACGCTATCCCAAACTCATGTTCAATCGCTAATTTAGGACGCTAAGAAACTGCTAATTAATTACACACTCATTGTATGATAGGTCAGAAGTCTCTGACGTTAGTGGCTAGCAGCTAGCTGTTAGCATTACCGACAGTGCCTGGCTTGTAGCTGTAAATGAGATTACCAGCTGGTAACTGGCTTGAATTCTTTTTCAAAATTCTGGACCAAGGCTAGTTTGTAATTCACTTTCCATGAATAAAGGAAGGGAAAAGATAAATAGAACTTTGTCTTCATTTATTTTATAAAACACGTTTGCCCAGTAAAAAAGAAAAACGTTCAACTCAAAATGTCAAATTTAGCCGTTTAGATTATAGGAACACAACTTTAAGCCATTAATACCTTGTTATTTTACATATGAACCATGTAAAAAAAAAAGCGTTTTACGAAATAAATGAAACTGATAACGTTTCGTTTTTTGGCAATTATCTATCATTAACAATTCATGCTAGCTCCCTTGACGTGCCGCTGTGTGCATTATTCATAGTTTGAGGATTTAAATTTTATTTTATTTTTTACTTAATTAGTTTTAATTCATTTTCAGCTCAATTCTGTTAGCTTTGATTAGTTTTAGTTATTTAAAAAAATATTTAGCTTTAGTTAGTTTCAGTATTAGCTTTCGTTTAAAATGTGTATTACTTGCGTGCAATATTTAATTAACACTTCACTGTAAAAGCAGTTGGGTCAAAAGTAACCCCTTTTAGGGATCAAAAATGGACCGATCCACTTTATGGGTCAATTTGAGCCAACTTTCTGGGTTGATTTATACAAAATGATCCAATTTTTTGACCCAAGTAAAGTATCTGACCAATATTTATGAGTTGTTTTACACTAAAATACCCATTTCTTGACTCAAAGTTGGGTCAAATAGACCCAAGTTGAGGATTGGTCCATTTTTGATCCATAGTTGGGTTATTTTTGGCCCAAGTGTATATGGTAACATGAAAAAAGTAACACAGGTCTTACCTAGCGTAGCGTTGCATTTCGGCTGAGTTAAATGAAAAAGCAGGCGAGCCGAGCCATTGGAGCCAAAATCGTCAAGCGGAAGTCGCTTTTCTATTGGCTGCTGCCAGATGACATCCCTTTCTGTGTGACATACTTTCAAACGTCCTTATTACGGGTAATATCAAAATAAATATACTTTAAATCGCATTAAAAATTAACCCCAAAGGCTCATGTATTACATTAATTACCTAAGACTAAAAAAAAAGGACATTTTCGCTCTTATTACAAGTTAGTTAGTTTTGTAAACGTAAAATGTAGTATCAGTTAGTTTTCGTTTTTTTTTAAAAGCATTTTCGTTTTTATTTTATTTCGTTAACGAAAATGTTTTTTGAATTTTAGTTATTTCGTTAGTTTTCGTTAACTAAAATAACCTTAGCTGGTAGTGTTTCTTTGAGCAGCAATGCAAGGGAGGTAAAGTGAGGCTACATTTTACATCTTGCTAGCAGCTTCGAGACTGCAAACTCTACCTCAGTCATGTACCTCATCAGGAAAGTCTTTGGGATGAGGTGACGTGAATCTGATCCTCATGTTGGGATCGACCTGTGACACTCCGTCCAGCAGGTCAGAGAAACGCATGCCTCCCAGTTTTGGCCGGTACACAGTCTTAAAGCCACGGCTCAATTTAGTCGGAATGGCACCACAGAACTGTTCTTTAGAAGTGTCTCTGTAGCTGTTCACGTTCTGACCCAGCAATGTCACTTCCTTCACTCCCTGCAAGAAAATGCATCGCACATACATTAGCAATTGAATCACTATTTCTGCTTTCTATTCAGTTTGATAACTACTTCTGACCTACCTGATCAGAAAGGATACGAACTTCCTCAAGTATAGAGCTAGCAGGTCGACTCCTTTCGCTGCCCCGGGTGAAGGGAACAATACAGTAACTGCACATGTTGTCACAACCCCGCATTATGGACCTGCAAGGACATCATTTGAGCATTTAATGTGAATGATTAAAATGACCAGAAATTGGTCCTCTTGATAAAACATACACAAAGGCACTGTATCCCTGAGGAGAGTGGTGGACAGGCATGACGTCAGCGTAGGTCTCCTCTAATGAAAGCAGCACATTGCTTGCTTGTTGACCTCCCTCGGCCACAGTCAACAGACGGGGAAGATCCCGGTAGGCGTCTGGCCCAGCAAGGATATCTACAAGCTTCTCTCGTTCCAAAATGGCCGTCTTCAGTCTCTCCGCCATGCAACCTCAATAGAAACACGCACAACATGTTAAAAAAGGCTCTGAAGCCAACATGAATGTTTATTTATATTGCTCGTCTTTCCACTGATCTGCTCGGCTATATCAGATAAGCAATATGTTGCATTTTACGCAAATTTCTTTATTCGCCCATCTGATCAGTGATGTCTTTGATCGCATCCCGTTTTTCCCTCATATACTGTACATTTATCTGTGGCAGGTCGCCAATTGATATACACCTCAATATTATCCAGTGCAGTCGCCAATGACAAACAAAACCTTAAAAATTAACTCTGTGAAAGTACCCAAGAAGAATTACAAAACATTTGAATATTAGCTTTCCTACGAAGTTCAAAGTACCTCAAGGTGGAAATAACTCCAATGTCACCATTAGTAAACAAACCCTTCTGTTATTTGGCAGAAGGTAGCGCAATTGAGAAAAAGGGTAAATTAGCTTGAATGAGGATTTTTTGCCTCTACCATCAGAGTTTGAATGTGTTCAGTGTTAGTTTAGTCCAGAAAAAGAGTTGTTACTTGAGGTCAAGCGATTAGAAGGGGGACAGAACACAAACTATCATTTACATTTCAATAGGTAAGTTGATTAAAAAATAGACGTAGTGGAAATTCTGACTCAACAAATTATTATTATTATTATTATTATTATTATTATTAAGGAAATCTTCCATCCATCCATCCATTTGCTACCGCTTACTTTGGATCATTAAGGAAATCCAAAAAGAAAAAAAAGTTTGTCATTGTTTTAGTTTTTTTAGTTTAGGTCAATGGTATTCACTTCTCTGCCACCTTAAGTAGCTTGCCGCTTAGTGTTTAAAACATTGCGAAATTAATTATCTACTGAATCCCATATAATGTGAATACCTCAAATTACAGTTGACAATTCCGAGTAATAATGGCGGTCTTACAAAGTGAAATGATCTCCTCCGTCAATTGAAAAGCATTAGACTTTGGATCATTGTAATTTCATTTGTGATGATTATTTTGATTTCAAGTGATGAAATATCATTTGACTACTATAACAATCTGCTTGGTTTGTATGCTCGTCGTGTAAAGGAAGGTGCTTGCATTGTTGAAATATCACAAATACCCAGATGTTCCAAACTGTCAATACCTAAGATGCCAATTTTCATTGGTGTTCGACTCCTACGGCGCTTATTCTTCATGGCTGTCAGTTCTTGTAGTCTGTTCCAGATAGTTTGTTCAGCTGTTTCTCTGTTGCACAAAATTAAAATTGAATCAAATGACAAAGCTATAGATTACCATTTGCAAACATTTCTAGCGATTCTGATAATTTACCTGATAGAGCATGTTACAAGAAGGACCACATCTGCCTGCAGATAGACGACACATTAACGTTGTATTCAGTAACTATTAAGTGATGTTAAAATCACGAATAGAATCAAGCCACATGCAGTACCTCGTTTAAATGTTCCGTGCGTTGATAACCATTCCTCTGTAGTATGGACCAGGCAATATCCGTATCATTTACATTCATTTGACATCCGTAGGTTTCAAAATATACTGTAAGAAGAGAAGACAATGATTTACGTTTCTCCTAAATCTTCCAAAGTAACGTTAAATATTTCAATGCACCTTTTTGTGAATTCCCCAGCTCCAAGTCAGCAGAAAGATACTCGTGTTTGTATTCTACTTCGATGTCTAAAGCAGTTGCTTTATTACTAGTGGAAGCTCGGATGAAATCGTGAAAACTTGGACCAGAAGATATTTGAGTCTTGAATTGATCCGATGCTCCCCGCCTTTCCCTTGCACTAAGTACACTACTGGTTGAATTACAGCACAGTCTGACTTGCAAACATCTGACAGGTATCCGCATTTTGGGAAAGCAACACAGTTGAGTTAAATTCAAAAGTTGTTTCATGGTAGGTTCAACACCAGGTAGCCTAAGTGTCATACTGCTGTCTCCTCTTCGGGGTAGAAACATGCGCTTGCAAATGTCACGTAAAAAGAGAGCGAATTGTCTACATATCAAGAGGACAATCCCTTATTTCAATGCATCGTCAGTCATATCCGGAAAAAAATTGCCCGTCCAAAATGCCGCATCCAAGCTAAGGTTTTGAATACTGTAAACTAGTCAATGTGTAGGTACACTAGATATTTCATTTAGATTGGATGCAAACACGGGAAAATAAATCTTGTCAATTCCTATTTTATATGTGAGTAATTTTACAACGTTCAACATTTCACCGAATCAAATGAAATCCGTCCTGTCTATGGCGAGCTGATAAAAACGAACACACAAATAAACATCATTGAGTTCTCTTGCAGCCGGTCTGTCCGTCAGAGAAATGTTTCCCCCTGCAGTCCGTCTACAATTACGGTCCGTAGAATGAAGTAATACACGCCCCCCCCCCCCTTTTTTTTTTAAACTATTTAAAATTTGTAATTAATAAATGTGTTTATTGAAACTTATTAATCTAATTTCAAATTGGTATGGTATTTTGTTATATAAAAAAGGTAAGCCTCAAGAGACATCCCAAGAGAAAAAAAGAAAGAAAAAGAAAGGTGAGACCTAGGTGCTTTCAGCAAGGTTAAGTTCTTCTACTAACCAACACAATTTCACTGTGTTTTACTTCTTCATGCATTTAAAGTAGGAAAAATAATGAAATCGTTATTTACTCATCATCCCGCAGCAATTTTTCATTTTCCAGACCAGAGAAACCTTTGTTGGCTATTTAGCTGAGAGACCCGTAATGAGCAGTTTCAAATAATACTAAATACTTTTCAAAATCATTCATTGTATTACTATTTTTCTTCCTTCCTACAAATAAAGGGGTGTGTAATCATCGTTAAATCAGGCTTCCCCAATCTTGGTCCGCATATAGTCTACAGGTTTTATGTTTCCGTACTTCGACATAAGCTACCTGAGTCATATCAGCTCATCAGCAAGCCCCGCAGAAGCCTGATAGCGATCCTAATCATTAGAATCAGGTGTATTGGAGGACAGAAACATCTAAAACCTGCAGGACTCCGGCCCTTGAGGACCCAATTGGGGAAGCCTGCATTAAATGGAAGCATGGTTTGGATTTTCCCTGCTATACATGTATAGTGTTTTATATATATATATATATATATATATATATATATATATAGATAGATAGATAGATAGATAGATAGATAGATAGATAGTTAGATAGTGAGATCTTGAGAGAGTGAGCATGCAAAATCAAGAAGGGGGAGTGATCATGCCTGATGTGGGAGTGACTGGGAGGTTGAGTATAAACTGACCATGGATGCAGGGAAAACCATTCACTTCAGTGTTGCAGTATTTTTGTGGTAGTGAGAGATGATGAGGGTGGGAGGCAAAGCATAAAAAGGAAGAGCGACAATCCTCCTTAATCACACACAATTTATAGGTAAGTGAGCGAAAGACCATCAAATAATAATAAAGAGTAATGTCTGCTTTGATCATCCTCAACATGCAAAGTTTGTTTGTTTGTTTTTTTTTCATTTTCTTTGCTGCTCCTGTACAGAGAAGTTGTTGCTCATGGAGGAAAAGTAAGGTTTCAGCATTTGTTCTAATTTAATTTGTGTGGCTGCCAAACTCTCTAGCTGTCCATTCGTCTACAGGACAACCTTTATGATGGAGAAAGCTGTATTGCTGCTGTTGTACTGCCTGTTCATATCAATATCAGGAGCTCCACTATACCCCTCCATCAGGTAAGCTTTACTACACCCATCTCCTTAATGGTGTCAAGCGTCATCTTCCATATATACATATTACATTTTAATTTTAAAAATGGCAGAGATGACCATATTGATTGACCACCTTCCTTTCTTTTTCTTTTTTTTATGGAAACAGTGAAAAATGTTGTAGCAATATTTTCTTTGCACCATTGCATGTTGAAGCTGCACCCTCTGAAATTGTTATGCTAAAAATAATCACGATGTCTGTAATTGCACCTTAATCTTTATCTTAGTGGCAGAATCTGTATCCCCCCCCCCCCCCAGGAATATTCTTAGTTTAAAATGTGTCTACAGCATTTTACAAATGTTACAACTGTCACTGACCTTTTCAACGGAATGTGAGGAAATGTTAATATAGTTGAATGCCGTAAATATGTTACTGTTATGAATTTATTTCTCAGGTTTGGCCAGAGGGACACATCCATCCTGATGACATCTTCTCTAAAGAACCCAGAGCAGCTGGAAGACACAAGTTCTTCCCAAGAAAGGACAGACTTACGGTCAGTACAAGACTGTTCTCCAAAAGTGTTGGGAGAGTGAAACCGGTTCTAGATGGAAAACGTTTGGATTTTGAATATGAGTCAGCAGTTCAGCTTTTAGTTCCAGGTATTCATTCGGATCTGAAACATGATTTAGAACTTTGAAGATATCATTATTTGTGAAGGAACACCAAATGTTTAGGTGAGAAAATGTATGGGCACAGATAAACTTGATTAAAGTGAATTAACTTCATATTTACAGTTGATAGATATTATAACATTTTTAATTCTTCATTTCATATATTAACCATTGTAACACATTATTAACATTTTAATTCTTTATATTAACCTTGTCGAGATGTTTTGTGTTCTGTGCAGAGCAGATGGTGTTGATTTCGGTATAATTTGACCTTAAGCTGGGACATATGATTTAGTCTAAAAAAGTTCCTTCTCAGCGTTTTGTGCGAAAACACATGTAGTCCTTGAACAGAATTTGTCCCGAACATACACTCACCTGACATTGTTTTCGCCATCTGCTCATGGAAAAGTACCCAGAGATATGTTTTGTCTACAAATAAAAGAGAGGAGGTCTTTTAACTATAAGAAGCCATTGTACACGCGGAAGAGACACATTTCGATGCTCTGAATCCCACCTGTTTAAGTGATGAATTAGAGGCTGTTTGAGTGTCCAGAGATCTCTGTTAGATTAAAAAATCATTTTTGCAAAGGTGTTTTTTCTTACATTAAATCTGTCTTCAAATTTTGGAACACGCAAAGAGGAAATTTATTTTCATTTCTCAACACAGTACTTATAAATCTTTTGCTTGCAATAACTGCATAAAGCATGCGACATATTGACGTCACAACTTTTTCATTCTTTTTTTGTGAGGCTTTTGGCTTTTTCTTCTCGTTGGTATTTTTTGGAGAGGGAGCTACTCCAGTCTCCAACTTTAGCAGGTAAAACGCCTGCTCTGTAGGGTTTAAGTCTAGACATGGCCTGACTAGGATCTTCCACTTCCATCACAACCTTCCTTTTCTTTTTTGCTAGTGAGTGGTTTGCGTCTTTGAGTGTAGTATCGGTTTGTGCCTGATGTAGGTAACAATTGTTTTAGAGTCTGTCCTTACAGCTGTCAATATTACAGTTTCCTTGGTCTACCCCCCCCCCCCCCCAATGTCAGTGCTTAATGAAAATGCTATTTTCTAGAGCCCCTGTCAATCAGGGGCCTTTAGCAAATTAAACTTAAAGTCAAAAAATTATTAGCATTTATTAATGAATGTGGGTGAGTTGCATCACACTGTAACCACCTGTTGATCTGAAGATTTCCCCCCTTTTATTTATTTATGTATTTGTTTATTTATTTATGTATTTATTTTTGTATTTTGTCTTATTTTAGCTTGGGCCGCCATGCTGATGCCATCTTTACAAACAGTTACAGGAAAGTGTTGGGCCAAATATCCGCCAGGAAGTTTCTTCAGACCATCATGGGCAAACGTCTTGAGTAGGTTTCACCGGAGGAATTAAAAACTTTAAGATGTGTGCAAATCCAGCATTTGAAAGCACAGCAGAGGATGTTATTGTGGCCATTGGTGACGGTGACACAATGAAACCTGTAGCACCGGTGTTGTTTTTCTACAGAGACGAACGTGAAAGCCATTCAGATATCTATGAAGGAACCTATAAAGAAGATTTGACATCCATCCAGAGAAATCCAAGATATTGAGGACTTCATGAAATGCCAGGAAGCTCAGGTAAACAGTTGTGATATTCCGCAGGAAGCAAAGAACGGAGTGTCAGACTTCCTGTAATTCAACTCTTTGTTCCCTATACAGACTGCAGAGCAAAGAGGACACATGTACAGACTGGAAGCAGCACATGCTCATTTTTAAAACCATCACAGCTTGTTTTCTTCTACCTGTATTTCTACACAAACTAAATTATATGATGTTATTTTTATTCTAATTGAAGCTGTGAGGAAAAGCACAACACATTTTTTTGTGTGCTCTGATTATGTGTGGCACTGATATTTCCTACATGTTACAACAGTTTAATGCTTGAAATTTGAAATTCCTTTCCAATATACAATCATAAAAAACACACAAAAAAACAATCCATCCATCCATTTATCAATTTTTTTAACCGCTTATTCCACACAAGGGTTGCTGGGGTGCTGGAGCCTATCCCAGCTGCCAGTAGAATGAATGAATATATATATATATATATATATATATATATATATATATATATATATATATATATATATATATATACATACACTTTTGCCTGCACACCCAATTGTTCTTCATTATATACATAATTTTACAAATGCACACTCTGTCTATTTTCTCATCCCAACATATCCCATGTGCAGCATATTTTTATACATTCCTTTGAAATGATTTGTTTTAATGCTTTGCTTATGCTACTTCACAATTTCACACCACAAATTGACAAAAGAAAAACCTCTTCCTAATTGTCTGTATGTTCAATACTTTGAAATTGTGTTCACCCCTTAAACCATTTTTCTGAGATTCTGAATGTTTTCCTGGTTTGCTGTTTTACCTTATACATTAGTTGTGCAGTTTGAAATGACACAATATCTGTAAATTTGAATATATTTCATTTTACGAAGAGCAAATTGGTGTATTCTATGTATCCTACCATAGAATAGTTCTCTTTTTATTGTAGAAGGATTAATGATTGTAATAAGTTATTGTAGTGGTTTCTCCAAACCTCAACACAAAATGATAAATGTAGTAAAATTCGGGAACTTTTGGGTGTGTAGAACGATTTATAATCTAGTCTGTCCTTGATCTTGTTAATGACGGCAATAATTTTTTCTATTTTATATTGAGCATTTATCATCAATTATAACCCAGAAAATGTAATCTCCTGTGCCCTTCCAGTTTCACCCCATTTATATTTTATGCATCTGAGTTGTCTGTTATGTGATTTCCAAATAATACAAAAATCAAACCGCATTTTAAGCATAATCAACTCCTTGTCTTTTGTTTGCTGTAATTAACAAAAAACAAAACGTATACCACAGTCATTGTTTCCAGTACATTGCAAATAGCCTATATGTACATGTATATGTACTGTACATTGTACATACAGTATATATATTTACACTGTATGTAGGCTACACTTATCCTTTACACAGTAAGTAACATTTAGAATAGTGATTCTCAACCACTGTGCTGTGGTACATTAGCGTGCCGTGAGATATAATCAGGTTTGCTCATACAAAAAAAAGCTTTCTACAAATAATTTTTGAACAATTCAATGCTCTACCACTAGATGGCAGAAGATGAACCTAACCCTTGGATCCACCTTGTTCCATTCATTCAACAAAATAAAAGCTTTGTGTTTGACTAAACACGTCCACAATCTCACACTAAGCAAATTAATTTTGAGTAAATTGAGAAATGATCCTGACTATTTATGTATGGAGTGATCCCCGTTCCAAACCAATTCTTGGGTACAAACTTAGAGTAACAAAGCAGTGAAATAGGTGAGAAATTCAACGCTATTTTTGTTTTTTTTGTGGCAATAAGGGCCCATCAAAATAATTGATGTTATCCAAAGTGGGTGTTATCTTGGCCTTGGAAACGCCCATGTTGGGCACTTTAAATTTATTCACTTGTTTATTTTATTTAACAATTGGATTTTTCATAAAGGGGTGTCCAACTCAACGCCATTTTGTTTTGTGGCAAAAAAGAACCATCAAAATAATTGATGTCATTCAAAGTGGGTGTTATCTTGGCCTTGCAAACGCCTATGTTGGACACTTGGCCATGTAGTGTAAGGCTAAGTTCACACTGCAGGTCAAACTCTGACACGGGTCGTACAGGGACCGAACAGCATTTGTATCAAATAGGAAAAAAGTATGGTCTTAACACGCAGTCAAACTGTACAGTTTGAAGTACAGTACAGTTGCAGTGCATTGGGAATGCTGGCATGTTTACGAGCATCTGAGACAGGTTTTGAGGTCAAATGAATTGAGGCGGTGGGCGAAGGGTAATGTCCAAAAAATAAAACCCTTAAGGGGGAGGTTAACCCAAATATGCTCTTTACAACAATATGTCGAATGGGCTCACGTGTTTTCAAAAGCTGAGCCGTGATTGGCTGATACCTGAGCCTTGAGCAACTGTGATGTCATTTTCAGTCGACAGCAAGCGGCAAAGTAGCCGCCCACTGAGATGAGTAAAAACGGGTGGATTTTGATGCTTAGCTCATATTCCACAAACACAATAATCACAACGGCATGTTTAGACTTGTGGGGCTGCATAAAACATATTATTGTAAAGAAGATTTTTGGGTTGACTTCCCCTTTAATTAACTCATTCACTGCCATTGACGGCTATAGACATAAAAAATTCATTTGAACTATTTCTATTAGTTCCCCCCCCCCCCCACTTTTGTTAACAAGAGTATGAAAACCTAGAAATTTTGTTTTATTGTACATTAAGAACAGATCGTGAGTTGACTAGTGAAGTCATGCGATTAATTACGATTATAAATTTTAATCGCTTGACGCCCCTAATTTTTTAATAATCTTTTCTTTTTTTAATATTTTCTTTTTTCTTTTATAATAAAAATAACTAGTAAAGTCAATCGATTAATTACAATTAAAATGAATTTTTAATAATTATTTTTTGGTCAAAAAAAAAAAGATTAAAAAAAGAAATTAACCAAAGTGGATTTTTTTTTTAACTAATAAAAATCGTTCAAATAAATTTTTGACGTCTATAGCCGTCAATGGCAGTGAATGAGTTAAAAAAAAAGTTAAAGGACACCGAATACTCTGGCAAGTCGTAAAACAAGTAAAATAATCTCACAGGGAGATGAAGGGCAATCATGATCAATCACATTGCAACACAGTGGAGCAGTCGGATAGAACCGGGCTGATCTTAACAACATTTGATCACTTTCTGAATTTCCTTCCATTCAGCAACTTAATCTTCAACTGTGTGATGCGATGTGTTGGTGATCGACTCCAAGGGGGAGAGCGTGTGCCGTTTCAATGTCTACGTTTGATGTCTTAGGCTCATTTTTTAAATCATTTTTTTAATGAAAAAAAGAGAACCTGTTTGTGTTACAAATTTCACCCAACTCCTCTTCAGAAGCAAAATACACTGAATTTGATAAAAATAAATAAATAAAAATCAAGAATGTGATGAGTCTGGACATGCATTTAAATACACAGCGGAAAAAAGCAAACCACAAGGATTACCCATAATGTAAACAATGCTGATGACTTTGGCTCACAACACACCAATCTTAATTCAGATGTGTAAAAATGGCAAAGTGAGCAGGAGCAGCACACGGCTGCGCATGCTTGTCAGCCATGATAGACACAAAACGGGCTTTATATCGGTGTCTCGTGTACTTTGCCAACCTACTACTTTGCTCAGTGGTAGACCAGAAAAAAGGAGTCAAGAGACAGATTAAAAAGGGGAAGAAGAAGAAGCAAAAAGAAAACATCTTCAGGCAAGTGATAAATTGCTCACTCAGACACTTTACGAGCTCTTGAAAAAAATTGCCCACTCACAACATCTCTCTGGCAGTCAGGTGTCTTCCCCGAGGAGGAGCCTGGCACCGATATCAAGCTTTGCGGCCAAGACATAAGGACGGCACTTTTCCCTCTATTTCGGATCAAGAAAACTATCAAGAGGCCTCGGAAAAGTCCTTCACAGCTGAAGGACTCTGATTGCTCTCGCTTTCCCTCTTAAGGACAAGGAACTCTCCAAGAAATCTTTTGTGCCAGTGCGTCAGCGACACGTTTACCTCTTCATTGCTTTCTGGGCCAGCATGCGGTTCCCAGCCAGGAATGTTACAGCACCTGCAGTATAAATGCCAGGTACTTAAGAGCCTGGAACATGTTGAAGTGGGTCCAGTAGGAGTACAGGAAGTCCATAACGTCTCTTTACAATTAAAAGAATTTATGACAAAGCCTGTTGTTGAGATATTTTAATTGGATTTATAATCCGAACATCCAATTTTGTCTCAATAAACCAGGTTACACATTGTGCCTTTTCTTGAGGAGTAGCCATTTTATAGGGGTTCAGTTTCAACACAGTATCTGAAACACAAAATTTTCATGTGAATACAAACTTTAATAAACACTGATTAAAATAAAACAAAGCTGGTTAAGATATCGTATCAACTGCCTTTGTAATACTATAATTAGTTTCAATTGTAAAGAGACTTTGCTTAGTCAGTTTCCCAGTAGAAAAGTCCTTTTATGCAAATACGCAGCCTTTTTACGTCGCTGTATTATTCCTATGCGAACGTACGTTTGCACAGTGCATTTGTGAATTCAAAACACACTTAGTGCACAGCAAAGCAGTAAGATGACGCCACTCTGGAGAATATCAAACTATTTTCACGCCTTTCTTTTGAGGGAAAACACCATTTTTTTGAAGGATGGGAGACCAACGCCTTAGCTACCGGATCTTCAATAAAGTAAGGGACAAAGAATTAATTATTCGTACTTTTCACAAAGAACGGTGCAAAAGGAAACATTGGCTTTGTGGATGTGCTTCGATTAACTGGCAGTTTCACGTTACATGACGTTTGGCATTGCTATTGCTATTGCTAGCTTGATTTTGTGAGGAATTAGGCTGGTTTACAGGGAGATATTCACTTTTATTACATCCTTTCTAGGCATCCGGGCGGGTTTGAAATTGTCCGTTTTTCGTTGTGCGGCAAATGGGAGGCACTAGCAACGTTTACTGTGGCTGGCAGATTGCGCGCAGGCTGACGGTGGCCCAGAACTTTAGCTGAGTGGCACCGGCCGACTTTAAAAAGAGTAATGTTTTTTTGTTTTATTTTCTACCCATACAGAGGAAGCATATGTTAAAATAGTTTGAATGTATGCCATCTTGTATCTGAGTATCAAGTATCTCGAGGTCAGGCTGAGCATCCTCTTTTTTTGGAAATGAAAATATGGTCACCCCCACATTCGCCTGCTGACACACAAATTTGCAATTGGTGTGCGCGTCTCAATTTGCGACTGCCTGCCTACCCAAAGCTCGAGCCCACTGCACGTCAATGACCTCTTGTACGCGTTTGTTTTGACCAATCACGGCAACAGATGTCTTTACCAAAGACAAATGCACGAAGCGCCGCTGTTCAACATTCAACAAGGAAACAGTGAGTAGTTTTGCAATAACAAAATTAATTGCAGCAACCATTAGTCTGTTAGGTTTGTTTTGTTTGTTTGCCCCGGCGTCGCCGCTTGCTTCCTGGTTTCGTTACACCCCCCCCCCCCCCCCCACACACACACAAAAAAAGTAGATCACAGCAGGTTGGTTGTTTGAAAAGTAGACCTTGGGGCAAAAAAAGGTTTGGCACCCCTGATTTAAGTTGTCAATTTTTCTATTCACATTAATTATGAGAGTAAGTAAGCACGTTTTTTGGTGAGTGTTTTCCATGTTACCTTTGTGACTTGCTTTACTGCTACCTTATTTACATGCTTTGCTTTTATGGATGCTTTTCTGTAACACACTTGAATTCTAATCTTATGTTCTATATCAATTTCAAACAAGGACTCCGAAGTCCTAACCATTCGTTGTGATTGTTTTAGGACAATGAGAACGAAACAAACTCAAAAGTTGATCATTGAGTTAAAGTTTGTGCAAGTTCCTTAGGAGAAGATTACCGGGTACTCAAAACAGAATAATCTACCTCATTGTTTTAGATAACAATTTCCCATCATCTCTGTTTATTCATTGTCAAACATCCTAATCTTGTTTTTGATTTATACTGTATATTCTGTTGGACTCATTTGACTCCCTATTTATTTATTGATCTCATAATGTATTCACAATGCTTTGTGTACCTGATATTGCGAAACTATGTATTATATGTACAAATGTATGTCAAATGTCAAAGTAGATACACATTCAATTTTACTAAATGTGCCACCAAGAGGACGAGTACTCAAATTTATTGAAGTCTCCCCTAGACCTCACACGACTTGCAGAAGGTCTAAGGTTCGTATTGTTACTATATTATCCCGCTGTCAGGTAGATGTGGACACATAATTGTACCACATCACATTTATTCCCCTGTTGTAAAGATGACCTCTTGGAACAGGACCGGTTCCAATGACAAAGATGTACAGTATAAATCCGTTCTATTTTAAATGTTTTAAGTGTCCCAAAGACATATTTATATGTATATTTTATATTATTTAATGCGAGAGCATACAAAAGGCTTTGATGCAGCCTCTGAACTGCAGAGAACGAGTGAAGCAATGATAGTAATTACAAAAACGGCCAGTAGATGGCAGCAGAGTATAAGAGATCAACCAGAGCCATGTTGCAAACAAGCTGATTTCCCCACAGTTCTAAAAAGATTTGTGAATAATGATGAAACTTAGCTATATTCTAATGCTAATTGCTGCAAAATGGAAACAGGTAGAAATGTACTTTTTTTTCCTGATGAAAGAAGAGACTCTAATCTTTCTTTTGGCAGGTTTCGTGTTTCTATAGCAATAGAACACAATATTCTGTGGGCCTTGCAAAATCAGTCTAAATCCAGTAAAACAGCCAAAACAGGAGCGAAGGGGGTTGCTTCAGTGAAAATGGCTGGGAGCGAACGAATTAAATTGAGGGCTAAGCCAAAATGAAGTGATGGGTAGACAAAGTCTTCTAAATCCTTATGCTTTTCATCCAAATGGTTCACAAAAAGGATCCACTCGTATAACTGGAAATATAGGTGTTCAATGACTTTTTTTGTTGTTGTTCAGTTTACATACATTATACACACAAATGTATAATAAAACATAACAATGTAACAATGTAAATAATATCTACAATACATTTTTTCAATTATGATTTAGGGGAGAAACCAGACTTTACTGGCATTTTTTGTCACTGATTAAACCATCGACCAAAAATAGCATGCTAATTAATAAACAAATAAGACAAACAAAAAGAGCATGCTGCATTTATTTTTAATTTCTACTTTTGTTAAAAGTTTGGCATTGAGGGTGGTTGTGTCATGGCAACTGAGCAGGGACACAATAAGCATTGCATATATTGCCAGGCAGTGCGGTTGATTTTCATGTATCAACCTCGTGAAGCCAGTGGCGTGATGGCGATCTCACTCATGCATGTCTTCACTGCCATCTAGTGGACACAACTGCAATAAGCGGAAACGCATGTTTACAGTTGAAAGCTTGAGCAGCTGCGCCAACAGCAGGGGTGCAGTAAGGGGGCAAAGTAATGTCGATTCTTAGGGCCCACGACTGACAAAGGCCTGAGAAAATGGTATTTATATAAGTGGACCAGATGTGCTACATATTTTTTTCCCCCCTGAGCCCCTGGCCCATGAAGGGACCCCACGCCAACAGACCCAAATTTGACTTACATTACAACAATCACAATCTCTCTAAACTCCAAAACCAAATCAGTGACATAACAACCTGAGAGGAGTGTGAATATGGTGCATGAGTCAACATGTTGCGTCACCAAAAAAGAAGACAGTTGTATTGCTTTGGTAATAAATGTACAATCACTTTACTGTTTATATGCCCTTATCTAAAAGCAATGTCTTATTTATTACACAAGTTATTAAAACATACCTCCATTCAAACATATGTGCACTGCTACAACGCGGAGGGGTGTGGCAATGACAGCATGATTTGTACGTATGCAAGGCTCGAAATAATTAGCTTTTTTTTCTCCTGTGGAGCAGATTTGCTAATCAAAGGCTTCATTTGAGGAGCAACTTTCTAACTGCGAGGAGCAATCTTTTTTGGACAGGTTAATTTCTGGGTTTTATTAAACAATACAAATGTGACAACATACAGTAATGAATGAACAATTGTTTTTCTTTTTTCTAGAATCAAGAGTTTTTGGTTTTTAAATTCCCATTGTGTATAGCAGCAAACTATATTTCATCTAGAAGTGAAGCTAAATTGATTTAAAAAAAAAAAATCTCTATAAAGCTGCTGAACGCAGAAAATTAAATTCTGAATCGCTATTGCCACCTGTGGGCAAAAGATAAGACTGCACACACACTTCTTCACATACACCAGTGGTTCTCAACCTTTTTTCAGTGATGTACCCACTGTGAAATATTTTTTCAGCCAAGTATCCCCTAACCAGCGTAAAGCATTTTTAAGCAGAAAAAAAAAAGACTTACAACAAAGTGTTGTGCCATCATTGTCTGAACTATTTGGAAATAAAAACATCTAAATTAAAAAATAAAAACAAAACATTTATAAAATGGATGGTTGGACAATGATTTGTGTACATCAAAATAATAATCAAAGTAATGGGATTATATGATGAACATTTGTTCTTGAAAACAAATAATTAATTTAATTATATATTTTTAAAAAAATTGTCCACAGAAAAAATAATCAACATAAAGTCTCAGCCAGCCAGCACTACACCCGCTAATGGCCTTCTGCATCAGATCTTGAGATGATCTGAATTGAGTTTCCTCTTAAAAAAAGTGGGGCAGTTTACCAACGTGGCATCCATGTTTCGTTTTAAGATGGCGGTGCAGATGCGCTGGCTTCATGCTACTGTCAGCATTTTCTATTAACTATTTTCAGTTGAACCTTTAATAATTTAAAGGTGCCCAAATTTGGTGGCCAAAAATATCTTAATAGCCTTTTTATATGACCATTTGTGACCGAAATATCTTCTAATTCGTAGATTAACACCTTAGCTGTTCACAATGGGTACTCCTGCAAGCCCTCAGCCAATTTTTTTCAGACTGGATTTGGGTTTGTATGTAAAGAAGGGTGTGTGCAGTTTCATTGTTTGCCAACAGGTGGCAGTAGCGATTCAAAATTGAATTTTCTGCATTCAGTAGCTTTCAGCTTTTAACTTTTTTTCTGCAAAACTAACATAGTGAAACAACACTGAACCGCTCCAAAAAACACAACTTTATACATTTAAATATGTGAAACAAAAGGGGGAGGGGAACAGCATCCAGTCAATTTTCGAACAGGAGGAGCTAATCCACTTTAATCTAATAGAAAATATCTGCCCTGTTTTGGAGAACATTATCTCAGGATGGACTGACATTGCTACAATGCATACTGTCCATCCAGCATCAAGCAACACTTGCATTACTGGCACTTTCATTGATATCGTAGAATATGGTTTGCTTGTTTTTTCCCCCCTTGCAGACAAGTGTGTTCTCTCTCCCCCCCTACCCTTCCTGTACTCATACTTCACCACTTGCACCCTTAAACATGTTGGCAGAGACTCATCGACAATTAGTCTCTTAATTGAGAATAATGTGCGAGCTCTTTGAAGTGAATGACGAGACAGCTGGCGTCGACTTTTTTTGATTGGCGACTGACAGACAAAACACTGGCGCAGTTTTGCGTGTCAAAGTTTATTCATGAGCAAATGACCAATTTTGACACGCAAGCTGCGATGTGAACCGCTTATTTCGAGCCTTGCCTTGGTATAGTAATATAAATAATGATGACAATTTTCTGCTTTAGTGCAAATGCAATTTCACATAACATTTGAAATACTATAATACGGTAGTCAGACTGTCCAACATTAAAATGTGCATTTCGTATAAACTACATTGCATGCTGCATAAAAACACTATGGTGCTTAACAAATTTATTAGACCACCACCAACCAGCATTCACCTCAGATTTATGATTATTATCAATTTGTATTTAGTAAAGAATATCATTTTGGTTAAAGAGCTTCTAAATACTGACGTATTAACCATTGCATAAAGATATTTTTTTTAAATGCAGATACTTCTATGGGTGGCAATATAATAAATATGTCAAGCTCTTCAGAATAGTCTCGACATTACAAGGCATAAGCAACAAAACCAGTGCACTACAACGTACAATGTAAAAAAACATTAGATACTAAGACTTCCTCAGAAAGCTAATTTTGCATATAAAAGAGCATCAATCTGCATTGCTGTCAATGGTGCCTCAATGTGGGTTGCAGTGTTATCAAAGCCCAAAAGGGGGCAGTGTTGTCTAATGCAGTAGTTCACCAGCGTGTTGCGCTGTGACGAAAGCGGGTACTCCAGCTGATGGACTTCATTCATTTTGGATGAGACTACAGGTACTCCTCTTCTTTTACATACAGAATCTCATGGGCTGAGCTGGGCACCTGGGAACAACAAATATAGACAGATATCCTAAGAAATAGCATATAGAGTGGAGGTGGCAAAAGTACTCATCCAATGTTTAACAGACTGGCCATGTTAGGTGAGTCAAAAACTGTTACATGTTACATGTAAGTGGTCAGAACAAGCTCGTTAGGGTTATCTTCCTCATTAACCGCTCATTAATTACGCCGCCATTGTATGATACGACAGAAGTCTCTGACGTAAGTGGCTAGCGGCTAGCTGTTAGCATGACCAACGAGTGTCTGGCTGCCGGCTGGTAAATTTGACAGCTTACTTTAATTCTTTTTCAATATTCTGGACCAAGGCTACTTTGTAATTCACTCTCCATGTTTAAAGTGCCTGAAATTGCACGTTAAGGTATTTTCATTATTAAAAAATAAAATAAACTAAAAAAAATTTTTTTTTAATTTAATGGAAAAGGTGTTTTACAAAATAAATGAAGAAAAAGTACTATTTAGTTGTTGTTTTTTTCTGATCCGAAAAAACGATCCGATCCGTGATCCGACCTGAACCGTGACTTTTGTGATCTGTTGCACCACTAGTCATAAAGATTAGGCTCATACATGGTTGTCAAGGTAAAAACGAAAAAAACTTTTTTGTCTTAAAAAAAGAAAAAACAAAGGATTATTACATACTTGTTCGCTATTTTTATAGGAAAGAATGAAAACAAATTTTTCTTTATTTTCTATTCACAATTTGTGCTCACTTCCTTGCAAACGCAATATAGATTAAAAATTATCAAAATTATCATTTTTGGCCCTGAAATGGGGTAGATGCCACGGACTTCCGACTTCCGGGTTTTATACATCAGCGCAGTTTCCGGCCGTTCCAACACTCGCACCCCCACCACTGCGCCCCCTAACCACGCGTTCCCGCCATCCATTAGACCTGCAACTGTGATAAAGAGTTAAGACTAACTGTTGGTCACTTTAACAATTACATTTACTATATTGCAAAATAATCTCTTTGTTCCCCACAGTACTTGTACTCTTATCATTGTAAAAAAAAAACTGTATGAATGTTATCAGTTAATTCCTGCACTGAGTTGACAGTTTGTGTTTGTCAGGCAGTAGTAAGACTTGTGGATGTTGTGTTAACTCATTCACTGCCATTGACGGCTATAGACGTCAAAAATTAATTTGAACTATTTCTATTATTTTAACATTTTTTCCACTTTTTTTAACAAGAGTATAAAAACTAGAAAAAAAATATTTTATATTCAGAACAGATATAAACTCGTGAGTTAACTAGTGAAGTCATGCGATTAATTATGATGACAACTTTTAATCGCCTGACGCCCTTAATTTTTATTAATATTTTTCTTTTTTAAATCTTTTCTTTTTTGAAAGAAAATATTATTAAAAATTAGAGGCGTAGGGTGATTAATTTTTTAAATTGTAATTAATCGCCTGACTTCACTAGTTAACTCACGATTAATAACAAATTTTATATCTGTTCTAAATGTGCAATCATTTTTTTCTAGGTTTTCATACCTTTAACAAAAGTGGAAAAAAATGTTGAAATAATGGAAATCGTTAAAATGAATTTTTGACATCTATAGACATCAATGGCAGTTAATGAGTTAAAAATAAAAGTACAATAGATTTAATTTAATTTAAAAAGTTGGCTTACAAGTTTTGGGTTATCAAAATTCCCAATCAAGAATTTCAATCTGCATCCAAATGAATGTCTTAGACATCAACATCCGCTCTAGCTCCGTGTGCATTTTACATACAACCCTGTATGCTCAGTGTACCTGGTTGACTCCACCAACCACTAGAAGTCGATCTCTGATGACGATGGAGGAGGCCGAGCATCGGGGGAACGTCATGGAAGCCAATCGCTCCCACTTTTTCTTCGGCGGATGAAAAGCCTCCACGGTGTCCAGTGCAGAAGGCTCATGGCCTAATCAGATCACAACATAACAATCACACAAGTGAAAACTAAACTAGAATTACAACGAAATAGCAAGATTTTAGTAACAGACACCACCAACGCGTCCCACTTCTTGATCAATATTGCACTCAGTTAAACGCATCATCTGGTCATCTTGGCTATTTGTGACTCTTGTCACACAGTTGTAGATTTTTGTTACACATTTTTATTTTATTTTATTTTTTACATATTTGTGGATCAAAATACACATTTGTAAACGGTTTTGCTGCAATAATGGCCCCATACATGTACTTGCATGCGCCATGCATGAGCTTGACACAGAGGCTGCAGTTACGCTTTAAGCCAGAGGTGGCAGTCACGAGTAAAAAAAAAAAAAAGTGACAACCTCAGTAATGCACCTTTAACTTTGGAAAAATGCATTTAATTACATTTCAAGACAAAACAGTAGAAAACAAATGTGACTTGTCCAGCAAAAGTGTCTGCATGTTGCAGAAAGTGGTTTTGCCTAAATCACAAAAATAGATAATTTGGACAAATATGTAAATTTTTTGATTTCTCCAAAAATAACCTCTTTGAGGTGTCTTCTAGTGATGCACCGAATATTCGGCCACCGAAAATCAAAAATATGCATTTTCGGCATTCGGCTAAAATAAAATTCATTTTTTATATCAAAGCTAGAGCTAGAATCAAATGACATAAATATTAAAAGACAAAAAGGACACAAAACCGCTTCCTGTATTTGAGTCTAATCTAGTTTCCCAGTAGGATACAATGTCCCTGTATAGTATCGAACAAATAACATTCAAATGTGTGATTTCATTTCCATTCTGTAAAAAGCATTCTTTAGTTTTACCTAATCCACCTGCTACCACCATGCGGCCACGCAGCAACGCGGCGACAAAATCAGCTCTCTTTGTCTTCAAGGACACTGTCTCATCTGACTTCAGCCACGTACCTGATTCGAAGAAAGACAGTGTTAACATGGTGGGAATAATGCGTCACACATACTGTAATTCAGTGACACAGCACAAAGGTAAATTGGTCCTAGCGTTCGAAACGATATATTTTTGCATTTAAGTAATACAGACACTAGGACCAATATGGACAGGTGGATACCTAAGAACATTTTAAACAGTACCGTACGCTAAACGGAGCTAGTTTGTATCTCAGGAGGCACCGTTATGTTGTGGCTTTACATGTGCACCCAGCTGATGATGGTGCTGCTCTTATTGCGGAAGAACCGATTAAAAGCCTTTGACAGGCAAAACATTTTGAAATCACGCCAGAAACCACCAATGTTAAGTCCTCTAGAGGAAGATGCTGCAGCTGAAGCAGGATCAAGGTAAGTGTAATCTCAACAAGAGAAAAAAATCAGATTCTTAGATGCATGGCACTTCAGACATGGACGAATCTGAATCAAGAAGTCCACATTTAAATTATTAAAATATGTTAATAAAGGTAATCCAGAAAGTTCAAATATTGCAGAATTCAGAAGCGCTGTACCCATCATCTCCGGGACACTTTGGGAAGCGCACACGCCAACACACGCGCAGACGAAAACAAACATGGATGACCGCCGCCCACCTTGCAGTGAGATCCAAAAAGCTGCTTCAAATCTAAAAGCAGACGTGTGGGGACACTTTGGCTTCTACAATGAAGCGGAAGCGAATTGAACAAGATCATGCACCACGTTTCGCACCACACCTCATCCGAGGCTTGGTTGTGAATAGGGATGTAACCATATCCAAACATCACCATACAATATTATCACGATATGGAGGTCACGATACAATAATTATCACGATATTATGGGGAGGTTGGCCATATAAAAAACTGTACCAATATTGGAAAAACATGAGTTCATACAAAAACAAACACACACAGACACACACACGCACACAATATTGTGCTTTTGTACGTAACAGCAATGCATATAAACAACGTACAATCTCTAATAACACTTTATATTGAGGCCCTTACTTGCTAATCCCCGCATTGAGTTCCTCCACATATTGACTTGCTTCACAAGCATATTAAATTCCCCTTCATCCGACCATTAGCGTGGATTTTAAACATAGAAGGGCCAAAACATACCTTGTGAAAATTAAACTGCACTAAAAAACTAGACACCAGAGGGTACTAGAACTGCACAAATGGAAATCAACCTAACTTTTTTTAACAGATGTTCTGCTTTTAATATCGTGACATGATGACGACGATATATTGTGGCAGCTTATCGTTCCATCCCTAGACGTGAAGAAGAAAAAATTGTGTATGTTCACGTGATTTCAACACGTGACACTGCTGCCAACTTGAAAAACCTCATAGATCATGTAAAGTAGCATGTATGGGAGTATTTTGGGGTGAGTTATATGGAGGGCAAAATGTAGAAAAGGTTATACCGAATGACGGCATATTGGATGAGCAAATGCGCTTGCTTGTATGTGGAAAAACATTGCTAAAGATGAATAATATAGCCATCTGTTTTGTAAGCTTGTAATTCAGATAGCTTCTGGTTGCTTATTTCCCATCTGCAGCTCATTTCCCATCTCATCTATTTCCAAATTGGAGAAACGGGGTATGGTGTATTCCTTATGCGTGCAAGTGGAAATATTGATATCATTGTACATGTCTTAAAGTATGTGTGTGTGCGCTGCAGCGGCATTTGCTTCTTTTTCTAATGAAAAAAAAAATCACCCAATTATTATGTAATAACCTGAATTTCCTTTTCTGCCTTCCATTTGACCAATTGCCTTGTCAAAATACATAGCTAATGGTAAAAAGGTAACTCAATGATATTTGAGCTTCAATTTCCATTTTCAGGTCATATTTCATACTTCCTAGTGCATGGGCCTGACTGCAACACAAGATTGACTTTTAAATTAAGATGCAAAAATAGAAAATGCATTGTGTGAATGACAACAGTGTCATGTTTATAAGAATCTCATGAAAAGTGTTTACTGTGTTTGCCCATTCACATTGATTTTGTTTTATGGAATGTGAAAGTGTACAACAAAATTCATGGAGAGCTCTAAGAATGTAAAAACACTGCAAGGCCACACGGACACACATACACAAGGTTGGAGCAGTTAAACTACCACATCATATGAGAAAGTGCTTCGTAAAGTAAGAGATGATTGATATCACTATCATTCGTACAACTGTAGGAGCTAAGCTTTTTTCCCACTCAAATTGGTGGTTCTCTGCTCTTGATTGTGTTAAACTCAAAATAAATATATACAATGATTCTCGGTCATCCATACCTTGGTTACAGTCAAAAATGTTGACGTTCTTGGTAAACTTTGAGGCCTGATGTCCTCCTCCCTGGCGCAGACCTCCCAGCAAACACAGCCGCCCAGCGCTGTCCCACAACACACCCGCGTACGAGCGCTTACATGATAGCATCGGAAGCATCGTCCATGAGCGCATCTCCGTGTCATACATCTCAAAGGCCTTCACGGGCCGCTTACATTGCCGGCCACCTAAAACGTTTTTGAAAAAGACATTCATAATGGGAGATCATCTTTCATCGAAGTACACATGGTACTTTATAGTACCTGCCACATAGAGTTTGCTGTCCAATAAATGCGTGTTGGCATCATAGCGCGGGGTCGGCATGGGAGGAAGTAGAGCCCACACATCCTTGCGAAAGTCATACTGTTGAAGGATGTTACGAGGGAGCAAGTCAGCACCCATTCCACCCACAGCAAGAGCACGGCCGTCTACGTGCACACACACACAAACAATTAAGGCTAGGCTATGATTTGCAAAATGAATGTCTTATACTATACCGTGTGAACTGTATACAACAGGAGAAAAACTGTAACTAAAAATATTTACAGTAATTGCCTTTATAAAGTTGAAACAGCAAATATACAACAACCTATGATCCCAAAAGAGTTATTTTTTTATTTCAAAACCATTTTTATAACTAAACAATATATTGCTTCAAGGTGATTTAATCAAAAAATTTTAAAATAAAACACTTTAAGTACTCTTAAATTGTGCATGCATGCATGTACACTTACTACCAGGTCCCTTCTCAGCATACAAAGCTTATCTCTATGTGAAGATATAGCACGTCAACATAGTTTCTTGAGACCAATTCCAAGTTAGATTGGGTTTTGGGTCTTAGAAGCGTCATCAAAAGAGCTAAAAAAAAAATCCCCAAAAATCTGGGAATCGGTGAGTGTCCATATCATTATAATCAAATTCACTTTTGTCTTTACATTAGTCCACAATGCTCAGTGTTGCTTTCTCATTAACTGCATTGAGAAACATTGAGTTGGGATTTTTGTCCATTCATATTTTTCATTATTTTAATGTAAGATTGAACCTATATTATTATTCATATTTGTTTTGTTTTCTTGTATATTCTTTTATTGACCGTACCGCGGCACAAACCTACTAAATGCGACAAGCAGCGCCCTCGGACATTTACCGATCAAGATGAGCGAAAGTGCATACACAGTATTAGCAAATTTGTCAGATCTTCCTTGTGATTTCTCAGTCAGTTATTTTCAGGACGCTAATATTTCTCTTCAAAGCAAGCACCCTCTGCTTTAAATCATTTAGTGAAGGGTATCTTCACTCCCTCGCCATGCAATTTTGCCCCAAAACAAAGGAAATACAGATCGCAGCCTGTTGCTACAGAATTCAGAAAAAGTCGCCACACGCTTTTCGACCGATTGTCAGCAAAACTTACGTTTTTGGACATTGTTCCTGTCAAGCAGGGTAAGAATGAATTGTTACCTCATTGTTTCATTGGGATTATTAGTAAATAGTAAGTCAACAAACGCGTGGACTGTTAGCTACCTGGAGCTATCGTTAGCCTTTGGCTAAAAACAACAATGGAGAACATTACCTTAGTGCAGACAAAGTAGTTTCTGGTAATTTTGGAGAGATTTGCAGTGATTTTCCTCTACGGGGAAATGGATTTTGTTCTTTTTTAAAAAAAAAAAATTGTTTTAAATATGATCGACCACTTTGGCCACAGTGGCGGGCACTTCCATCAGTCGTCAATTCCCGTCAATGACAATGTCCACTGTTCAGTGAGTGCACAATTATGCGAAGCCTAGAAAAAATACAAGCAAGTTCACGTCTGTCGAATGGGGTGAGCATAGTGTCTGTCATAAAGCATTTGCCGAAAATGTGGAAGCACTCAGAGAGTCATTTATGGGAATTAATGATTGATGGAAGTGCCCATGTCAGCTCGGCCATTTGAGGCTTGTTTGACCCCAACTTTTTATTGACTTGTTCTTCCCAAATTTGCTTCTAATGTAACACATAGTTTTAGTTTACTGAACATCCATGCATGTTGGAACCCGAGAGGAAGTCATTTAAACTGAAGCATATGAGCACGCTCCACAAACAAACCAGAGACGAAATCAAACCCAGAACCTTTTTGGTTTGAAGCAGGACTGCCAAATACCCGTTACTAGGCAAGCCACAAAGACTAATATGACCAAAACGTTTCAAAAGACAACTTGTATTAATTTGTGAAAAAGCGGACTTCATTATCTGAGGATTCATTATCTGATCTCTGGAAAATAACAAATGTCACCATTAAGTCGATTAAGTGACTGACTATCTTTTTAAAAATACCCTGCTTGTTTTCATTTAGCACTATTGATAATTTTGTCATACCATTTGTCTTTTAATTAAGTGACGTTTAGTCTGAAGACAAAGCTGCAAGCAGTGGATTGAACATTCCAAACAAGCGTACCAAAAGTACAACATTTATTTAAAAGAAGCAGTGATCCAAGACAACATCGTAAATCCATACCTTTTACAGTTATGGACACGCCCATCAGGGCTTCCCGTAGGGCGCTCCTCTTCTTCCATCTCCCTTCCTCAGTGTTATACATTTCCACCACCTTCAATGGTCTCTGGTCTTCTCCCACTCCTCCCACCACTAGGATCTGCTTTCCCAGGGCTGCCACAGCAGCTCCGGCACGTGGGGTGGGCATCGAGGGCAGGCATATCCATCGGTCCCCCTAGAAACAGCAACAAGAATTCTTTTCAAGCACACAAATAATACATAGAGTGCATTTTTTTTTTTTAAATAAGAATTTATGTGAAAAAAAGATTATTCCTTAAGATCTACTATTTACAGCAATTAAACTGTTGCACTAACAAACCAGCAAACCAGGCCTGTTGTGTTTTGTACCTCTGGGGAGTATAGTTCCAAGGTGGAGCATGGCCTCCCTGCAGCATCACAGCCCCCCAGCATGTACATGTGCCCTCCCATCTCTGTTAGAGTGTGGTAGACACGGCCACTGGGCAGTCGTGCTAGGCTCTGCCAGTGAAACTCATGAGCTGAAGGCACCGCCATGGCCTCAGAAGCTTACGATGGAGTTAGCAGGAAGAAAGAAGGTCCTGAGTTATGGAGATTTGGAGACGGGGCAGGTGGTGACAGGGGAAAAAACGGGAGGAAAAGTCCCCAGTGGAGTAGCTTTACTGTATATTAGTGGTGACAGTAAGCCATGTGGAGTGTTGGATTAAGATAGGACTCCCACCCCCAGGTTGTCTTCACATATTTAAATTGGGCCCTGCAAAATATATAAAGAAAAGAAAAAACAATTGATCATTGAACTAAGTTAAGTGATTTTGATCAACCTCTAGTCAGTAAAGTAATACAGTATCCACAAAAATAAATTCCAAAGTTCTGTCAAATTAATGACAAGAACGGTATCAAACATATTGCCTTAACACATTAGAACAGTGTTTTTCAACCTTTTTTGAGCCACGGCACACATTTTTCATTGACAAAGTCTCGAGGCACACCACCCATACAATTTAAAAAAAATAAAACTATATAAAAGATATTGCCAATGCTAAGAAATATGCAGTGCTTAATTCTATCTTGGCCAACATTACTATAACTACATTTCCTCTTCGAGATCATCAGCTTCCACTTGATCACTCTGAAAAACATACTTTTGTACACTTTCAATTAAGATAGTATGGTGCTATATCTTCCGTTTTTAATTCTACACATTAAAAGACATGTTGAATGATTGATTTACGTCAGAAAACTGTCCAACTCAATGCTTGCATCATTCAAATACAAATGTTATACAACTGCGCACCATTTCTCACTTTAATTTGTTTGGCGCTCCCGACAGACCTCGACTCCATCCCCTCCTACAGTGTGATTTGCTGACTCTGCATATTTCTTTCAACACTTTTCACATGTTTAGCACATGTGAAATCAGAGAAATACAATTGTTGGCACTATTAATTGCACTAGGCGTAGTAGGCGAGTGTGTGTGTGGCGAGACTTACCGGTATATTTTCTTTTTCGCTGTTATGGTGCTTTTGGAATCGCGTTGTTAATGATTCTTGGTGGAACAGAATTGTCAACAAATCGTTCCTCATGGCGGTCATTTTATGGCAAATCTCTACTGTTATTTCGATTTAATGTCACTCTTGTCAAAGTTGTCAAACCCGCAATTGCAAGCGAGGGACGTGGACTCTTTGCTAAAATGCTAATGAAGGAAGACATGTCCGTCACGTCGTAACACACTTCCCGTGGCACCTCCAAAATAGAAGTCACTACTGTGACGAGGTCCGACAACAACAGTGCCGCCAACCTGCAACAAGCTTGAAATTAGTCCACCAATCAGGAGTGGGGGTTTGCACAGCAAAATTTGCATATCCCGCTGATAGTAGCTTTCCTCTGCAGCTTGGCTGGAGAACGTTGAGGTGGGACGTCCTATAAGCGTATCCGGGAAAGAGGCGCTATGAATGTGGCTACCTCGGCCGTGGCGCCGGCCTCCCTGGCAGAAGGGTTAGGGTTAGAATTTTTTCTAAGTCAGGCGGGACGTCCGGCAAATTTAACCAAGAAAGAGGAGCTCTGAGCGGCCTCCCCGGTCGAGGCGCAGACCTCCCTGGCTGGATCTCCGCTCTTCTGATTATTTTCTAAGTCAAGCAGGATGCCTGACAAGCGCAACCAGAAAATTGGTACTTTGACGCGGCTCCCTCGGCAATAGCCCACCCAGCAGCTGTTTGTCTGTGATCGTCATTTCTCAGAGGACTGCCTGGTTAATCTTTCCCAGTACCAAACTAGATTGACCGAGAGATTATTAAAGGTCCCATAGTATGAAAATGCACTTTAGTGGGGTTTTCTATCAATAACATACATTCCCAGGTATGAAAAAAGTCCGTCCGAGACTTCTTTAGTTTTCTCCTCCTTTCTAAAATGGATCAATCCCAACAACTTTCGGCTGTTCAAATCAGGGGTCACCACAGCGAATCAGTTGCCTCCATCTAACCCTGTCCTCTACATCCTCTGCTCTCACACCAACTTCCTTCATGTCCTCTTTAACTACATCCATAAACCTCCTCTTTGGTCTGATATAGCCTTCCTTCCTATCCTTCCTAATAAGCGATGAACACTTTCTACCATATTACTGGTGTCTTTTTATTGCCTTAAGTCGGAGCTACATTTGTTGTGTGGAGGTTGTTTGGTTACAAGAGGTCAGATATGATAAAACAGACGGTACTTAGATAATATGAAGCGGTTGCGTATTGTTTTGTCAAAATACAAATTGCCGAGACTGGCTACTCGCCACCTAGTTGACATGACTTTGTGATGCTAACCGGCCGCTAAGTGGTCTCGACGAGACGGCTTGCACGTTGCGACCGCGCAGTGGCCTAAATATGCACATTTGTGTTATTCTTAACCGCTTGTAAATGTTTACAAGCATTCACGGCAAATCGGAGACATTCACGGCAAAATAACGTTTGTGGGAGATTTGCTGGTTACGGCATAATAACCATTGCCTAAACAATGACAAAGTAACGCTGCAACATAGTCGCTCTAGTATCGTTATGCTACTTTTTCTCATGGTAAAACGTTTTGTCACTTTTCCACATATTAAAATAGTTGTCAAATGTGTAAAAGACATGTCTGTATTTTTCTTTTCTTCTGCTTCCGTGGCCAGTCGTTTCCATTTACAACATTAGCACATGGCTACCATGACCGAAATCACTGCCCCTTCAAGAGAGAAGGGTATGGCCTAGACGTGGTCCTGTGCAGGTATTTACATAAAAGTGGCAAGTCAATTTTGGATTTCTTTTACACATTTGAGAACTATTTTAGAATGTTGCAGAATTGAATAATATGAGACCTTTAATTTGCGGAATTCCCGGAGGATGAGTGAGGGCAACATGAAACTTTTCGTAAATTGCGCACCGTTAATGTATTGTTGTGGTTTTGACGTGGTTACGGTCGACAGTAACTGTTTCAAATTGGCATGAAAGAGTTGTTGCTAGCCCGCCGCTTGGGCTGATCCTTTCTTACACGCCACAATATGTGCTTCCATATATACCGCTACGTGGGCGGTGCAGGTAGTAGCCGTCATGAACGTTGCATGGCAGACACACAGCCGATAAGGGAGGAATAGGGGGAATGGGAGACAATGGGAGGAATCCTCATAACGGCTTGATGTTGTCTGTGTTGGCGGTGGTGGCCACATTTAGCACTTGCAAAACATGAAATAAAAACTTGAAGGTATGTACAACACATGTGCCCAAGCTAGAGATTTCTATTGTTTTTCGTTTTTGAAATGTTGCATGATGATTCTGGCATATTCTTTTAGAATCACCCTGTATAAAAACATGCATCTTGTTCATCTGTCCCTTACTTCCAGTTCCCCAGATGATAATGGGGGTGATCCAGCTATCCCTACACAGGTTACTACAACACTTTCCTTAAAAAAGACAAAGGGTGAACATGTTATAGAAAACAGCTCAAATCATTAATTCCAAGTTGTTCAACAGAAGACAGTTCATTAGTCCACATTGCTCATACACTTCAAAATATTTTTTGCATTAATTAAAAACAATTAAAAGCATACTAAATAGACTACTTTAGATTTTTAACAAATGTAAAAATACAATTGGAAAATAAGCTGTTCAGATAATGGATGGATTAATAACATTCACTTGTTATCTTGTGTCTTCTCAAAAGCCTCCAAAATCTTTACCAAGTCAGTGTCATGGCCAGAACATTAGCATTAGCTTTAGCCTAATGTGTCACATAACTATTCTCCACTATTCTGCAGTGCCTTTCTTGTTCATGATGTACAGTATTTCATCTTTTCAGCCCCTTTTACCTAAATAAGATTTACTGACAAAGAGGCGAGATGTGTTGTTCCTGAGGGTGCTATGGACTCTAAGGCTGTAATTTGAGCTTCATATTCATCTTTTGACGTCAAACCCCAAAATAAGGCATCATCCTCATTAATTTTGTACTTTTGAAGGGGAGTGTAGTTTATTTACATTCCTCACCACAGCCTATATGTCACATTGGACCTTTCTAGGCCAACATAAATGAAGAAACAACAAACAAGATAACAAGCCACTCAGGTGTCAAAGACAAAGAGCAATGTAGGAATTGACTTGGGATAGCATGTTATAAGGTTTCTAAACAGGCTAAGTCCGAATGCTGACCTTTTGGATCTATCGGCTAGACTAGACTAAGAAATAGCATCATGCTCTCGAGAGAGTGAAAAAGGCCAGCTGTTAGACTCTGCTCAAATCATTCACTGCTATGCACACTTAAAAACATTTTATCCTACCCATAATAAATAAGCCTCAAGAGGCAGTCTTCAGTAAGAAGTCATAGTCATAATTCTGTTACTACAACGATGAATTGGAATGATCCGCTTCTCTCCCCTGTTGCGGGCTGCCTCAACAGTCATTTTGTCATTTATATATTTACAGGAGATCGAAATGGCAAAAAGCTCCACCACAGCTGTTCCTGTGTCTGTGCTGGGACTAATGAAGGGAATTAGAAAGATGAATCTGGCAGTGTGGGTTCTTGGTCCTATAATGAGTGAGCTGAGACTAAATCAGTTGTGGCTGTCTATTGGCACAAGCTATTGAGGGTTTTTCCAATTCTCCTGCTATCTGCATTTTAAACAGCAACAGCAACTAGCACTCTCCCTTCTTGCTTGGTGAGCTGTTTTTCATGACTTCAATTTTAATTTAAATGTCAGTTTCAGAGACAACTGTGGCAATTATTTTTGAGTGAGCAGAGTAGTATAACCTTTTTGTAGAACAGGTCTAATTTATTTGAACTTCTTTTAATGTAATGGGAAATTTGTAGGAGATTGCGCAAAAAATATGTAGCAACTATTTGTCCTGGATTAAGTTGGATAACATTAAAATATATATATATATAGGCTCCATCTGCCTGTCCTACCTGTCGGGGTGCTGGTCGCTGGTGGCGGGTGCACAAAATGTAGTAAAATGTGCTATAATAATCCATTAAGACTGAGCCCTCTCAATGACTCTAAAAATGGGTTCAGTCTTTCAGCAAATACTGTGTGGGAGTCAAATTAGAGTGAGTTGATCCATTGTGGCAGTGCTGTGAAAGCATGAGTGGAGAAAAGATCAGTGGAGAATGGCACATAAGGCAAGAGGAATGAGTAGAAAAGCAGAAGAACAGGAAGAAATGCATGGTTGGAGTATTGAAGAAGATAGATATAGATAATGAGAAAAGGTAGCTCTTGCATCACAAAAAAATAGGTTTATTATTAAAATGTTAAATGGAAACAGCAAATTAACAAATATTGTACATGTACTAATGTCAGATGAAACTTTTTTTTTCTATTAGCATGTCAACATATTTATTCTCCTCCATATACAATCAACTGCCAGTGACAAAATGTTTTACTATATCTTGCGTTATTCAAGTCTCCAATCCATACCAGAGTGCCACGGGCCATACCACAAATCTTCTTCCATTACATGACAGAAGGTAAAAAAATATCCCCTTTATCCACTTTTTGTGAATCTTTTTGCTAAGTGGTGTGCCATGAGATTTTTTTTCACTCTTAAACATGTGCCTTGGCTCAATAAAATTTGAGAAACAATGCAGTAGGACACAACGCAGCGTCATAGGGTTTGCTGTCCATACAACCATTTTCTGACCCACTTATCTTCACTCTTAGCCATTAGCTTAGCCATAGCTCGGCTTGGCTATCCCACTTTAGTTTACTTTGCCTACAGAGCATGCACAGTAAATTCTGTAAAGTAAATTTGACTCTAAACTGAGTCTATTTGGTCCCACTCTAAATAGAGTCAAATTTACACTTAGAAGAGAATTAAAAAAAATCACTCAAGGGTTGAGGAACAAACCCACAACTTCAGGTTGAGAGACAGCTAATCTACTACCTGAGCCTATTGCTTGTGCCAACTGGAATTTGGGGCAAAAACCATGTGTTTGGTGCAATCTTAAAGTTAAACACTGAGATAAACACAGTTTGGCTGTTTGTCATTTCATTACACGAGAAATGGCTGACGATGTCATTTGTGAACCGTGACATATTCACCCACGCCACCCTCCGGCTCAGTCTCGTACACGCCTCCTTAAAAGTTGCTGTCAATCACAGCCAGACCATGCCCAACCCTCTTCCCATTCGCAACCCCTTTGAGAGCCGATTTTAAATGTTAATGAGGGGTGGAGCATGAGTCTGATTTCCTGTTGAGCTACCCATTAAGTAAACAGTAGGAGTGGCATAGCTCAGGTGGTAGTGGGGTAGTCTCCCAAGCAGAAGGTTGTGAGTTTGTTCCTCATCCCTTGAGTGACTTTTATTATATATATATATATATATTGAATATATATATATATATATATATATATATATATATATATATATATATATATATATATATATATTCAATTCTTTATTTTACTCTCTTCCAAGTGTAAATTTTACTCTAAAATGAGTATTTGGTCCCATTCTAAATAGAGTAGAATTTACTCTACAGAACTATATATATATATATATATATTCAATTCTTTATTTTACTCTCTTCCAAGTGTAAATTTTACTCTAAAATGAGTATTTGGTCCCATTCTAAAAAGAGTAGAATTTACTCTACAGAACTTACTGTGTGCCAGACTCGAAAACAATCCACGTAGGTCCAGTTGGCCGTACCATCTCATCCAGAATGTTTAAAGTGTGGTGAAAAGTCACTGCGGAATTCGGCAATTTGTAATGTACTCAATGTTGATAAAATCAACACTGCAACCAATTTTCACTTTTTTTTTTAGACCGATACCGATACAATACTAAAATCTTCAGTACTCACCGATACCAATACCAAGTTTCAATACCATTAGTACTGACACACACATAATTGGGATATATATATATATATATATATATTTTAAGGAAATTTGCTATAATTGGGATATATATATATATCCCAATTATAGCAAATTTCCTTAAAATTGCTTGAATACAGTATATTCTGATCAAACCTGGGTGTTCTCTTTTACATTGACTGTCATGGCTGTTAAGAGAACAATAGCCATCATCATCAATCATTCATCCCAATAGAAAGAGCGGCTGGCAGAACACAAATAACATTCAAACAAGAACTGACGATACTCTGTTGACACTTGGTGTGAGTCCCAACATTTGTAACTATCTCCGATCAACAACTGATATAACCACTGCTCAAGCATTATGAATGTTGAATCAAGCAGAAAAAATGCATGAAATATAGCATTTAAAACTGATAATGAATAACATAAAATACAGTTAGTTAGTTTACTCCCTGCTTTGGTAAACGGTGTGCTTCATATTATGTAGCTTTAAATCCATTACAATCACTCTAAAATAACTATTCACCAATCACCATTAAGGCTCTACTGGATAATTACAATAATATGAACTAAGGAATTCATTACCGTAAGTAATTTACCACTGACGAGTGAACATACGCCAATTAAGTGACATCAGAGAAGGACAATATGAGCCCACCATTGCGGATGAAAAAGTGGCTGTTAGTCTCCACAGTACATGAAGTTCACACGTTAACTTTCTGTATTGTGTTGCTTTCATCCCCCCCACTAGCCACTGTTGTATCAACCCAACGACCTTCGACATAATAACCCGAAAGTAAACATTGGGCCAGAACCAGATCCGCGCTTCCTGTCAGAAGCTACTCACACTGGCCGTTTCTGTCGCCTCTCGCTCGGTGTGTGCTGCTACCCTTCCCCGCTCCTCTTCTCTCTCGATGGCGGTAGATGGAGATGGGAGAGGAAGCTGCTTCTGGCGGAGGAAGATGGAAAGCGACGAGGCTCGAACAGCTTCAGTTGTACCAGCGAATGCTCAGCGGAGAGGCGGCTTGCGACAAAACAGAGCTCCGCCTGGATGTCGCCGTTATGTGGGTCAGAGATGAAGTATTTATTCTTTCTCGGAGCAAATTTAAATTCATTCCTTTTATGGAGAGAACGCGGAGAGCGCTTTCTGTTAGGGATGTTTATCCTTCAAGGGTTCTGCCTGCGAGTAATGGTCATTTCAATGTCATTATACAATAATTTAATTTATATTGTAATCTGCTATTTGAATGTAGGCTACTCTGCTGTTTTCATCACCGATGTATGTCACATGGCAAAACATAAACCATTTACTAAATAAACCAACTTTGGTATATTGGTTGTTGGCTGTTTTTATTACGCCATTCAGTGTGAGAGTGAAAAATTTGTGAAGAAACGGCCTTTGTGAAACTATTCATTAATCTTCTGAAATATGTTGTGCTATAAGGTTAATATTATACAGACTGTTTCATTATAAAAAAAAACAATATAAAATGACACTCGTCTTTAAGAACCAGCCAACTGCTCTTCAACCTGCTACTCCCGGCTGACTAAAACCATTCACACACGTTTTCTTTTTAAAATCCAGTCCTGTTTGTATCCGTCATGCCACTACAGTTTTTCTGTGCAACAGCGGAGTTTGATATAGATATATTTTTTAACCCACATTCAAACCTACAGGCACTTAACGCATCAATTAATCAATACTTATAGACTGTGTGTGTGTGTGGGGGGGGCATACAAGCACAGAATGAACATAAACCGAAATCCATAAGAAACTAACTAAGAAGAAAATCAGCCTGCAAATTCATATCTTCTCACTGTGAGGTAAGAACAAAGAAGACTTTATTGATCTGACAACGGGAAAATTCACTTACAATTATGTAAAAGAGATGCAATGATGTAGAAGAGCAAGTTAAGTACATAACTTGTAACGAGCGGTGACCGATCAGCCATGGACAGCCAAAAAATCGGAAAGCAAACACAGGGACTGGAAGTCCACAGGTTTAATTTATTAATAATAATTAATAAAGAAAAAAAATTCATAAAACGAAAAGTGCAAAAACAAGGAGGTGCTACCTTGTGGCGTGGTGCCATATTGCGGATTGTTACAAGTGACCATAATGAACCAAATGAGAGGAGAAAATAACATTTACAAATAGCGTCAAGTTGAAAGAAAAATCAACATTGTGTAACTGTTAGATCTATTGTACCTAGAGAATCTTTCACACAAGTGACATTTGAAAGTTATTTTTTTGTGTGTATGCTATACTGTATGTTTTTTTTTAGTACAATTGAACAGTCTGCTGTGGGCAGGAATGACCTGTGATAACATTCCTTTTTGCACTTTGAGTATCTACTGCAGTGTAGTGGGAAGTGTTATGGATGTCAGCTTGAAGCTGTGAAGTCCATTTGGCAGCCCAGGACTGAGCTATCGTTATTAGCCCCTAAGTTAAGTTTCTTTCTATCTTTGTCTGTGATGCCTCTTTCACAGCACATGATGACATAAAAAAAATGCTGAGGCCACCACTGTATCATAAAATATCCTGGGTGAGGCTTTTCATAGGTATGGCAAATGACCTAAGTCTCCTCAAAAAGTGGAGACAACAGTATGTACTGTTGTAATTGTAATCTTTATATGAATTGTAAGGGTGAACAACCAGGTATCTAAATACTTTGTAAGTCAACTCTTAATGTCCGTTGGGAATATTTCCTACGGAAATCAATCAACAACTGTTTGGTCCTTGTGGTTTTAAAGCAGGAACCATTACTGAGCTTTATCATATTGCATGTGTCTTTAATTATTTCATTTCTCTGCAGACCAGAAAAAGCACAATAAACCTATAATGACAGCATAATTGAGCTAAACCAAAATTAATTAAGCAATTAATTACAAGGGGGAACTTAAATCTGCAATATGCATTTTGTTTTGTCTTGAGATATCAGCTATACTGGTGTTTGCTAATGATATTGCAAAACAGGTGCAGCTCCAGAGACTCTACATTATGGAAAGTCATTTCCAAGTAAATCCTGATCTAATTTGCATTTTTATACAGGATGTGTATACCCGATACAGTAAATAAAGCTTTAAAGCAATATAATGTTTGGGAAAGCCCCCAGCAGGTAAACTTTATTTGTGATTAATGAGACACACATTAAATGGAGATGGTTGTGTGCTGGCTCCTGTTTTACATGAGTTTGAATGTGTTTGACTAATTCTAAACACAGGCCGCCATATTCACAGTTATACATCTGTGTGCATACATCTGTACACATTTGTAAGTAGGGTGCACATCTGCCTTTTTTTTTCTTTTTCTTTTTTAATCGCACGAACACAGGCCATTTGAGCAGGGGTTGTGCAGACTTAGTTTTCTTTTTCAACTGTACTGTCACTGGGAAGAGACAATGAAATTGTGTCTAATGACAATTTGCACACGCACACAGTAACAACAACCATCTGAAACAACACAGAATCAATCAAAACCACAGTGAAAGCTTCTAGAGTGTGATGCAGAGACCGTTTCCCATATGCGAGCAGTTTGAGATGTTTTGCAATGCTTTTCTAATTTATATATTTATATATTAAACATCTGATTTGAACAGGGGTGTGCAGACTTTTTAAAGTATGTGCAATCTGCTTTTGTTTTTGTTGTGTTTAATCATTAATTGTTTTGTGTGGAAATAGGTCGTTTTCACCAATTCTAAACACATACAGTATTTTACTTGGTGGAGTTAAATTATTCCTCAAGGTTACTGAAGGCGGGAACAATGCCTCAAAAGCTCAATAATGTGAAATTGAACATCATTCAAGTGAAACGTGCATTCGAATATTGTGGAGTGGCCATCACAAATGTGTGGATAAACATATCATGGAGAGTAGAGCCCAGGAAATTACTTAAAAAATGAACACTTGAAAACATTCATTTGTAATGTAATGGCTGCTGTTATTTAAATTATCTATTGAATATACCGTACTGGGAGTACATATGTACTGTTGTAATTGTAATCTTTATATGAATTGCGTCAACAAAGTGTATTGCTTATTCATTTATTCTGTCAAAATCAATATCAGTTAATAGGTTAGACAAGTGAACTTTGTTGGCTGGGATTTTCTCATTCACACAATTACGATGATAAATGCTGCAATGGAAGGCTATTAACAACGTCATTCACATATTTATAGGACAGCATTTGTATCAATTTGGGTTTGAGTATATTTTTGCTAGAATACTAAAGCAAATCATTTATTTAGAGTTCTTCAAACATTTTGCACCAAATACCATGACCACCTAAAAAAAATACTTCACTCTCTAGGTCGCTGTAACATGTAGCCTAGAATTTACACTTTAACATTGCGCTTTAATATACGACATTAGGGGAGGTAAGGTGGGGGTTGATTGTACTAAAATATATTGCACATTCATGTTCATCAAAAATTGTACTGAAATAAATGTTTGACAACAAACGGTTCCTAAAGAGTAAACACAAATGTTTTGAACTAAAAACTAGAGGTGGAGACTCCAGGGGTCCATTTCACAAAGCAGGTTTAGTGAGAACCAATAAACCCTGAAATGTGGCAAACTCTGTGTTTTCCGTTTCAGAAAGGGAGGTAACGCTATAGCCTGTTTCGTAAAAAGATGTCATTTAAGATCTCGGTCAGTTACTGTAGTAACAGAGTCCATGAACCTGACCTGGTCGGTAGCAGGTTTATCACAATGAACCTCGAGTTTTACTCTGTGTCCGCCTCCTTTCAGCCACACACGACATTTGATTTCCTCATTCATTCAGTCCGCTGCGGCGAGTCTTTGCATAAATATGCCTATAGTCTATAGCGTAAATTCCACTTTTGTCACGAAGATGGCATGTCCTTTTGACAATGACCCTATTGATGAAGGTGCCGCCTTATTGCGCAGGGAATTAAGGCCCAATCCCAATACCGCCCCTTACCCCTAATCTCGTCCCTCCCCTTATGAATGTGCGTTCACACGGATAAAGGAGTTTCCCAATTCTCCGTATAATGTAGGAGGGAGGGTTAAAGACGAGGGCTGCAGGCAGGTCCATTTTCACCAAGATAAATCCCGCCCTCCCTAGGTTCTTCCTTACTGCAGTCACGCCCCGCGGGAAGCAATGGCGGAAGTAATGGCGGAAGTAATGGCGACGCCAGGAAATAACAAAACACAGGAGACACGTAAATGTAATAAGTATGCTAATGTTCAGTGAATGTCATAGTAATGATAGTGGTTTTATCTTTATTTTTAGACTTTGTAAACCCTCGCTATTGTCGCGTCCATTACGTCACAACCAGCATGCAGCTGCGGCGGCTCGAGATGACGACGTAGCGGAATCGGATAGCGATAGTACGTTCCCAATTTCTAGAGGGATTTTTTTCATCTTTGCCTCCCCGAAGAAGTAGAAGGGAGATCTAAACGAGACAAAGGGTGTAAGAAGTAATGGGATTGGGTCTAAATGTTCGTTGTGAGATATGCTGGCATTTCCGAACAGTTATCTTTTTGAACATACACAACTTAATCCGTCCTTACATTTGCAACATTACCAGCCATAGTCATATGCGCTCACGTTGCAGCATATATTGTGTGTTGTGCTCCATTTTTTTCTTACACCTGTTTGAATAATGTTTTTATATTTCATCAGAAGTTTCTTACATTTCATCTTAAGTCAAGTGCGCTTCACCCCCGCAGTATTGCAACTGAATGAAATGAATTAATGAGCTACCATTCAACAGGTTTCCCCTGTAATATTATTGTGATTGCAAAGGACTACATTTAAATGTACGCATTGACCCGTGCAGTAACGTTCTCCCACGCCGCCATCCTAAAGACATGTTCAAATTTGCCATATGATCGCATTATGATTTCCAGTTCAAGAGCAGGAAGCAGAGGGCAAAGCCGTTTTTTTTTTTTTGCCATGGTGACTCGTCGAATCGGGGCTCCATTAATAAAACTATCTCGAATCAGCTGTCCTGGAACCGAAAACGCAGAGATTCCTATCTCATGGTATGTCAACTCGCTGTTCAGGGTTAGTCTCAGTGTTCCAGAAAGTGAAAAAGCTGCCACAATATGGCTTTAGCCGGATGTGTTCTACTCAACCGGTAGGTAACGAGCTCGTTTACCTGCCAGGGGTAGTGTTTTTAACTTTCTGGAACTGAACTCTACCTTTGCTCAAAAGTTAAATACAACAGAAATCTACATAGGGGTGATTCTTTTGTGTATCACTAGAGGGAGCCTGCATGCTATAAATTAGAAAAATGCAAGGTGCCCATGCTTGTACGTGGTAAGATTATAAAATGTAATGCAACCTGAGAACCAACAGGAGCTACAAATGTCTACAAAATGCCTTAAAATCCAATGCAGGAAATGACATTCTTGGCAGTTCACCCCACAGGCCCTCATTGGATTTATATGACACACGCATACGGCTACTGACAAGGTGCCCCCCGTTTTTCAATACTGTAAATGTCAAAAGGTGTTAGAAACCACCAAGGACAAGATCACTAGTTACTCTCAACCCCATACATCATTTACAAAGCAGTTCAGGAGCTACACACAAAAGTCCATCTCACTGTGTAATTTAAAGCCAGACAATGGTTCTGTGCCCCAGAAATCCTTGCTCTAAAAAGTGAGTACTCACTTGCTGTCAGCACTGCTTTCTGCCCTCCGGGGACCTAGCCTGATTATAGCACCATCATTCTCCCTTTTATGCTGCTCGACACAAATACACACAGAGAAACACACACTGTGTTCTCTTGATGCACATCAGCACCTTGGTGTTCATTGTGTATATTTTTTCAAGACCAAGTGGAGCGATGTTATTTTAGAACCTTAAATCTCCCGCAACTACAATGACTGGATTTTCTGAAGTCTTTGTCTGAGGTGGCCTTGCAAGGTCAATTGGCCATTCATTTATTTGGACCTTGTTAGTCTCTTATCGTTTAAGTGGCCATTGGAGAAAAACACCAGTCTGAAGGGTAGAGAACCATTTAAAAATAAAACACTAAAATAATGTATTTCACACATGGATGAAATTATCCATCAATTATCCAATGGTCAGGAAACATGTAATTTCATGCCAACCCAGGGTGGTGGCCATCTTGGCCAATTGATTAGGTACGCCCAGGATTCTCGCCACTCCGCTCGCGCAGTGCGGTGGCCATCTTGGCCAATTGATTAGGTACGCCAAGGACTATCTCCCCCTCGCCCACCCGGGTCGGCAGCCATCTTGGCCAATTGATTAGGTACGCCCAGGATTCTCGCCACTCCGCTCGCCCAGGCCAACGACCATCTTGGCCAATTGATTAGGTACGTCCAGGATTCTCGCCACTCCGCTCGCCCAGGGTGGCGGCCATCTTGGCCAATTGATTAGGTACGCCCAGGATTCTCACCACTCCGTTTGCCAAGGGCGGCGGCCATCTTGGCCAATTGATTAGGTACGCCAAGGACTGTCTGCTTCTCGCCCGCCCGGGTCGCCGGCCATCTTGGCCATTTGACTACTACTAAAATTACTACAACTACAAGTACTACTAATACTACTACTACTACAAGTACAAGTACTACTATTATTACTACTTACTACTACTACTACGACTACAAGTACTTGCTACTACGAAAAGTCCTACTACTACTACTATTGCTACAAGTACTACATGCGTCTTTCCACCTTGCAAGAGTCAGCAGTCCCATTCAAAATTTCCGCGGAAATTTTTCTAGTTTCATTTTTGTATTTATTTCAGGCAACATATCCCAATTGACATCGGTAACAAAGACATAAACATGTTAAATGTAGAAACCAGCTGCCTGAAAGTTGTATCAAGCAAATGCTTTGGATCGCAAGGGAAAACTTAAGGCAAAGTTTTCTGACCATGTCATGGGCATTATTTCATTTGACATTTTACAAGTGTCATATTTTGACTCATTGAATACCAGCCATTTTCATTGGAGCAACCCCACTCAATACAAGCCGTTTTACTGGATTTTGACTGATCTTGCAAGGCCCACAGAATGAGTCAGGGGTGAAAAAGGTAAGAAGGACTAGCACCAAAATTTGGGCCGTTAATATCAAACGGGGGCGGGGTAAGGGATGGCGAGTTTTAATGTTCAAGATTTTATGGCGTCAAGAAAAACTGGTTGGTACATTTATCAGACCGTGGAGGGAGGTTGAAAAAACAGCATGTGCTACATTCAAGTAGGGATGGGTATCTTTCGCATTTGAACCGGTTTGGTTCCAATTGTCATTGCTAGGGTTATCGATACCGGTACTGAACAATACCAATTTTCGGTACTTTTGTTCTGTTGTTTGAGGTAATAAATGTTAATTTATTTGACAGTAAAATAATAATTTAAAAAAACAACATTAACTTTAACAGTCATTTTTCATTAAATAATATATATCAAAGTCAGATTTATGATGTTTTACTATATGTCAGATTTTCTGACAAATGATAAAACATAATGAATTTAAAACACATGAGCCAGAGAGGATGGAGTTAAAAAAAACAAAAAAAACAAGCAAAATTGTGATTTGTTTGTGTCAACCTATTTTAGTGGTCAACTTATTTGACTTTTTTTCACAGCCCTAATATTCATACATTTGGTGTACTGTACACACTCTCCAGATGAGAGCCTGGTTACAATGTGCTCTCTGTTGGTCCGGAGGGAATGGCGAACCGATGTTCTCACCATGATTGCATTTCAGTTTAGTGTGAAGGCATTTTGTGGTGTTGTGTATGAGCGTGTTCCACTAGTGTGTTATGAGAACCTTTCATTAGTATATATGAGCATATTTGCGGAGTGTATATTAAAAAAGAAAATTCTGTAAGTAGTGTTTATGAGAGTGTTTCAGTACTGTGAATAGTCATCGTGAAATATGTCCCTAATGGCCCCTCATACAGCTGGGCGGTGCTGCCCACATTTTAGTTTTTTTAATGAGGTGATGGTCTCCATAGTCCGCCTACTACCACATTGGTTTTGTTGATATTGACGCTTTTGCAGTTGCGGGGTGCTGGAGATCTATATATACACAAATGTGTTTGCATTTGACCAGAAATATTGCATTATATGTCTGCTGCTACGCCAAAAGTCAGTCTAAAGCAAAATAACGCTGCACAGTGTTTGTCAAATTAGATATCAATCAATGATATAACATTAAGATGAGCTACTGTAATTTCAAAGAAAGAAAAAAATAACACAGTAAACAAGCCTTTATCTGATCTTCTAATACAAGCAAAATATGAACGTAAGTTGTTAATTGCTTTGCTTTGACACGGTAGATCTTCTTCTGCTGTTTTTGATTTGGCCGTTGCTGCTGTGACTAGAAGAAGTAACATCTTTGGGGGGTTTTCAATAATAATTTAAAAAAAAAGAAAAAAGAGAGAGAGAGCAACGATGATGACATGTCGAATCAATAAAATTACCGAATGAACAATACTGAGCTCTCACAAGAAAAAAAAGAAGAAGTAACATATGCAGCCTCCTAAAGCCAGATTTACTGTTGAGACAAATGCCAACATATCATTTCTTTTTCTTTTGTCTGCTTACATTAAATCATTTCCTGTGTGTTTCTTAACCCCAATCTCTTTTTCCTTTTATTTTGCCATACATGATCCTATGATTTTTGCTGAACTGAGTTTACATCTCCTGATAGAATGCATGGCAATGTTTCAAATCTGAAGTGTTGGGCAACTATAAGGCAGACTAAACTTTTTTTTTAAGTCTATGATTCACATAAGTCATTTTAAAGAACAAAGTGAGCCTCAGGCACTGCCTCACTTCTCGGCTTCTCTGCCTTCCAAATGCCTTTTTCGTCTTTGATCGCATGGCTGAGGAAACTCAGGAGAGCTCAACTTCAGTCATCCTGCAGAGTTTCTCCTATGAAATAATTTGTAGTAGTACGGTTTTGTGATGTGTTGTATGGTAATTTGTTGGAGGAGTTGGAGGTTGGTAGGTGAAGGAGGCTCGGATTTTAAAAGTTTGTTTGTTTTGTTTTTATTTGTTCATTTTTCCTTTCGAACAATCATAGAGACAATTTTACAACATTCACTTTTCACATGCAATTATACCTGAAAAGAAAACGGGCTGATAGGATGAAGCCGAAGCTTATTAATTCCCGTTCCCAGAATGCAATAGGATGCAGATAATCAGAGTGGTAATTCGTCACATATAGTCAGGCTTGGGGAGTAACGGAATACCGCCGTTACGTAATCAGATTGCAAAAAAATAGTAACTGTATTCCATTTCAGTCATCTTTTAAACAGTCTGACCTGCCGATCCCGATTTTTGCCGATACAAATTTTTTTCCACACCTTCAGTGTTCAAATCTGTTTTTTTTGGGAAAATATTGAACAATATCGGTGAAAAAATACAAATGGGTTGTTTTAACTGCACAAGTAGTTCTTTCAAATAAAAATAAAAATATTTTAGTTTTTAAAATGTGCAGAATTTCACAAGTTAATAGTCAGCTCTTAATATGAAAAGAAAAATGCACTAAGCTGTGACCATTGTCTTGTTTTTTGACCCACTCCACACGCTCATCCTCCTCTTCTTCTAATCAGTAATTACTTGCCTAATTTAAAATGAAAAAAAAAAATTACCCCTAGATTTTGACATGAACAAATATTCTAAATGTGATACGCAAACATTTATTAACTGCTTTACTTTAATGCACATAATTATGTTTATTGCTAAAACACAACATGTGCTACCTTAAACGTAGCCATCCGTTGTTTTTACACATCGAGCGTGTATAAAATAAGAATGCTTCTGCCTCATATTGCACTTAATGTTGTGTTCCTAAATCCTAAACGGCTATATTGGACAATTTGAAATGATTTTTTTTTTTGTTTATGGGGAAAAAGCCTTTTACAAAATAAACAAAGACAAAGTACTACTTATTTATTTATTTGTCTGTTTGTTTTTACTGATCCGAAAAACGGTCCGATCCGTGAGCCGATCTGAACCGTGACTTTTGTGATCCGTTGCACCACTAGTTTAAAACTACTTGTACATGTATCCTGTATTATTATTAATTTTTTTTTTTTTAACTATTATCACTGAAACTTCCATTTCAAACACAAACATCCTCCACTACCTCCAGCCCCTTTGCCACACACACTCACAGACACACACACACAAAAAAGGTCTTATCAAAATGTCACTGGAAAACTTCCCTCCACTGCCCCTGGTCCGTGTTGTGGTAATCCTCAGAAAGCTGAGAGGACCCCATCACGGGATTTCACGCTATCTTCCCACAACTCTTCATTTCCTCACCACCTTGTTCACTCACCAGACCTCCGTTGACCTTCCCATGTGACTACATGTCACATTGCTTCTTAGAAGTAGTCTGAAGACCTTGAGTTTGTTGAGCGCAGGCTAATTACCAAAACAAGTAAACAAGTGGAAAGGTGAATAGTGCATTGCAATCAGTACTAATACCGATTCTAGAGTACATTTACACACACACACACATGCAGCACACAGACGCAAACAAGGTTGAAGAGGTTATTCTGAACAGACAATGAGGAGGTAACTCTTTGATAAATTGCGGTTGCTTGGCATTAACAAGAATCTCTTTAAGAAAGGCCACACTTTCCCTGACCTCATTTCCTCCGCCTAAACACACACACATGCACACTTCTACACACAGAGAAATGGGCTTTTGAGTGTGTCCTCTTGATTATGGAGTGCAGCTGCTGCCATTGTGCGTGTTGGCCCCGCACTTGGCCAGTTAATGGCACTAATTTCCTCGGACCAGGCTTTTATGATACAACATCAGTCTCTGATTGCAATCTGAGAATAAATACTGATGTCGCTATTCATATGTAAAATAGGCTTGTTTTGGATGACAGAAGAATTTGGATCTGTGAACGTTGATGCACAAAGGAGACCAGCACGTATTGCGTTTCCTCGTAACTTGGATGTGGAATGAACTCATGATGATATGTTTGAACATTTTACCAGTAGATGAGGTTTGCCTTTTGAAGGAAGCATTGCAACAACTCAGAGCATCTTTATCACTTTTGCCGGCACTCCAGTTCCCATAGCAACCTTTCCGAGCTGATAGATGAGAAGCTGGGGAGTCAGCCTCCCACATTGTTTGGAAACACGTACACATTAAAACAAAAAGCACGAACAAAAGCACAGCCACGTGTGCTTGTGTCTGGGGAGGCGCATGCCGCATTGTTTAAAATAAACCAGGCGTCATCGGCAAAGTGGTGGTGCGAGATTGCTGTACACAAATAGGCCATTATGGAAAAAGTGGAACACAAGGAGCGCCTCTGAAAACTCTCTTGTGTCCCTCTTCTGCTGTCTGTCTGTCACTTGTGGGCAGGTCAAGTGTGCTTCTTTGCTCATTGTCAGAGCAAACAAAGTGGTGGAAAAAGGGGGTGCTCATGTTTATCAGTGACAAAAAAAACAAGGAGCGAGAGAAGAAAATTATTTAAGATGGAGCCACCAGAGAATGGACACACACCTGGTCCTCCTTGGGAAGCTTTTATTATTAGTAGTATTTAACACATGACTGTATAGCCATCAAAACAACAGTAAAATCAGCTGGTGCGTTGCAAATCAACATCAACAGATACCAGTATTAGCAACGGGGATTCTTCTTTTACATGGCTTCCTCTTCATACTGAATCTAGCGTAACGTCAGTTGAACGACAACACAAAACCAAGCTATACCGTAACAACAGCCTATGAATATATTTTTTTATAGACCGGGTTGCTGAAAAGCAGAGTATTCCTCCCCATTGCTTTTGGTCTATGAGCAGTGATTCGCAAACCAGTGCACTGTGGCACATTCGGATGCTGTGAGAGATCATCACGTCTGCCACAGGAAATGATCCAATGTCCAAAAAATATTTCATGATTTAATCATTCTGTGGCAACCACAGGCAAAACAATCAAACGCTCTTCCACAACATGACAGTAGGGAGCCTACATTATTATTCTGTGAATCACCTTTTGGCAAATCATTGTGCTAAGTGGTGTGCCATGAGATGTATTTTGTGAAATATGCGCCTTGGCTCAAGAAAGGTTTGGGAAATCCTGTTCCTGCGCCATGAAAATGCATAACAGTGAAGTAGACCGGGGATTCAGAAGGGATTTTGGAACCCCCAATGAAACAAAACTGCACCCTTTAGAGGGGCCTTTTATTGTGGGCAGTCTAAGGCACACCTGTGCACTAATCATGGTGTCTAATCAGCATCTTGATATGGCACACCTGTGAGGTGGAACGGATTGTCTCGGGAAAGGTGAAGTGCTCACTATCACATATTTAGACTGGTTTGGAACAATATTTGAGAGAAATTGTGATATTGTGTATGTGGAAGAGGTTTTAGATCTTTGAATTCCTGTAAAAAAAAAATAGGAGCAAAAGAAGAAACGGGCGTTTGCACCGTTGTGAGAGTGAACACAGCTGACTTGCCTCTTTTTATTACCTTTAAATTCAGGAGAAGTGTACGGTCTGCATGGAGGAAGCACAAATTAACTCGCTAAAGTCCATGCAGGATACGCGCAAAAAGGACATTTATGAGGAACTGCAAGAAGATGATGTAATGTTGGCTGCCGTGAAGTGGACACTTGGAGACGGCATTCCACATCTGAATGTGCGTTAGTGGTTCACACCAACTTTCAATGAATTGATTTCTACAGTGATTCAGAGGGTTTGAGGCACACTGTTATATTTATTTATGAATGAAACGCAGAACGCAGAATTGTGTGCCTGCACCTCAATGAAATCCACCAAATTTGCGTTAAACGACCTGCGCCACAATTTAGACTTGCTTTCATCTGATCTAAAGTTTAATCTACTTTCAGTCACCAAATTGTCAGGTGTGCCGAGGACGTCTAAAAGAAAATGAATTTTGTCCGCCGGACCGCCCAGAATGACGCGGCACGGTTCGGACCCAAGTTTGAGACTACTGGTGGAGAAAAGCAGCATACTTAGGGAGAGACAAGGTGCTGATGATGCGTGTGGATGATGTCTCCCCCAGACTCACCTGCTGCGTCCTGCTCATCAGGAATTTGTAGATCCACTGGCAGATGGCAGGAGAGACATTGAACTCAGAGATGATGGCGTTGAAGTCCACAAACAGGATCATTTTGTAGGACCATTAAGGTGTTCCAGGATGAGTAGATTGTTGTTTGTCATCAACATTCCAGTTGAAATGTTGTGAAAAAGTGTTGTTTTCCTTGCATCATTCTCTAATTCTGATTCACTAAAATATGCATAGTGTTGAATTTGTTGAGTTTGCATATAAACTGAACTTTTCTTTAAGTTGGCCTTTTTTTTTTATTATTATTGTCAGAATCAGATATATCGGACTGGAGGTCGTCATCATGACGGTTAAATAATGAAGAAATATTTAAAATATGTACTGTAAATACATGCCTACATCTTGTAAGCACTATCCCCATATCTCCTGCTCATGATTTCAGTATGGGATTTGAATCACATTCACACATAACTATGACAATGATATATCCATAGCTAATTCATGACAATGCATTTTGGTTGCCTACAATTAGCTGAATTTTTAACTATTGTTATTATTTATTAAACCCTGTGGCAGTTGCAGTACTGTAATTTACCTTTAGGTGTCGCTGCTACATCATTAATTAAGAATGCATGGGTGAGTGTTTCTCATTCCTGAAACCCAACAAACCGACAACCCTCTCTGCGGAGCTTTATGCATAAAATGACTTGCTTTCTAAGGTAATTAATTAAGATTTAATCATAAATGCGCTATTTGTAAATATTATTAGACTACTGAACTGAAAAGCATACTCAGGGATCAGTAGTACGTGTAAATACCACACATCCTTAATCCCTAAATCAGCAGCATTATGTTATTAATACTGTATGCTAAAGCCCTTCAGTGACCAAAGCTTCATGTAATGCTGTTGTGCTTTACTTCGAGTGTTAAGAAAAATGAAAAATACGCTTCCATTTATAATTAAATGTAATTATTTTTCATGTACAATTAATAACTTTAAAAACACATTGCTTTGTTTTAGCTAAAACAGAATTTTCAATACATCCTCTTGTAATTGGATCTTATTAGATGTGTGATGGACAAGTTCTTCATGTTGTGGCCAGTGATTGAAACAAATTGGACTTACAAACAACCTCTTGGAACTTATTGTGTTCGTAAATTGAGGACTATCTGTACTTCTCTTTAAAACATCCTCTCTCATTTTACAGTAGGCCTGTATACATACAATTCAAGGCAGAGGTTTCACAATTCTGAACATATTGGAGATCAATCTGTGCCAGTGAAGATATATTTGTGTGTTAACCCTAATGAAGACTCTTTGTGTCTTTGTTAGGGATGGGAATCTTTGAATGTCTCACGATTTGATTCGATTCAGATTTTTGGGTGTGCGATTCGATTCAGAATCGATTTTCGATTAAGAGCGATTTTTTATTTTAAATGATTTGACTGACAATGATTTTTGCTTCAATTTATAGATGTTCAAGGAATCGTGATGATCTACTCCAGTCTGACTCGCTAATGCTAACTAGTGCGCTACTCGCGGCACTTTTATCACCCAAAAGAACGTCTCCACGCTGCAAAAAAACAATTTTTATTGGAACAACTTGATCGTGACTTTTTCCTTCCACTCTCTAATGTGGCTCTAACTTAACAGTGTATCAGACCGCGTAGAACCACACTGCCTCTAAGTGGCCAAATCGGGTACAACATGAACAGCGCTTCCAATAAAGGCATACACAAACAAAGGGAACACAGTATAAAATCATTTAAATAAAATCGATTCTGAATCGTACTAAATGAGAATCGTGATTCTTATGAGAATCAATTTTTTTAGCACACCCCTAGTCTTTGTGACTAAAGAGGTAAAGAATGTATTTTAACATTTTCCAATCCAAGGCATGCTAATTTAATGTAAATGTCCTTTAAGCATAACATAATATCCTCAGACATTCAGACTTGGCATTGGGAGTGTGATTGACTGTAAAATCACAACAATGTTGTATTGACAGTGCAAGTGGTTTTGTTTGTAGTTTTTTTGTAAACACAAAAAAAACCCACTTCTGGTATTGATATCGGATCAATATTGCAATATTTTTGGCCCAGGTATTACTTGGTATCGAACCAAATCCAAAATCACTGATATCGCCCATCTCTAGCAAGTGGCCTCTAATATCTACCAAAGCAAACGGTAAAGTGCAAAAAATCGTGAGATCAATGCCTTGGAAATTGCTTAAATCTTTTCAGAATCAATTTTAAAAGTAAATTTAAAAAATTGTACGATTATAGTTCCACAGGGTGTTACTCGCCTAATTTGTTATTGGCAGTCAACCAACTAGAATACCCTAGATGCATGGCCAGTAACACTCTTCTCTCACATTTTCTCTGACAGTAAGAATAAACTCCTTGTTCAGTTTTTCAAACCTTGAAAGAAGTTGCAACTGCAAAGAATGTACCACAAGAGTAATATATGGAGTGTCAGTGTCGAGCGGAGACAACTCAATCTTACATTATTATTTTTCTCTGGCAAAGTTTTGTTGTGTCTTGGATGTCAAGGATGGAAAGTGTGCTGCTCATTACAAACCCGGTAAGACAAGCTGTCAGGCACAGACTTACCAATATGTGCTCACACAAACATGAAGCTGAAGCTACACTGAAGGTTCAGTCAGGCTTCCTGACAGCAACCATAATGACATCTGTGCTTCTCCTCCTAAAACTCTTCTCTGTATTATTTTAATCCATCAATTTGCTTACGGTGCTGTAGGGGCAGCAACATAACAACAACATCATGTATAAACATATTGAAGAGGATCCCTGTCTTCCCTCTCCCAAGCCACATCACCCAACTCTTCCAGGGGTGATGCTGAGATATTCTCCAACAACTCGGTGTTAAAACAGGCACATCTTAATTTTCATGCTGGGGAAAGTCCAATTTGCAGTGTTACACTCTAAAAAGAGATTTTTTTTAAACCCAATTTAAGATTACAAATGGAAATGTTGACCAATTTAAAAAAAAAAAAATCACTTCAAGTGGTAACACACGATTGAATCAAGTCCAAAGTGAATATATTAAGTTTAAGTGATTATGAGTTCATTAAACACTGTGCAGTTTAAAAAGATAATAGTAAAGCTTTTTCTACATTATGCATGCTCCACCAATGCTCAGATAAGTACGAAGAGCCCTGACTGTTTTACTCTGACTGCATCTACCAGCTTTTATCCTGCCTTAACTCATTCACTGCCATTGAGGGCTATAGACGTCAAAAATTCATTTAAACTATTTCTAGTAGTTTACATTTGTTTCCACTTTTGTTAACAAGAGTATGAAAACCTAGAAAAAAATATTGTACATTCAGAACAGGTCTAAAATTCGTGATTAATCGTGAGTTAACTATTGAAGTCATGCGATTAATTACAATTCTAATTTTTAACCGCCTGACGTGATTTTAAAAAAATTAGGGGCGTCAGGCGATTACAATTTTTAATCGTAATTAATCGCATGACTTCACTAGTGAACTCTTGATTAATTACTAATTTGATACCTGTTCTAAATGTACAATAAAAAAAATTCTAGGTTTTCTTACTCTTGTTAACAAAAGTGGAAAAAAATGTGAAACTAATTGAAATAGTTCAAATTAATTTTTGACGTCTATAGCCGTCAATGGCAGTGAATGAGTTAATAGTAGAGTGTGCGGACCGTCGCACTCCACAGTTTCTTTAAGGAGGAGAGGGGCGGAGTTTTTCTTACCTCATTTGAAGTCATGTCTCCGTTTGTCAACCGTGGCTGTCGCTTTAAGATCGTGCACGTACTCGCACGCGCACCATGAACGAGCCTGACACAGATGTTGCAGTTACACTTTGGGCCAGAGGTGGCAGTCGTGAGTAAAAAAGTAACAAACTGCACAAAGGTCCTTTAATACTTTGGAATGGAGTCACTTTGGATTAATTTAATTCAGGTGAATATATTAATTCACTGAGATTACAGTAATGATAGCAAGACATCACTCACATTTGTAAATCCGCTTATAAATGGTACAGGTTAAGTTGGCGCAGACTTAAACATTTGATCCTACCATTATTTGCTGATTGTCATCCACAACTGTGTTGGGTCTGATATTACAGATCCCCTTAGTTACTGACCGTGCACCAAGGAAAAAGGAGGCAGAAGCTGTTGCTTTGTTTTATTGCAACCGCGGCTGGGAGAGGAGAGGAGGCGCGAGACCTTAACTCACGCTCGGCTCCTTCCGACTCTCTCCTCCCCCGGCCACCTCGTCGCTTTTATTACAGTTAAGTTTCAGTTTCGTTTCATACGTCATGGAAAAATACAAAACATTAGAGAAAGTTGAGCGGCGCCTCTAAACGACAGTTGATAATATAAAAACATAAAAATATATACAGGATATTCTTTAAAATACACATAATGTTAAGACTACTGTTTTAAGCAACTTCACATTCCCTCCTGTTGTGGATTTAAAAGGACATCAGTAAATACTAAAACAATTAAGTTTTCTCAGTATTACTTCATTAATAGATTCACAACATTTGAACCATTCTCAGGAAATGGCGAAAACCCTTAACTTAAAGGGAAAAATTCCATAACTCCCCCACCGCACGGTGACGAGAACCTCTTGGTCTGAGAATGGAACTGAATTTGAAGTTAGGGAAACACAATAAGATGAGGGTCACACTTTTGTGTCGGTCTCCACAGTGTCAACATAATCCTCTACGCGTAGTAAGTTATATTGATACATCTGGGCCACGAACATACGGGCGACTAATCTCTTAGACATTGGGACAATACAGCAGGAACAAATAACACATAATAAGATAAACATTATAATGATCAAAGTCCAAACAATGTCTGAAAAAGGGTCATCTTCTCCTTTGTTCTTCTTCTTTTTGACAAGAATCCGGGGGTATTCCCTTATCTGAGTTCGGTGACCTTTTTGCAGTGACTCTGGTGGATCCACGTCTCTCTCTCAGCGATTTTGAGAGCGGTGGGTGTGGTCAGGAGAACAACGAATGGGCCGTCCCAGCGTGGGCTCGACCATGTTTTCCTTTTTATCACCTTCACCAACACCAGGTCACCCGGGGTCACCGTTTCCTGTGCAGGAGGAAGAGAAGTAGAGGGCAGATCATTTGCTCTTGACACAGTCCGTTCTTTAAACAAGTCACATAACCATTTAGTCAGTGGATCTGCCTCTCCTGTTTTGTCTGACCATGGCTGATTTTAAATGGATGGCCATATTGTCAACGATGGTATTTACAAAATGGCTACCGTTATCACTCCACAAGACTCGTGGAATGCCATGTTCTGGTATTATGTGTTTACAAATAGCTTTAGCTACTGTGAGGGCGTTTGGATGTTTTGAAGGAACAAGTTCAACCCATTTAGTTAGTGAGTCTACTAACACTAAACAGTACTTGTGCTGACCACTTTTGTGTAGTTCAATAAAGTCCATGTGTAAAACTTCAAATGGGTAGGAGCCCACTGGGCATTTCCCTCTCTGTGGTCTTAAGTTTCCCTGAGCATTGTGACGACAACACACCATACATGACCTACAAAAAGTTTTAAAATAGGTTTGTAAGCCCTGTGGTATTGTCATTGTCTGTTCTACCATAGATACCATCCCTCCTGTTGAGACATGGGACTTGCCATGACTCAATGTGGCTACTGCGTGGAACAGACTGCGGGGGATGACTGGTCGGTCTTCTTTGTGGTAGAGGCCTTCTGGGGTGAGTTCAATGTTCATCATTTTCCATAGTGTTTTTTCTTTGTCTGGAGCGTTGTTTTGCATGTCAATTAGTACTTGTTTTGGAATGTTGTTGTGTTGTTGTGTTTCTTTGTGGTTGGCGAGCATGACGATCTTTGTTTTGTCTTGGCCTGCTTGCTTGGCTGCCAAATCTGCTTTTGCATTTCCTACAGAAACGGCGTCTTTTGCTGAGGTGTGAGCTTTGCATTTGCATACTGCTATTTTGGAGGGTAGCAGTACAGCGGCCAAAAGGTCAGTGAGTAATTTGGCGTGTTGAACAGGTTTTCCTGTTGATGTTTTCATTCCTCGTCGAGCCCACATGGCGGCAAAGATGTGCAATGTCGAGTGGGCATATTGGCTGTCGGTCCAAATTGTTACTGCTTTGTCTTTGAATAATTTACATGCTTCTGTTAGCGCGATGAGTTCTGCTGCTTGTGCTGACAGATTTCCTATTAATCGTCCGCTCTTCAGTGTCTTTTGTTGTGTGACCACTGCATAGCCTGTGTTGGTGTTGCCTAGTTCATCTTTGCTTGAGGAACCATCTACAAACACTGCTTCTCCTTCTTGTAAGGGTGTGTCTAACAAATCTCTTCTTGGTTTGCAGATTTCCTCGGTGGCTTCTGTGCAACTGTGTGGTGTCCCATCTGTCTCCACTGGGAGGAGACTTGCAGGATTGAGAGTGCTGCATCTCTTGATGGTAAGATGGGGTTGGGACAACAGTACAGCTGTTAGGCCAAGATGTCTTGCTGGTGAGAGAAATGACATCTTTGTTTGAGTCAAAAGAACATCTACTGAGTGTGTTACTAGTAGAGTGGTGGGATGGAACAACACCAATTCGGCGGATGCTTGGACAGCCATTGCTGCGGCACACACTGCTTGGACACACTGGGGCAGGGCTCTGGCGACAGCATCAAGTTTCTTTGAGTAGTAGGCCACTGGTCGCATTTGTGTACCATGTTGTTGGAGTAGGACGGATGTCATGAATCCGTCTTTGCAGTCCACTGTTTGGGTAAACAGTTTCTTGTAGTCGGGTAGGCCCAAAGGGCCTGTGCTTGTGATGGTCTGTTTTATCTGATTGAACTTGTCATTAGCTATTTTCGTCCATGTGATGGGATCGGCCAGGGCGATGTCTTCTTGGTAAATTAAATCCACCAGTGGTTGCGTTATTTCGGCGAAGTCCAGAACCCATAGACGGCAAAAGTTCACTAGGCCTAGGAAGGCCATCATCTGTCTTTTGGTCTTTGGTTTGGGGGCATCAAGGATAGCTTGTTTCCGATCAGAGGTTAGTTTTCTTCCTTCTGCCGATATGATGTGACCTAAGAAAACTACTTCGGTCTGAGTCCACTGTAGTTTGGTCAGTGAGGCTTTGTTTCCTGTCTTTGCCAGGTGTTGACACAGTTTCACTGCTTCTTCTTGATTTTCTTCTTTGGTTGGACTGGCGATGAGAATGTCATCTACGTAAATCAAGATTTGAGTGGTTTCACTGTGTTCATGGAGGCTCAGACAGTTGTTGATTTCTTGAGAGAAAATGGTGGGGCTCTCTGCATAGCCTTGGGGTAGTCTCGTATAGGTGTACTTCTTTTGATTAAAGGTGAAACCAAACCAATGACGGGCAGACTCGTGCAATGGGATGGAAAAGAAGGCGTTGCTTAGATCAATTACTGTGAACCATTTCTGTTCTGGCTTCAGCGCATTGAGTAGAGTGTGGGGGTCGGGGACGCAGGGGGCTCTCTGTTTTACTGCCTGATTTACGGCTCTTAAGTCGTGGACCATTCGCCAGGTCGTGGTGTCTGCTTTCTTTACTGGAAAGATTGGAGTGTTACAAGTTACCTTGGGGGCCTCTATGAGCACTCCAGCTTTTACCATGTTCATGATTACTGGTGTGATTCCTTCTTTGGCATCAGGTTTGAGTGGGTATTGATTGATTCGTGGGCGATAGTTTGTTCTTGGTTCAATTGTTACTTCTGTGGCTGTGGTCATTAGGCCCACATCGGTTTTTGACGCTGACCACAGCTGAGGTGGTATTTGATCCATGGCGTCTTTTAGTGCCAGGATCGTGGTTTCCTCCGGATGTCATGTACTTAGGTGGGTGCTGGGGACAAATGTTGTCACCCAGTTTAGTTTTTTCCTCCAGACCACGTTTCCTGATGACATGATGCGTTTAAATCTTCCATCTTGACATGGAGTCCACGGAAGTCGTTGTTCGGACCATGTTACATCTCTTATTTTTGATCCTATGTCTTTCCATCTCCAGCCTGTTGGTTTTGCCAGTGAAATGTGGAAGGGAATGCCAACGCCTTCATATGTGGTTAATGCATATATGTAATCTGGAAAGATTACTGTGGCTGCCATCCATCCTGCCTGTTCGTCCCAAATTAGGTCCTTTATTTGGGCCCGCATGGTTGTCAATCGGGACCATTGATCAAAGAAGTCTCTGTCCTCTTTGTTCGGGGCGAAGCGGATGGTGGAGTGAAGTGGGTACGTGGTTTGGGGCACCCAATTTGAATTTGGTAGGATTTGTTCTGGCATCTGTTGCAGATTGTTTGTTACTGATGTTGGACCTTTTTGGATCGGATCCAGACTGTAGAATGGGCGTGGTTTGTCTTTTCCTTCTAGTACTAACATCTGCATTGGTGTTTCTTGTCCTCTTTTTGTCACGACCATGCTGGAGCCTTCGACCATTAATACAAGGCTCATGGCTTTTATCAAATCTCGTCCGATGAGGTTTTCAGGACAACGAGGCACGTAAACGAAAGTTTGATCTGGGTATTCTGTTCCGTCTTCATCAATAATGGTCAGTGGTTCGGTAAAGTAATGGATGGCTGGTCTACCTCCCACTCCTATGACCATTATTGTGCTTTTTGACAATTTGACACCTGTTGGTAGATCAGTGATCACGGAGGATTGTGCTCCTGAATCCACAATGAATTTCAATGTTGTAGTAAATGGCCCTAAGCCTAGTTTTCTTACTGCTGGGTCAATAGAGGACATCTGGCTAAACAGGACTGTCAGGTCAAGCACCTCGACGATCGTTCTGGTGTCATCAGGGTTTTCATCACTTGACCTTTCCTGCTCGCGTCATTCGGTTGGATCCCAGTGGTCAGATCTTGGGGTCTCAATTTTTTGTTTGGAGCGGCAATCTCGGGCGAAGTGGCCGTACTTGCCACAATTGTAGCACACATCCTGTCTGGTGGCTGGTCGGCCTCTTCCTCTTCCGCGTCCACGTCCTCTACCCCGATTGGGTTGGTTTTGGTAGTAAATTGGTCCAGAAGGTGGAGGAGAGGCATGTTGAAAAAATGTGTGCATGGCATTGAAGACTGATGATTGCGCTTTTTGTCTTTTTAGGTCTTCAGCGTGTGAGGCCCAAGCTACGAGATCATTCACCGGGGCAGTTCTCCAGGTGTGGTAATGTTTCTTGATAAAATTGACTGTACCGTCCACTAGTCCATCCAGGAATGTTGCCCGCAGTAATGTTTGGTATGTGCTTTGTGCCTCAGTGCTTTCTTCGATGCCACCATGTAGTTTCAGTACGTCTTGGAGGCGGTCCACATATTTTTGTGCGCTTTCTTCAGGTTCTTGGCGGCATTGGCGGACTTTAGTTAAATCAGGTGGTTTCTTGAACACTGCGATGGCTCTTTCTAAAAGAGTATTTAGGGCGTTGTCTAGTTCTTGGCCTGGTTGGTAGACTTGGCCTCGTTGGTTGGCTGGAGCAAAGGCTCCTTGGAATCTTCCGACTCGATGTCCTGCGGTCAGACGTAGGACGCTTAGTAATTCATTGCCATTGAGGTGATAGGATCCATGTAGTTCTCTAATTGCAGCTGCCCATTTTTCAACGTTGTCTTCAATGGGAGGAACTGATGCGCATGCGGCTACTTTTTCTTCTTCGGTCCATGGGCGATAGAGCAGCAAGGTCTGTGGATGAGCAGGTTGACCAGGATTTGGCATTCCATAAGCTGGGTTGGCTACAGCTACCATGGGATATGCTGCCACCTGCTGAATGTCTGGGTATAATTTTGTTGTTGCAGCCAGGACGTCTGCTGTTGGTTTGTTTGATCTTGTACGGCTTCCAATAGGAGGGGAGGCTCCGTCCCCAAAACTCGTGGAGGTGGAATTTGGGGAGGAGGTAGACGGGGTAGGCGGTTCCCGCTGTTGGTTGACGTTTACTTCCTCTTCTGGATCATTTTGCTGTCGCACTTCAGCCGGTGCATTTCCGTTGTCTCTTCGTCTGGCGCCGGTTTCTTCCGTTGGTCTTATCTTCATCTGATACATTTTTCTTTCTGTCTTTTCCTTTTTAATCTTCTTTGCTCTTTTCTCCACTAAACTTTTCTTAACTTCCTCTTTGTTCCTGACATCTCTCAAAGACGGGTTAAAATCATACTTGGTCACCCAGGATTCCAGATACTTGCACGCATTAGCGTCAAAGCTTGCAATAAATTTAACATCCTGGTGTTGTTCTATTTCTTTTCTCAATGACTGGCCCATTGTATGTATTCCCGAGCGGGCAGCAGTTACTCCCTTTTTTCCTTATCTCATAAACACACACACACACACACACACAAAAAAAAACACACGCACACAAACACACACACACAAACACACACACACAAAAACTCACACACAAATACACACACACTTAGTCTTTTCTGTGGTGCACCACTTTCTAATTTAAAACCATGATTTGTGTTTTAGGCGATTATTTTTAATCGCAGTCAGTTCTGTTCTGACCTGATAAATCTTTGTTATATTGAACACAGATATTTTGGTAACCAATGAGTGGGGAGGTGTAAATTATTACGTATTTACGGCAACGTTTAATTTCCTCTACCCGGGCACCCGAAAACGACACTTTTTTTTAACAAGTTAAAAACTAGTCAATAAAAGTATTTTGGATCTCATCTAATAAAACCGTGATCCCTTTGATGCCCGGATCATGTATACCATGGGTTTTTTTTCTCTTCTTCACGGGCCAACGCCCAAGCGCTTCTCTTTTACTCCCCACTTTTCTATTTTTCTCTTACTTCTTCAGTATATTTAGTGTTCCTTTTTTCAAACTTCTGTGTAAATCGTGATAATTAAACAGCATAATACCTGTTAGTCCTCGGTGCCGGTCTGGTTCGCAGGACCCGGTGTCCGGGCGAACGGCCGTGGCCGGAGCGACGAGACCCGTCACGCAAGGGGAGACGCTGTCGACAGATTCTCGGTGTCTTCGGTTCGGCGGCGGTCGTCCGTCCAGATGCAGGTCCCAGGTTTCGGCACCAATTAAATGTTGGGTCTGATATTACAGATCCCCTTAGTTACTGACCGTGCACCAAGGAAAAAGGAGGCAGAAGCTGTTGCTTTGTTTTATTGCAACCGCGGCTGGGAGAGGAGAGGAGGCGCGAGACCTTAACTCACGCTCGGCTCCTTCCGACTCTCTCCTCCCCCGGCCACCTCGTCGCTTTTATTACAGTTAAGTTTCAGTTTCGTTTCATACGTCATGGAAAAATACAAAACATTAGAGAAAGTTGAGCGGCGCCTCTAAACGACAGTTGATAATATAAAAACATAAAAATATATACAGGATATTCTTTAAAATACACATAATGTTAAGACTACTGTTTTAAGCAACTTCACAACTGCCTCACAGCTTTTTAAAGCAAGTTCCTTCAAAAAAGTTTTGCATGATATGACCTCTTGCATGGAGTTTTCCACATTATTTTAGGATTCTGTCACAACAATTTACCGGCAGTGTGGTGGACTCATTATTGCACATAGAGTTCCAATTGATCTAAAAAAAACTTGCGCACACAAAATGTGTGTACAGTCATTGTAACTGTTTACAGGCACATTCAAAGCAAGTTAAAACACTTTTTTTTCTCACAGCAGCTTGTGTTTTGTCAAAGTAGGAAGACTATCTCTGAATATGTGAATTTTTCAGCCACAAAGCCAACTCCCCAAAAGTCTTTTTTTTGTGTGGGGGGGGGGGGGGGGGGGGGGGGCTGGCTTTGTGAGTGTGAAGCTTTTCTAAAGCTCCAGACATTTCATTGCTACTTTCCTCTCACCTTTTCTTCTCCGCTTTCCCCCGTCACCCATTGTGGGGAAATGAATGTACGAGAAACGCTGGTCGATATGTTCATTTAAGAGTTGTGTCTTTTGGGAGGTGCACACAAAGACAAAAGACAAGAAGCCTGCTATCTTTCCATAACATGAAACAGCCCCTAACTTTCTGATCATTTTTTCTCACTTTTTGCATCTACTATTACACAAAAGATCAGAATCAGGTTTGTTCTCTTTGTGCATGAGGGATTATTCAATCAGTCTTATCTAAAAATAGAAGCGATTTTTGTATTGACGCAACAGTCAGCGCCCACTGAACACATACAATCTCCCACTGACTTACTAAAAATGCAGTTGGAATGATCAAATTCCAATTTAGTACAGTATTGCCTGCCTTTGTTGCTGAGCCACGATCGTGTGTTTCTGGAAGGGAAGCGTAAGACACACACTGACGGTTAAATATCCAGAGTTATGTCGCCATCTGTGCAGGCTATAACAGACCCGCACACCATTTTAATTTCCTCAAGGTTTCCTTCCAAATAAAGGAGAGAGTGACTGTTTCCGTCTGTCATTTCACTGTGGAACAGCAAAGATAGGAAGATACAAGCCTTAAAGGGCTACAAAGATTTTTTTTTTCCTGTGAGTCGATGATACGTTTATTGTAGCTTGTCAGGCCATGTGATAATACTGAAATGATCAAAATAAAATATAATTTTCATTCAAAACAACAAAAATATGAGCTGAAATGTAATTGTGTATTTTGAGGTGTGGTATGACTCATCATAATATCTCCCACAAACCATCAGTTGAACATTAACAATATTAGTGCAGTGGATGCACTGGTGATGTGTCTAAGGTGTTGAACCTGAAGGGAGAATGAATATATATATATATATATATATATATTTTTTTTTGCTTTCCACTTTAACCTATGAACTTGGAGAATGGCATTTTTGTGCAAGCTAGGCTCCTAACAGCTGGCAAGGTGTCAGAGAAAGTTAAAAATTGCACTCGCAGCAGTGAAGTCAGTCATAAAGTAACAGGCTGTAGATTGCTGGCATGGAGACAAGTCCCTGTATACACATGCTGACCTAACCAAAAACATAGTCAAGAAAAACTTTTTTCAATTCGGGCACTTGCCATGCACCAAGGCCAGTGGGACTCGATTCTCGTCTGATCTCGGGATGGGCCGTAACAGTTCATATCCACCTACTGTATTGAGGACCTACAGTGGCCTACAGTATATTAAAGTTTACAGTTACAGTTTAATTTTTTGGTTGACATATATCAAAACACTGAGAAGACAAGTTTTCACATATGGGGCGATGTTGCTCAGTGGTAGAGTGGTTGTCTTGCAACCTTGATGTTGTGGGTTCGATCCCATGCCATTGTGATCATGTTGTGGTGTCCTTGAGCAAGACTCTGAACACCCACAGTTGCTGCGTCATGAGTAGTTGAATATAAAGCGCTTTGAGGGCCAGTTCTATTTATCATATTGTCATTTAGCTTTGCCTTTAGCCTATTATTCAGTTTTCTTCTAGCTTCTAACTGTTTTACTTGGTTGTCATTTAGTTTTTAGCTCCAGTGTTTCTTCATGGGGGAGGGGGGCTCTGTTCTGGGAGGGATGGCTGGTCTTTTCCTGCGGCGGGGCCCCTTGGGCCTGGGAAGCTGTGGCCCTCCTCACTCGGTGTGGGGCGCACCGCGGTCAATCTTGAAGGGGGGTGTCTTTGGGACGAAGCCGCTCCCTGTGGTCGTGGGCTGTCATGTATCTCAGTGTGGATGAGCCCCTCCTGGGGGCCTTTCCTTACGTGGTTTCCCTGTGCCTCACCATCCTGGAGATGCCTTTTCTTTTTATTGTACTATGGATGTTTAATTGTTCAGCACCTTGAGTTGCATTTTAATGTATGAAAGGTGCTATACAAATAAAGCTTGATTGTTTTTTTTGTTTTTTACACCCATTACCATTTTGCACTCCTAGGAATTACACTGAACTGTTTCTTTTAATTTGATTCTGCCTTTGTTACACAATTTCTGGTTACCCAAGCACACTTTAAAATAATTTCATTTGTTAGCCTAGCTTTTGTGTGTGTCTTTTAGCTACTTGGTGTTCTGTAGTGACCTATTTTCAGTATTACATTAACTGCATAATTAATATATTCTTCCTTATTTGCATTCCCTTTTCTCCTATGGGAAAAACTGTCTTGCTTTTAGAGGGTCCTAACTAACAGCATACATTTGGGAGGAAAAATACTGTACACTAAAGTTCACATATGAATAAAATGCTTTGGACTTTCAGCAACACGGTGGCACAAGAAATCATTGATTTCACTTGTGGGTGTAAACGTTTATGATGCACATGGTCACTCTAGTGAGGGTTGACAGATTAAAATGAAGTCTGGGAGACTGAATTTGTGTCTCCAGTTCCCATAATTGAGCATCCAGCCATGGTTGCCTGGGTTACTGTATCCCATCGGATGGCCAGCTCCGTGTTGATATGCTAATGAGAACATATCAAAGCCACATGATGATACAGCGCCTAATCAAGCATTTATATGTGTGTGTGTGTACTTTGTTAACAGTCTGACAGCCTGGTTCAGTGTGAGGACAGAGCTTGAAAGGTCACAATAATAAAGAGTTTGTGAAATGAAGCAAGTGATATTAAAGATATTCGCCATAATGTATGGAGATGCTGATGTTGTTCACCTATTTCTGTGCTGTGCCTCGGCTCCCGCCCCCTCTCCATCTCTCCTCTCACCTCTCCCACAGACTTTCAGTTTAACACTCTCCCGTTTCATTATTTACATCTCCTTCTCCCCCTCATTTTGGTGCAGTTTATCAGTTTAATCAGCCTGTGCTGTGTGAGGAGTAGGAGGAAGGGTGGGGGAGTCGTGATCTGCATCACTCTTATAGTGATGTGTCTTTTTTAGACTCCTAGCATCAGCCTGTGGGATGAGATGCGCGTTTGCTGCCAATTAGTAGGAAAGTCACTTGGGGGAAATGGCATTCATCGCTACATCACTGTCTTCAAACAACCACACAGCACACAAATGCATAGAAAGAGACATCCACTTTATTAAAATATGCACAGCGGTTGGAAAACGTACATGGAATGTCATCAGGCAATATAAGGAGCAGCGGCAGAGATTGTGGTTTCATTTAACTGAGGAATCATTTCAAAGGGGAGAAGAGACGTATGCTTTAATTCAAAACTGGGGCAGATATTACATTGTCATTTCATCATGGCTTTCTGGCAATATGGCTTTTTCAATCAGTTGGTACTGGCATTATTTATTCATAGATGCAATTTAAGAGGCATACAAGATACAGCAGAGTCAAGCAAAACAGAAATGACCCCAAAAAAAAAGAAGAAAAAAAAAAGAATGCCAGTGGCACAGTGTAGGTTCGGGGATAGAGTTTATTGTTATGGAAAACAAGGTGAAAGAATGCAAAGAAACCAAAACAGGATTTCAGCCGAGGCACTTGGTCCTTTCTTCATTCTCTGAGCTCTCATTTGTGTAATGTTGCCTCTACATGGGCATCGGGTTTTGCTTGCCCAGATTAATATCCACTTTTTGTGTGCGTGTGTGTGTGGTCTGGCAGCATATCCTTGCTTTAAGGCAAGTGTCTTTAATGAGGCTTTGCAGCAAAAGGGGCTCCCTACGACTCTCGACGTGCATTGCATTTTAAACGTACTCCTGCACTTTAGACTCACTGGTATTTTTTTTTAAGAGCTTGTCATTGACAGTTAACTGCCTGGTGAATTTCCTGAACAGTGTAAAAGCTTGTCAATATCTGTCAACCTTTTTAATGGTTTGTATTTCTCTCCCAATGTCCCACTGGGACACTCTCGGGCCTCATGTTTATAAATATCACTATGTTTTTCAAACTGTCAAACACTTCATGGATGCATCTCAGTTAACTTGTATTGAGCTGCAAAGACGACAAGAAGCCTTTACAAGAAGTAATGTAATGTGGAAACTAAGTAGAAAATAAAGTGAGTAATACGCACATGTTTGGAGTCTTGGAATATTGTATTGAAAAGTGGTTTCTATGTTTGGCTTTGGCTATACATTGAACCCACTCTAGCCTGCTTTTGTTTGCTGACCAGGGGTGTGAGGCCCACATACATTAAAAATGCAAGGATGAAATAGCCACTTTAAAATACTTCAACCTTAATGTATTAACTTATTTGTTCCCCAAAACATACAAAAACATTATATTTTAAATATTGCCATGGTCCCCAAAAACATATTTATACGTTTTTTTTTATTTTGTTTTATGTTTTTTTTTATGCTACAGCATGCAAAAGGCTTTGATGCAGCCTCTGGGCTGAAGAGGTCGCTTAAAGCAATGGTAGTTATTTAAAAATGGCCAGCAGGTGGCAACAGAGTATAAGAGATCAACCAGGGCCATGTTGCAAAAAGCTCTTTTCCCCATTGTTTTCAACAGGTTTGTGAATAAAGATGAAATTTAGCTATATTCTAATGCTAATTGCTGCAAAATGGAAACAGCTACAAATATACTTTTTTTCCTGATGAAAGAAGAGACTCTAATCTTTGTTTTGGTAGGTTCCGTGTTTTTATAGCAATAGAACACAATATTCTGTGGGTCTTCCAAAATCAGTCCAAATCCAGTAAAACAGCCGGGAGCAAAGGGGGTTGCTTCAGTGAAAATTGCTGTGACATGCTAAAATTTGTCAAGCAAGTAATTGTTTATATTTTCTAGTTCTTTCTACAGTCTATAGTCTACACAAAAGGTTTCTGGTAGCACCTTCAGACCCACCTTTTTTCTGCTGGGCAAAATGTATTTTTTGTTGTTGCTGATTTGGACTCTTTTCCTACATTAGAACAACATGGAAACATTTTGGGTGGGTTATCTCACGTGTTTAGTGTTATAGTGGATGCCAGGATAATATGGCTGTAACATGTTGTAAACTTACCAAGCTTATATGCAACATTTTTAACATGTACATCACGCAAATCAACAAGCGATTGTGATTGGTTAGTTAAGATCCAATCATGAACCAGAAGTGTTTTATTGGTTTATATGTCATGTCCCCTGGGACCATCTAGGCCGTTTAAAGGGGTTAAAGGAGATGAGGCAGATAATTTGGTATTTTTGCAAAATTTTGGGGTGGTCAACGGCCCTGCATGCTACTAGACTAGATCCACCCCATGGACTGAACAGTAACATAATCCCATCTCCACATGCAGAACCAAAACAAGACCAAACTGTAGAAAGTTGGCCATTTTTAAAACAGCTCTTGGAGATCATCGATATGATAGCAGAAAATTGGACGAAACACATTTTTGCTTCCAAAATTGAATAATCAATATTCACCAGCGATTTAAACATCTAGAAAAGCTCTATGGTACATAAACCAATGTATTATTAGTAGTGGCACCTACTACTTTTTATTTTTTAAACAAGCCTCTTGGGCAACGTAAAATGTAAATTTTTGTATTAACTGCGGGCCACTGAAAAACAGGTGGTGGGCTGCAAAGGGCCCCGGTCCGTATTTTGGACACACCTGGTTTAGACAAACAGTTAGGTCCTTTTTATGTTCAGAACCAGCTCTGACTGAGTGTCTTCCAGTGTAGCGCTACATATCCAAGAACTATACAAGTTGACATCAATTCGAAATTTCTGCGGACTAACTCAAGTACTGTTCTGTTTTTGTGTTTAACTGATGGCGTTGCTTGCTTGTTATAGAAGCGAATGAAGTGCTGAGAAAATCATTAGTGGCCTCGATGAACCCGTCTTAATGAATGCTATCGGCATTGTAATGCAAAGTATTGTTCTTGTGCACGACACAATCCGGTGGTGTTTAACGCCTGTGCTCACGTGCTACATCAATGAATGATTGGTGAAGTGGTCTCTGAGGAGTGAGTTGACACTCTGGTTTACAGGGAGCTAACACCACCTGAGAAATCAAAGTCTCATTTAGACCACAGCCACTGCTCAATACCTGCTCTGGTATCGACCACATTCACTGGCTGTGTGTGTGTGTGTGTGCGTGTGTTTCTGTTGTGTAAGTGTAGAAGGAAGACCTGTGGGCTTGGGAGTTGGATTGGCCATATTGTCTTGGGATAAGGTGGGAGATATGCAGGAGATAAAGGGCTAATATACCGTAGCTTCCATTTGGTGATGGTAATCTGACATTACTTGTGTGAAACAAAGATCTGTTACAGCTTCTAGACAATTAAAAAAAGTTTCCTTCTCTCCAGCCGTTTACAAGCCATTGCAGACAGCAATAAGACGGTTCAGTGCATGAGAATTCAGATAGCTTGGTTCATTGAATTTGGTTGTCATTGAAGCTGTTTAGCACAATGAAAGTCTCGCTCTCTCATTGTGCATCTTGTTTGACCTTCAGCCATTGAAAAGTGAAGATTCCAACTAGAATTAATGCACTATAACTTAATGCAACATTTTGTTGGAAAACAGCTGCTGCTTGCTCTGATTCTGTAGTTAAATGAAAAAAAAACCACAATCTCTGTGCCTTTAGTCACAATGATAAAATACCAGGTGTAACTTTTACAACACTTTATAGCTCAGTTTAATTTCAGGACTCTCAAGTGTCAATCCCATCTCTTGAAAGTGGCAGTATTGCTTTTCCATCACAAAGAGAAATTGGAGGCTGGCAGGCAAGCACAAATCACGATAAGATTAGTTAGGAAAGAGTTAATGTTGGTAATGAGCATGGAAAAAACTAAGGTTGGCACAGCATGCTAGAATCTACTGCAATCTGTACTCTATCATCATATCGAGACGGGAAACATTATTTAACAGTGGCCGTTTTGTTTTCCCTATCACACCGCTAAGGTCTACACTATGTGGCGATAGGAGCAAAAAAAAAAAGAGTATCTTGATATTTTTTCAAAAATTTCCATAAAAGTAATTTATGTATTATCGCATATATTTTCGCTCTCGTTATACTTACATTGCTTCATACATCGACCCCTGAAGGGTATGCAAAACATTGGACAAAGATATTCAACAATGAAGAACTTTATTATTATTATTATTATTATGTCTAGGATATATAGGGTGTTTTCATTGTTTTTTTGTGAATATTAATGTCACTTAAATGTTTCTATATGTATCTATATAATTGTGTCTGTGTATATATATATATATATATATATATATATATATATATATATATATATATATATATATATATATATATATATATATATATATATATAAGGGCTACATAGAAATATATATCGTACCATTTTTTTCCTATTATCCCTATCGTCATCTATCCATCTTTCAAGTATAGATTTCCACAATGTATACTGACTTGTGGCAATTGTGAGCTGCAAAACAAGAGATGCTGTTTACTTTTTTCTCAGGGCGGCAATAGCGTACTAAAGCAATCAGATTATCTAGTGAGAAACAAACCAGGTAAGTAATTAACCGCCATGCAAGACAAAGTTAAGGTACACTTATAAAAAAATGTCAAGTTAATGAAAATTAATAAATAACGAGGTGTGTGAGCACGCATACTACTATGTGGGGAGAGAATTAGCAACTAGCTTCAACAATAAACACGTAATTATTAATAACTATTTACCACAAAGCCACCCTGAAGAACGCTGGGAAATCCAGCTTCACCTCCCTCTAGCATTACTGTGTTATCTTTTTGTCATTATGCATGCACTCGGTTAATCTAGTGACAAACAATGAGGCACATTTTTGCAAAAGAAGTAATGCCACCACATCATCCGTTGGGTTTCCATCCACCCATTTGTATTCGAATTTTCAAGAAATGCGAAAATAAAACTGAATGGAAACACTAGAAATTCAAAAAAGGGCCCGAAATTCACAAAAACGTTTTTCCGCCTAGAGGGGGTGGATTTTGAAGCATATCGAAAAAGGAAAATGCAAATTTGGGCGATGGAAACAGGTTTTGCGAATAACCATTGGCAAAACCGGATACGCGTTGCATGTTTTGACCGGATATTACGTCACACGTACGTTTGCAGTCCCAAAGCAATGTTGCACGATAAAGTAAAGTATGTTTGGGGGGGGCGAAACAGAAATCTTTTTGGAATTAATTAAATTAGTGAATATTAATTCTATTTTAGATGGAAAACTGCAAAGAAACGCTACAGGTTATAAGAAATTACAGAAGAAAACTCATACGGCGTCATCGCACAGCCCAGTCGCATCCTGGTCTTCTTCTTCTTCTGTTAAATTATCGGTGGATCACATCTCTACGGTGTATACCGCCACCTATAGGAGCGGAGTCCCCTCTCAATATAAGCAAAATGTCCGTTTTGATAATTTTCAGTAAATTTGCTTAAAAAATTTGAAACAATTGAATGGAAACCTGACTATTAACAGACTGCTCGCTAAAACATGATTACATGCTTAGTTAACCCATTTGATCTAAAACAAGGTCAATCTGAAAGCTGTCACGCCCAATTCACACTGACTGCTGAATGGCCACGGTGCGTTTTGCGTACGGCCGCCGCACGGACTGCAATTCACACCGCATGCGTTGCGTGAGCTGTCTATGTCCGGAAATCTGCATCCACCAGACCACAAGATCACGGGGGTTCACGCTGGAGAGGTAAGTTCACACAATAACAACCGTGTGTATAGAGTCCTACTTATATACAATAGCCACACTTGCCTGTTGTCACATCAATATGCTTTTGGACATTATTTCTGTGACTTTTACCATGGGTAAGTACGTTTTGTGTTTAAATAGTGTTATTTTGTCATGTTTAATTTAATCTGAGCTAGTTTTTTGTCTTAAATGTCCGACTCATGTCATACTATGTAGTTAGCTAGGTTCCCTCCCCCCAAAAATGAGTTTGCAAACGGTTTTATTTTGAAATATACCCGATCTACCTAGATGCCGACGCTCGACCTCCTGTCCGGCTCATGTCATTTCTTCAGCTTCATGAAAATCTGCAAGCGTTCCGCATGCGGCGTCCGGAAAAAATAGAATACCTTCCGTAGCGCCGCATCCCTTCCGCACCGCATATGCACTGCACTGCAGCTGGTGTGAATTGACACGCAGACTCGAATGCTTTCTATTCCTTGCGGCGGCCGTACGGAAAACACACCGCGTCCGTTCAACAATCAGTGTGAATTGGGCGTCAGAACATCCCAGAAATAACTTGTCGAAGAAAAAAGGTGAGTTAGCCGAGGCTCAGGTAGCGCTAGACTTGTCTTCCCATTAGCTCTCAGGATGTTTGTTTTAAGCTGAATACGTCTGCAATGTTTGCGCAGGAATGTTGTGCACTGTTGATCTACTGCCTTGGCTGCACTACAACGTACCTTGAACGGGTAGACGAGTAATTCCGAATGCACACTTCACGGAAGTTGAGACGAGGCGCTGCTCATTTTCTGTTTTGTTTTCTAAATTAAATTAAATTAAATTAAATTAAATTAAAATAGAAATTTTCTGTTTTTGGAGTTTGGGCACGGATTAATTGCATTTACATTATTTCCTAAGGGAAAAAATGTTTCATAGGTTGAACAAATCGGACTTTGAACACGTCACAGGAATGACTTATGTACCACTGTACATCGTGGTATATTGTTATAGTGATATAAAATGGCTTGCATCATGATATATGATTTTTTTCCCCCCGCCCAGCACTAGCATTCATTGGTTAGAAGATTCCACTTTTAGATGAAAAGCGCTCACATTTTCACAGCCACAAATTATTGCACACATAATTTGAAAGTTAAACACACACGCGATCATTTCAGCTTGAATTAGCACTTATGAATTCACTCATTATACGGCAAAAAGGAATGGAATTGCATATATAAATATTATATTAAGGTGTAACTTAGCTTGAGGTTTGGCCTCTCATTCTCTGCCATTATATATTCTCTCTTCTGCTCTTTTTATTCCCTGCTGCTGGTCCTTTGTCTTTCCAGTCTTTCCCCCTTATATTCTTCCTAGGTAGGTGTGTGCGTACATGTGTGAAAAAGAAAAGAAAGTGATGAAGTTTCAAAGGAGAGGAGGGAGAGACGCAGGGTGAAGGAAGTGATGAATCTCCCCACCGTCTGTAATACTCACCTCTTCGTCTCCCCCTTTCTTGACCCAAATCTAATGCGACAGGACTCATTTTCACTGTAACCTCTCACACATACACACCTCCCACCACCGCACAAGTCGTGCACCACCCTTCTATTTTTATCTTTTTGTCCTTGAATTATAATCCCTGAGCATTGCTGTGATCCATAAAGGAGGAGGAAAAAATATCCCCCGTGCCGTGCGGGAATATACGGGCGTGAGCGGCGCCTCGTTACCAATTTCAAGTCATTCACCACTACTGAAGCGAACATTTCTCTCATTAATGAGGCGGAATGGAGTGAGCATTAAGCGAATGTAATGTTGGCAGATCAGGCTGTTCTTTCCATTGCCATCCCACTCCCTAACCCTATCATCACCCCCACCACACGCGCCCCCCACCTTTCGAAAGTTATCCGCTGTAGCCAATTAGCATGACTGCTCCGAGTAGAGTTCGACCCCCTCTTCCGTAGTCATTCCTCCCTCTCATCTTTTCTGTCTTCCTCTCTATCGTTTTCCAACCCATACCCTTACTCGCTCTCTTCCTCATTAGAGCAGTGTTGGAACATTGTGAATCATAATAGGTGTCCTACACTGTGAAATGGCTTCAGCTTTGTTGACTTTCTAAGCTTGTAGTGAGAGTAATAGTAAACAATCTGCAATTAAATGTAGAATCGCACGTTATGTCCATATTTTAATGGGCTGAAAGATTGTCTGAAAGAGCAGAGGCCGGCTGGAGACAACAGCGCTGATCTGTTCTCTAAGCCCTAAATATAATATGCAAGGGGGGGATTATCACGGAGTGGCAGGCACTGCTTTTGGGGACTTTGTTTCCGTGACACCGTGATGTTGGCTTTGTTTCCCTGACAGCGGCCGTGTGTGTGTCATTTTGTGTATGTGTGTGCGACATCCAGGCATCTGTTTCCTGCTGGAAAAGGTTAATTACATCTCCACTGCCTGACTGGACGTGTGATGCATAATCACAAACACTAATGAGACCTACCAATGTGTGTGCGTGTGTGTCTTCATGTGAATTTTGAAAAGGCACCACTATAGTGCCTAAATGGATATCTTATCCACTTGTTTCAGGCTTGAAAATCTATTGTTGCAGTCAAGATGCATACATAGACGCTCTAAAGTCACACATTCCAACAGGTGACATGAAGCTGAAAATGAGCAGAGTCTCGGGTGGCCAAACGCCCTCTTTTGCCCGGACATGTCCACTTTTTTACATCACGTTAGGGCGTCCGTGGGGGGGTTATGGTTATTAACTCATTTGCTCCCAAAAACATATAAACACGTTCTATTTTGAATATTGCCATGGTCCCATTTTTGTTTTTTTATGCTAGAGCCTCTGACCTGAAGAGGTCGCTTAAAGCAATGGTAGTTATTACAAAAAACGTCCCCTGCTGCTGCTCACTGCTCTCCCAGGGAATGAGTCAAATGCGGAGAACAACTTTCGCCCCACTTAAGTGGGTGTGACAGTCTGTTATGGAAGCCCATTCCCGCCAGTGAAAAAAAAAGAAAAAAAAAGGAGGACTTGTCACTTGCTCGCTGATGAAGGGCTTGCGCATGCTGCAGACTACTATATATCTAAAAAAAAAAATCCGCTAGAGGAAATGAACTTCTAACATTGATTTATTTATTTTTTTTAAATCACACTAGCGGATTCTTACGGAGCCCAAATAAAAAAATAAAAAAACTTTTTTTTCCCCCACTAGTGGATTCTTTAAAAAACAACAACACTTATTTCCCCCACTGGCAGATTCTTAATTAATTTATTTATTTTTATTCCCCCACTGGCGTTTTTTTACTGCCGGGAATGGGCTTCCATAGCGGGAGCAAGATATAGTAGATATAGAAATAAAGATTGTTTTTGTTTCATTTTCTACACACACAGAGAAGGCATACATTAAAGTAGTTGTGATGTATGGGCATATTTGTGTAAACATTTGAGTATCATTTACGTATCTCGAGGCCGGGCCGAGTGTCCTCTTTTATGGAAATGAAAATATGGCCACCCTAAAGCAGACACTCCCACCGGAGGACATTAATCGATGGGCCTGCAGCGCTTTTTGTGTGTTTGTAATTACTTGTCTCTCTATTAATGAGACCGAGATGTTCTGGTGCCCGAGGAGGGAATTCTCACCAACCTTGTTGCTCATTCTGACCCCTGACTCCTATCTTTACACTTGAGTGACGCTGCTGATTGGACAGCTGCTCCGCTTTCGATCGTGCCCAGCTCAGTGTGAAAATCAAGATGGGCTCCAGCGCACCACGGGTGACTTTGGAAATGGCTGTCGAGTTTCTCACCAAGTTGGAATTTTCACTAAGTCGAACTGACATCAACGGGAGATGCGGGAGGTGCCGCGCTCGGCACGGCTTTGCTTCCAATTCAGTGTGGACTGGCGATTAAGGACGAGAAAAGAGCAACGGGGTATCACTGAAAGGTGTGACGAGAGAAATAATGGATTTCTGGGGCCTGCTGACTTCATGTCACTATATAGTGCACTGGCAAATACAAGTAATAAAAGGTATAAAATTGGACGAGTATTTTCACTCCCCACACACAAAATCCAATAGAACAATGACAAAAAAGAAAAAAAGAAAAAGGGGTTAATGACCAGTTAATTGAAAAACTCTACATTTAAGAAGCACATTTTAAAGCTGGCACCTTATTATCATTTAAATCTGGAATAAGCAAAGAAGTAAACCACGATACATGCTAAAAAGTCTGATTTGCATCCTGTATTAACACCAATCAATTATGTCCTTTTCACATTCTTAAGTAAAGTTGAGGTCAATTATGCTTGTTACACAGGCGTCTCCTGATCCTCTCATTGTTCTACCTTCTCTCTTTCCTCTCCCATTAGTTGTTGCTTTTTCTTCAACTTCCGTCTTTTGCAGAAGCTGTTTAGGCCACAAAAGCAGATACAGGTGAAGGGCATCTCCTGCTGTCATGTAGACCTGTTCAGAGGAGGGATGGGAGATGGGGAGAAAGAAGAAAATATGACATTAAAACTGTTTTCTGTGGTGGGGCAATACTGTATGTGGGGATATGAAATGTAGTGAACACATCCCGATTTTTCAAAAGGCTACCTGAAATATAAGGGAAGAGAGAAATGAGAGGTTGTCAATCATTTTGGATGGCCACTTGGGGGAAATGGAGGAAAGCAAGGGGTGGATGTCCTCAGGCATTTTAGTAGTGATTGAAGTGACTTTTCATTTCAGTTGTTGAAGGAAAACAGAGACATTTGAAACACTCCTTCATGTAAAAGCCTCAATTCAGTTGTTATCAAATAATTTTATGCATGTGTTTTGATATTCCTTGGCTTTTTTCCCCCCATCAATTATTCACATTACGCCTCACGTTTTCAAAGTGGTGATAGGGTCTGATAGTAAATTTTATAGTGATTCATACAATTTACATTTGAATATCAAGTGGTTCACTTAACTTTGAAAAAAAAAAAGATTTATGAATGTCATAATCCGAGTTGCCAGCCTATCGAAATTCCCTTTCAGCTAACTTTGGACTCGTCTGCTCGCGTCCGTGTTTGTTTTTCGCTTTTATTTTGGCCATTGTTGGACCGTGAACCCTGACTTTGCATACAAATCAAATGCTCAACTCCCAGAACATTTTTAATAGTATTTGACAAAATTATAAACCTTGAGCAGACATGCATGCTGTAGTAATGGCCATTTATTGGTTTGGGTAATTACAGTTTTTTCATGTCTGGAATGGATTTGTGGTTCGTTCTACTTGATAGATGTAAATAAACGAATGCTCTTCTCAAACTTGGAGTACAGTAATTTGACTTTGAGTTTGGAGAAGCCACCACATTCTTGATAATTCATTGGTAGGCTAATGTGTTTATGAATGGTCAAATGTATTTTAAATGTGTGTTTTCCTGATATGAAAATGGATCCAGTAAAAATGGAGCAGACGGGATGCTGTCTACACAAAACCACAATTCAGAGCAAGTTAGTGGCTTTTAATACATTGGACAGTTTCCATACTTTGACATACAACACCGTTCACTGCAGAATTATGGAATAACTGTTGTTGTAATGCATCAATTTAACAAAGAGGGAATTCATTATTTTTCCTTCTTATATGTTACTTAACATTTTTTTGCATACACTCCATTTATTGGATGTCTCTTTGGTCTCTCACACATGCACACAAACAACCCCGGGGAGTGTTAAGGCTCACTAAACTCCCAGCGTTAACAATTTTTATGAGTGTGCAACCAGAAAGTCCCAAATGAGAACAGAGATTAGAAAACACAAGGTGAAACTGAGAGCTTCATTAAATACCAACCTGAGTCAGCATTGCCAGCAAGCCTGACTGCGGGAATGTACCCAATGTGTGTGGAAGAGAGTGGATGACAAACACACAGGCACAGGACAAACACTAGGTGTGTGCGTTACATGCATGCACGTGAATTTAGGGACACAAACAATTAAGCATCATTCGGATTCTTGTGGGAAATTAGCTGAGATCGGTTTTGGCTAGCCAATGAGCAGTGACCAAAATGTCCTCGGCCATGCATGTACTGCGCATAGAGTATGTTATTAAAACTTTTCATGCTCTTCTTTTAACCAGATATTCATCTAGTCATTTGTGTGAAGACTTCCCACTCTGTACCCAATGGCTTTAGACCCTATGTGACATGCCAGAGTAAATCACATAGGAATAGAAAGCCATAAAACACAGCAGCGAGACGGGAATGCAGTGGAAGCAGGAGTGAACTTTTTCTTGCATGCAGGTTCAGGAGTGAGGAGTGCGCAGCTTTTAACAACTCCAGCGTGTCTGACAGCTTACAAGGCCCTGAAGAGGATTTACAACAGTACTGAGACATCTAAGTCTGCTGTCCCTCTTTTCTCTAGTGTATCCTCCAAACATCTACAACTCCCGAAACACTCAATCCAAAGTCACACTTCAGTTGTGCTGTGGTGTGTTTTTGCTTGCGGCTTAAAACACAGGCATGCGGAGATACAGCAAATGAAAACAACAGCCTGCAGACCTTCTGTATTATTAATTGGATGAAAATTGATGAGTCAATGTTAACACGGAGAGAGAACTAGAGAGAAAGAGGCAGGCAAAGCAGTCTACATGCAGCTACAAAGCAGTGTTGGAAAGCTACTTGGAAAAAAGTAAGGTACAATTTATTCAACATTATATATATATATATATATATATATATATATATATAATTTTAATACAGTTATGTACTAAGATTTTACAATAATTAGCTGGCAACTTTTTTGCCAGTTATTTCCTGTAAATCCTACAGTCAATTTGTTACAGTGTATAAGCTGCATTGTTATTATTTTGTTTTTATTTTATTCTCCTTAGGTGGGCTATTTGATAAATCCGTAATGTTTTTTTTCCCTCACCTTCACATTTGATGTACTAGTTTTGCTTTCATATTTGTATTTTTCTTCAAGAGTAAATAAACGTGTGTAACTTGTGTAAATAAACTAACCACCCAGTCACAAGTTTAGCCGTTTTTATTGTTAATATTGTTTAAATAGTAAATCAGAGTATGCGTTGTATGGAAGGGGGAACTCATGCTAGCCTTGTAGTGGGCTTGCAATTAGCTCCGTTGTAGCAGGATGCTGCAGGACTCTGACAGTTCAAACTTTTCTTTGTAAATGTTATTTAAGACAAATAACTTATCATTTGCTTTTGTTAAATCAGAGTGTAGTAAAGGCTCAGCATTATATTGAATTAAGTTGGCCCACTGATGTCTCGGGTTTCCGGTTCCGGATGAGTCACTTGCGATCCAGTTCAACTAGTTGAAGACTGTTTATCTTATAAACCATCTTTACTTACCTCATTGATGTTCCTTTACGCACTGAGTTGCGACCAACATCAACACGCCGCTATCCCGAACTCATGTTCAATTGCTAATTTAGGTTTAGGACGCTAAGAAATCACTAATTAATTACGCCGCCATTGTATGATATGGCAGAAGTCTCCGACGTAAGTGGCTAGCGGCTAGCTGTTAGCATGACCAACGAGTGTCTGGCTGCCGACTGCTGCATGGAAAGTGCGGGAGTCCACTCTATCGACGCAGCTGCTGATGAGCATGCACGCAGCAACGACGGAGTCAGTGAGAGGAGTCGTACGCGTTAATAAGACTCAATATCAGCCTCATTCAATTTCAGACTCATTCATTTTGCAGCTCAATATCAATGTTAAGTCAATTTCAAGATGAATTCCAATTTTCTTTCAAGTAAGTTTCCAGTAAGCCCCTGAAAGTATAATGCCCAACAACATTATCAAGTCATCATACAATAAGAAATGACATCAATTCAGGCACAGGAAATGGTCTTAAATGAACTTGCTTTGGTTGTTCACGCTTTTGAAACAGCACATGGGGCAGAGATCACACAGAAAAACTGGAACATGACATAGCTGTTCCTTTTCATTGTCTGCAAGTAAGTCATTGATCGAATGTTTGGCCAGGAGTGTTCTGCCTCTTCTGACTGTGTCACACTCTGTTGCTTCATCCATGCTTCATGTAAATTAGTCACACTGAGAACCTTGCTTTTGTGTGGGCCCCCTGAGACTTTGTGTGTGATCATGTGACTGCCTGGACCTGTTTGATGGGTGACATTTAGTCATTTGTCACATGTGGTTACATTGGATTGGTGAAACAGTCGTGACAGAACCCAAGTAGAATTCTTTCTGAGAAAACCAAACAGACTGTGATAGACCAATTTAAGAAAAAAAAAAAAGCTATCAGAATGTACTGTAGGTCTGTTTAGTAAAGGTAGTATTTGTTCCAAATAAAAAACAATCAATTAATTAACAATTAACTCACGGTCTTCTATTTTGGGCATTAGCAGGAGGATAGATATGTGATGTCAAATGGAAGAGATGCATTTAAGGTTGAGAACTGCCTGAGAAAATGTAGCTTCTGTGAAAGCTACCAAGATATGTGATCACAAAATTAGCATCGCCACTGGGAAGCTACATTATGTGATGTTTAAAATAGTGACGTTACAACCACGCTATTGAGAAATATAACTTGTATTGTCGTTACACTGCCATAAATAAACATATTACTAAACAAATATACATTTAGCATGTATAGCCTTAAGCTTGAACTGGCTTCTGGTGTCAAAACAGTGTTTACAAGTGTTGTTGACAACATTGCTTGACTAACAAGTAATTCATTTTCAGTTTCTATGTACAGTGTACCATTTTATAGTTTTATATATACGATTTTATGGTATTTATACTGTTATACGAGTCATTAATTGCTGATAGAGAGCACCATTTATGGTGGCTAACACTACTTTTGTTTAAATGAATCCTCTCAACTCACTTCACCATATATTGGGATCAAAATTATACAAGGCGCAGTAATAATAATAATAATAATAACAAAAACAATAATAATAATAATAACAGGCGGCACAGTGGAGCACTGATTAACACATCCTCCTCACAGTTCCGAGGTGTGGAGTTTGATTCCAGGGTTTGATTCCTTTGTGGAGTTTGCATGTTCTCCCTGTGCCTGCGTGGGTTTACTCCGGTTTCCTCCTATATTTGAAAAACATGCATGGAAGGCCGATTGACCACTGCGTAGGTGTGATTGTGGGTGCGAATGGTTGTTTGTCTATGTGTGCTCTGCAATTGGCTGGCGACCAGTTCAGGGTGTACCCCGCCTTCTGCCCGTTGACAACTGGGATTGGCTCCAGCATGCCTGTGGCTCTCGTGAGGATAAACGGTTAGGAAAATGGGTGGAACTGGAATGGACAATAGTAATAATAACAGTAATAATTTTACATTTACTGCACAAAATAGTCAAATGTTGAGTTTTTCAGCAGATGACAGAAAATACCTCCCAAACACACACCTTTATTTATTTATTTATTTTTTACAAAATATGTAAAACTGCAAACGTATCGGGGTACATTAAACTGTACCTTAAAGTATCGTTTTTTGTTTTGTTTTGTTTTTGTATATTCTTTATACTTTATAATGCCTAAACCTCAGCCTAAGGGACAAAAATAAAAAAGAGGTAAAAACATCAACAAAAAACAATGACATTTCTATATTCCTCTTATCTGCCATCCATATCATGTTATTTGCGGCAGTAGCTGACTGTAAGGACTTGTGCTTGTCTTGTAAAATAAGCTCTCTATAAATCCATCCATTTTCTATATTGCTTATCCTGTTTAGGGTCACAAGGATATAGAGCCTATTGCAGCTCAATTCTGGCAAAAGGCAGACAACACACGGCCTGGACTCGCATTCAGCCCTTCACAGGGCACATATCCAGACAGACAACATTCATATTTAGTGGAAATTAAACCCATGCTGCCTGCACCTAAATTAGGAAAGTGAACCACTGCAACAACCAATCAGTGTAGTTCATGTGACAAATGGCATTACTATGACATGAGTGCACAATTCTGGATGGTTTTGCACTGCAGTCATGAGCAATAGTTTTGCAAGTTGATATTCATCAACTAACTAGAATAATTGACTTAGACTTAGTCTTTTGCGGGTACAGTCTATCCAGTGTATGTATTTGTGATGCAGGACAAAATATTCTACGTTGTTTGAGTCTGAGTGACAGAATCTTATAGCTGATCCAAATGTCAACAGTGTAGCAATGTTATTATTTCATACTATTTGTCGATAGGGACAAACACGCACTCAAAATGGGGACATCTCATTGACATAATACATTTCCTAGCCCCTTCCTCTAACCCCAACCATAAAAAAATTATTGCGTACCTCCATTCCTTACCCTAACCTCAACCATATCCCAATTCAAACTAAACTCTAAAACCAAGTCTTGACCCTCAAAGGTCAATATCTGAGCAAAATGGTGACCTCCAAAATATCCCCATTTGTAGGTGAGGTCCCCATTTTGTAGCATTACCCCCCCCCCCCCACACACACACACACACACACCACATTCTAGTATGTGAGCATGAATCATGCTGATGTGTAACAGCTATTCCAAAACCTCTAGCGCTCAACATTTCCAATTAATGGAAATTAAGTACTCTTGCTGGTCTCTTAACTAAGCCAACAGTGGTACTATTTACTCTGCCACCATCAATAATATTTGCACTTTGTCAAATGAACAGAGTGCACTTTAAATCCACAAGCTTTTTCCTTCTGAATAATGACAACCCCAAAAAACAAACAACGGAGCGATTCCTGCAAATGTTCTCCTACTTACAGGTGACGTCTTCTGTTTCAGCATCAATCTTTTCTCAGTCTTATTATGAGGCCAGATACTATAAGATGAAACTTATAATCTCCTCTTGTTTTTGTCTGCTTTCCCCCCCGTGGGTTTTCAGATATCAGGTCCGCAGTGTCTCCATAATGCTGTCCTAGTCTTCTGAACTTGTTCCAGGTACCTGTATAAAACCTGAAACTGTTACATTCTTATCCCGGCCCCCATAAACCCTCCCCTTGTGGTTCCCCTCTCCTTTGGATTGTCTCCTACTCTCTTGTTTAGAACAAAACATCCTCTGTCAAGGTTTCGAATGAAACAAACCCTCCCACCCAGAGACCCTCAGAAACTAGATAAGAGTAATAAGGAAACTGAGATATAGAGAAATGTATACAGACATGACTGAAATATGTGCAGTGTAAAGATGAGGTTAACAGATAGTGATAGGTTGGTAACTGATGTGTGCTGGAACAGGAGACAAAGATGATCTGGGGGTTCAGGTATACTGTGGAGTCCGATGGAGTCTCAGTCTGTGTGACCAACTGTCCTTCATGCAGGGTGAACAAAGAACCTATTGACTTAACAAAAAGGAGCATTCTGTCTTCTCCACAGGCTAAAGCTTTGTGCTACCCTCGCACCCAACAACCCCCCTCCAAATCTCTCTTACAGAGCACAAATAACACACACACACCTGTGCTGGTACGAAACATATTCAAAAGTCACTGTTCAAAAGTCTAGGATACAATAAAGCATGAGCTCTTGTTCAGGAACTACACCACCATACATAAATGAGTTTGAAGAATGCTAATAGCTGAATGCTAAGATTTGAATGCATGCGGAATGCATATGAAATAAACTGAAATAAATGATGTGAAAATGAAAACGTATTAATTGTAGTTGAATGATGAATGAATAAAAAGAAAACTTGAACTGCAATCTGTCTAAGGTGGGATTCGAACCCTCACCTCCTGTTTACCGGCCAAAAATTTCAAAGTCTGTCCCATTGAAAAAGAATGGGGAAAATGTCATATTTAACATTAAATTGTGCGATAACTGTAAGTGAAGTGAAATCAGACAATATATTCCAAGGAAGGCATGAATTTTTAAAGCAAGTTAAAATTTTAATGGTATAAATCGGATGTATTATGTGGGAGTTGCATGGCAAAAAAGTGTGGAGAATAAAAAGTACCCGAAATAATAACAAACATTAGAAACAACATTCCCACAATAATCCGCTTAATAAACTTAATGCACAGCTCAGTGCTTTGCATATGCCACACCTTACACGCCTCCACTGTCTTAAAAATCTTATACTGTTCCGTCACTTTTCGCGGGTGATAGGCTAATTTTGGGGGGGGGGGGGGTGGGGGGTGATTAACACCTCAATTAAGCCATCCCACACCACACGGTTCCCACCCTTCTAAATACTTGCTACACTTAATACATTTAAGGTACAGTGTTCACCTCACTTTTCACGGGTGATAGGTTCCACCCCTGCCCGCAATAGGTAAATTTCCACAAAGTAAAGATCTTTTTTTTCTCCTTTTTTTAAAGAGTAAAAAATATTAAATTTAATAAGAAAAATAGCTGTAGTGTGCAGTACACTAGTTGCGTTGCCTTTAAGGCTTTTTCTATATAAATTTATTGTCCGATTGAATTTGCCGTAGTGTGACATCATCGGCCAGTGGAGGTCTTCCGCCCAGAGGAGGAATGATTTGCATTTTCTAGCTAACGGCCAATCAGAGTGACCTCCATTTTGCACACTGCAAGGTGGCGCATCCATTGAAACCATGTCTAAAAAGTACAATGACTCTTATTTATTCACAAACTGTTAGTATTTCAATATGTTTGGCATTTTTTTCCATGAATCCATGACAGTAATTGGTCTCACAAACAATTTTCAGGTTCTTTTCTTCCTCTACAGTGAAAATACCAGTGTGTGACGTACGGTTGTACCAATAAGTATAAAATAAGTGTGGGAGAAGCTCTTAATGCAGATTTCATCAGTAAGAATGTGAATATACATTTTCTCTCATAAGTTATTTTTTCGAGTGCTACTCAAAGATTGATCTGCATCATGTAATCAGAAATGAAAGCAAAGCACACAAGAAAAAACAATCGCTGTGAAATATAAACCTAACTTCTGCAAGTCGATTCACGATACTGAGATAATACACTGAATGGTTGATGCAAACAATGAAATTCGTTCTTTGCTAGGCTCTCATTATCCCATACAGGGATCCTGGCGTAAAACACCCACTGGTAAGTGTTTTCTGCGAAAAAATTACATAATTTGTAAGTAACAGCCTAATTACTGAGCATGAGTGGCCAAAATTGGTCCTAAGCACAAGTCGTAGGGGAGTACCGGCACTTATTTTTTTCCACTTAAAACACTGCTTCTCAGCCATGTCGTTGAGTAGTGATAGGAAGAGCGGTTCTTCCTGTAGCGTAACGTTCGAGGAGTGACCGCTGTACCTTACATACGTAAATAATGTACATACTTACGTAAGTTATTTATTATGTTGGGTTTCTTATTCATGAAGATTGTCTGAGCTATTTATTTATTTATGATAAAAATCATTTCATTTTCCTTTATTAATGTGTGTGGGTTTTTTTCAGTTAAGCCCACACTGGCAACCAATAGTGATTAATTTTGAGTAGCAGTACACTAAGAAATTGTGAGTATATTTTACCCAATTATGATTAGTAATTGGCTTTAGAATGTAATCATAAATGTTAGGTAAACATATTTAACATATAAGTATTTCATAATTATGGAAATAATGTGATATTTAACCACAATTTATAATTTATGTTTGCCCAATTAAAGTGGCTGCAAATTGTTACCCTACATTTATTGGGTAAATTCTATTAAACATTTTATTTATTTTTTAATTCAGTGAATTGGAAACAAATACTGTATACTGTAATTATCCATCCAGCCTGTCCTCATTTGGGTCTGGGCTGGTAACCATCCCAATGAAGACAGACTTCAGTATGTCTGGAACCGCCACCTACAAGCATACTGAAGAGTAGACTACCACTAAATAGTGGGATAATTCCAGGCAAATATTTTGGGACCCCAAACAGTCATGTACTGCTTGGTGGCAACAGATACAGTGAGGTGAACCTAATGGAATACCAACGCTGTGACCAAATATGGTTAATTGAGGAATAGATTTGCTCTAGCTTTCATTGTAAAAAGATCAATATAATGGGATCAGTATGCCGTTCTTTTATCTTATTGAGCAAACATGGGAACTGATGTCGCAATTGGCCTTTACTATCCTAAGGCATCTGCTAAATATTATATCAAAATATTTGTGACCCTTGTGGAGCAGGATCAGGACCACAGAAAGCCAAGGATGCAAAGCTGTGCTGAATTTTAGCTTGGTCAACAACAACCAGAAACTCATCCTTATGGAATAAGGTTATCTCGTACAATGGCACAAAGTCTCAGCAGCATTTTACTCCTGCCTGGACAACATTGAGCTCCTCTGTGGAGCTATAAATTTGCCGAATGATAATGATTCTGTAAGGCAATGAACTGTGAAGTGTGAGAAGGCCATGAGAGAGATGCACATAAAAAGTTATCAAAGCTGAGAGATTTCTCACCCCAGCTCTACACATTACCTGAAACATAGGAAGGAGTGTAAAAGACAAAGCCTGAAAAAAGTGCTATGAAAGGTCAGAGCAGAGATGTCAGAGACAGATGGAGGCGAAGCATATAAGGGCAAACTCATCTTTTTAAAAGTCAGTGGATTTGTGTACTGTATATATTTTGGGAGTGTCAAAATTAGTGCATTAATTTTGAGTTATTTTAAATTTCCTTTAACGCCAATAATTTTTTAAAATGATGAATTCCAGTCGCAACGCAGCAGACACGTCCACACCACATCAACATTTAGCAGTAATAAATTCAACAATAATGCATATATTTGTGGAGACTGGGGCCAAGTTGTATTTTCCAATTTTAAAAATGTGCAGAATTTTACAAGTTACTTCATGCTAAAGATTAGATAGCTCTTAATATGAAAAGAAAATGCAGTGAGTTGTCACCAATGTCTTACAAATGCAATTATGCCATCTAGTGGCAGAAAGGACCTCAACACAAATCAATATCACACTTTTTATTTTAACTCAATTTTAAGAATTATTATGAAATTAATGTATCAATGACTAAAAGATGCAGTCATAATTCTAATAATTTAACATTTTTCCACTTTTATGTCAACAAGAGTATGAAACTGAGAAAATAATTTTTTTATACATTTTATCGAACATTTGAGACAAATATAACATTTGCGATTAATCGTGAGTTAACTATTGAAGTCATGTGATTAATTATGATAAAAAAAATTCAACCGCCTAGACCGCTAATATATATACACAAATACACACACACACACCATGTACAAGTAGTGTCAGAAACTTGTATCACAATAGATATATAGTTATTTAATATCGAAAATGACACATTTTTCCCTTCAAAATAATCCCATTTTAGGTATAACAAACTTCCTTAGCTTTGTCTGCCATGCCTTCGTGCACTCCTGTCCTTCCCAATTCCGTTGTCATGGCCATTTTAATGCACCCCAAGTCTAGTCTGCCTTGTTCAGTGCCGTGTTGCGCCTCTCTAGGTGTTCCGGCGGACACTAGTTGGGTTTCCTTCCACCAATTTGTATTCAAATTTTCGAGAAATGCCTAAATAAAACTGAAAGGAAACGCTAGAAATTTGAAAAAGGGCCAAAAATTCGCAAAGAAAAATTTACGCTTAGAGGGGATGGATTTTGAAACGTATCGAAAAAAAGGAAATTGCACATTTTGGCTATGGAAACGGGTTTTGCGAGTAACCTCTAGCAAGACCGGATACACGTTGCACCTTTTGATCGGATATTAAGTCACACATACCGTACGTTTGTAGTCCCAAAGCAATGTCAGACGATAAAATAAGGTATGTTTGGGGGGACGACAAAGCAGAAATCTTTTTGGAATTAATTAAAGAAGCGAATATTAATGCAAAATTAGATGGAAAATAGCAAATAAACGCTACGGTTTATCAAGAATTACAAAAGCAAACTCATACGACGTCATCGCACGGCACAGTCGCTTCCTGGTTTTCTACTTCTTATTTTAAATTACTGGTGGATCACATCTCTATGGTGTATGCCGCCACCCACATTCGCAAAAGAAGAACAGATGAAAACGGGCATGAGTCGCATGTCCGCTTTGCACATTTTCAGTAAATTTGCTTAAAAAATTCTAAACAATTGGATGGAAACCTGACTACTGACGCCATGCCCTTGGCGCATCTGGCAACAGAAAGCAGACTGTTCTGGGCCCAAAAATTGTTGCATCTTAATTCTCGTGTCGGGGCAGGTCTAGTTCAGTATGTGTAATTTGTGAATTTGGCAGACGCGATACGCTTCCCTGGGCGTTCCAGCAATTTGGTGACAAAAAGTAGATGACCTAAAAGGAGGCCTATTGTGTGGCGCACTGATGTGATCAGCTGGATCGGGATCGGATTATATTTGGTGATCGGCTGTAATGTCTTAATTTTAATGAGACAATACAGATAATATTTAATGTTTATCAGCATTTTTTGACATTTTTTTCCTCACGCATTTCGATTGGTGTCAGTTATACATGGATTTCTGCTATTCGTGGGCCGGGCCAGGCCCTATCCCCCGCGAATGGCAGCAGTCAAGTGTTGAGTAAATAGATACATTGCTCCACAATCTGATCTAATTGGTTATCATTTTTTTTTTCCAGCTCATTGATCGCTGATCGGCATCATCAATAGCTTATATGTCATAAAATCCAGAGGAATATTCTTAAATATGTTCAATTTCAGCTAAAATTCTGTATTCTCAGTGACAGCAGGGCATCAATGAAGAGACACTCAAAATGCTGGAGATACTAATTAATTAGACCATCAACACAGCTTCTTCAGAAATGTTCTGCTTCCCAGAGGAGCACTAGCTGCCAAATATGGAGCATTGTTGGGGGAAGGAAGACATTGGGTATCTCTTGCAGTGAAAATTATGATGATGAGGAGTGTATACGGAACACTCCTTAGAATTCTCAGTGTGAAAACACATTAGAAATGTACCAATAAGCACATCTCGATTGTCTGAGGCTTGCGCTCCAATAGCCGATTTCACTCCTTTTAATACCATAATGTCCAAGTGAATGACATGATTAGCTTACATATCTCGATGTTGCATGTGTACACTCTGTGTCTCTCTTGCACTCTCTCTCACACAAACACACACTTGTCAATTAAAGCTTGCACATATACTGCAGGTTCACCTCGAGGGATTGATGTAATTGAGAGGCAGGAGAGGATAGTGAGAGCATGAAGCATGGGAAGAACAAACAAAGTAACAGGAGGGAGGCAATGATAAAGTGGCAGAAAGGAAAAGCTGCCTTGGGAAATAAAACCACACATACAAGAGGAGAAGGGAAAAGACAGAAAATCATGAGTGTACACGAACTAACTGCTCAAACAAATTGAAAATGAAAAAAAAAAGTTGCTTTGTGTTGGGCAACACGCGGGGTTGCAGTGCATGGTGTTTGGCTTCAGTTTTCCCTCCGTTTCAAAATGTACTGATTTGAGTAGGGAATCTACGTAGACAGGAGTGGGAGGGCAACAGGAGAGGGGGAGCCCGGCCTGGGTCCATCTTAATCAATAAGGGAATACGAGCTCTGATTCTGGGGAAGTCCCGCTTAGCGACAAATTGAAGCATACAGTAGGAGTAATACCACAAAGTATGCTTGAAGTGTTGATTGGTGAGTTTTTGACGCAATGTTAAAAATATAGAAATTCAGAAAAATTGTTCTGGAAGTGAATTTCTATAGGGTGGCCTCTCTGCTATGGGCTTTACCTTGTTTGCATTTCAGAACGTCAGTGCATTTCTTTCATTCAATTCAATACAGTATTCATCAGACTTCACCTGTGCAAAGCACACTACCAAAGTCTAGTTAATGACGCGTTTTATGACAAAATCAACCGGTTGTGTTTTTTTTACTGTTACGGTGCACGATGTCCGTGACCGTTTGCTTTTTTGGGGTGGGCTGTGTGAGCGCTCCTCCCAGATTTGTGGCCATTGTCTCCGACTCAGTCCGCCAATCAGGGCGAGGGAGGAGCGCTGTTTGCCATACTGGCTTTAGGTGCGGGACCAGCTGTGGTCATTAGTGGCCACAGTTCAAAAGGCTGGTGGTCAGGCTGGTTGCTGGTCTGGCTGTTTGTGTGTGTTTGCCCTCCCTTCGTTTTGTAGCCAGCTCCTATACCTCTCGTGTGTTTTTTATTCCGCTGTCCTTTCGTTTAAGTGCAATTTTAGCCATAAGTAAACCAGTCGAGGTCATTTTAGTCCACTATTCATTCGTATGACTTTGCCATAAGTTTGTTAATTCATCCATCACACTTATTATTCATTCGACACTGCACTCGGGCAGTTCGGAAGGTCGGCGTAGTGGCCAGACTTTCGGGAGCATTTGCTCCCTCCCATTTCAGTTTCTGTGTTGAGGTATAGTGCTGTGTGTTTTGTCGTGTCATGCCCCACTCGTGTGTAATTGCCCCTCTCATGTCCACCCATTTGGTTTCAGTGTGCCCCTTTTTCCGCCACTTCCCACCTCCATGTGTCGTACCCCTGCCAAACATCAATTATGTGCTACCCGGCATGTAACAAATGGGGGTATGGGGGCTTGCTAACTAAACAAATGAACGAAGGGGGGCAAACACACACGAACAGCCAGACCAGCAATCAGCCTTTTGAACTGTGGCCACAGCTGGTCTAGCACCTGAAGCCAGTACAGCAATCAGCGCGCCCCCTGCCCTGGTCGGTGGAGTTGGAGACAATGGCCACCAATTAGGGAGAAGCGCTCACACAGTCCACACCAAAATAAAACAAACGGCCACTGACATCGTGGACCGTAACATTACTTGAAGTGTCTGTTAGCATACTGTTGAAGAAAGATCTTTTCTCCGCGTGTTCGTTTTCTTTCGGGTAGTGAGAATGTTGGTTATCCGAATGCAGGCTGGAGATCGATGAACAGTCACTTCGAAGCTTTTATTTCTACAGAATATTCCGGGCACAAATGAGATCCAGACAATTGCTGCAGCCTCTCATTAGTGCGAAGATTACAGTGGACTTACAACATTCTTATACTATCTTGAAGGGAGGTACCAGAAAACCCCCAATCCCCCAGAGTTCACCAGACATGAGATAAGACTTTTACAGACATCATTCAATACACATGACGACACAAGCAAAAATTGCGACAGCACTCACAAAGACACATCCACAGATAAAAGTTCTACTGAGGAAATAAGTAAATTAAAACAGTTATGACTAAATCTGGGCAGAAGACCCTCTTCAATACCCAACATGCTAGTCTAGTCTTGCAAAGCCTCCTTAAGAACCAGTAGAGTTTCAAAGCCAAGCAGTGTGAATTTCATGTTATGCCTGTTCAATTTCTAGGATTCATGGTGGTGAAAAGTCAACTCAAGAGCGGATCCAGCCAAGATCCTGGCTGTTGTTGACCAATTCCTACATCAAGAAAGCATTAGCAGAGATTCTTGGAGTTTGCCAACTTCTATAAGTGTTACAGTAATATGGCAGAACCTCTGACAAAGCTTACATCCAATGAAGCACCTATTGTGTGAACCTCAGAGGCTGAATCTACCCTAGTTTGCCTTAAGCGTTCATTCACAGGTCTACCGATCTTGACTCATCTTAATCCTTTGTCATAGTGAGGGGCTATCTTGTCCCAGAAATCCCCAGTTGACTTAAATCTTCCTTATGTTGCCTCAGACCATCTTAAAGCAATTCTAATGCTAGTAACAGCACTACAGAAGTGGACGCACCGGTTGAAGTTCGCCTCCGTCCCATGGCAGGTTCTCGCTGACACCAAGCACCTTGACTACCTCCATTCAGGTCATAGATTTAACTCATGTCATGCTTCTTGGGCCTTGTTTCTCACCAGATTCAATATCTCCATAACTGACCGAAATGGTTGCCGCAATGTCAAGCGAGACATCTTGTCAAGGTTCTAAAGTACTTTGTCCCATAGCCATACCATAGTGTCTGTGGCCGAGTTGTGTGGGCAGTACGGTGGGAAGTGGAGAAATCAGTGGCCAACACTGTTAGGGTCGTTCAGGTTGCTTAGGATTACATGCTGTTGGTCCCAACGGAATTGCCACCAGAGATTCTACCACAGTTACATGAATAAAAGACGGTGTGTCATCCTGGAGTAAGCCGAATACAGTTCCTGATATTCCAGAAGTTCTGGTGGCCAGGTTTTCTCAAGGACATTCAAGAATTCATCTTTGCCTGTTCTGTCTGTTCCTATAAGTCGTCTTGTCATCCTCCTGCTTGTTCCTACAACCGCTTCCCATTCCCTCTCACCCTTGGTCACGTACAGTATCACCTTGGACTTTGTCACAGGTCTTCCTCTGTCTCATCGTAAAATCTGTAATTCTCATTTTTGTGAACTTTATTATCCATCCACTAATCCATTTACTACCGCTTATCCGGGTCGGGTCGTGCGGGTATCAGCTTTAGGAGGGAAGCCAGGTGGGACATGCTCGGAACACCTCTCTAGGGAGGCGTCCAGGAGGCATCCGAACCAGATACCCAAGCCACCTCAACTGGCTCCTCTCAATGTGGAGGAGCAGCGGTTCTACTCCGACTGCCTTTCGACTAATGTCAGCTGGGATAGGCTGCAGCTCCCACGACCCTGAAGTGTATAAGCACTGTGCTGCCAACCTATAGGAATTTACTTCCAGAACAATTTATATGTATTTATTAGTACAATTGGTTATGAGACTGGTTCTAATAACTTCACTAAAATCAAGGCATTGCATTGCAATTGCACAAATGAATATTCATCCTTTAACAAATAAATTAACCACAAAATTATTCAAATATTTACTTAGCACATTCCAACCATGCACACACACACACACACACAAATGGGCACACATTGTAGCTTTTTGCCAGCGGCTCCTCAAACTTTTAAATGCTAAAAGACATAGAAACAAATAAAAACAAATCCTTAAAAATATGACACACCATTATCTACGCTTCAACTAACCGGTGTTTCTCGTTCTCGTTAGCACACAGTCGTAGTCTGTGCATTAATATATATTATAATTGTTCCTCACAACTAATTTGAATCCGTCCAGTGGCGACCAGGATTAGTTGTTGGCTTTAGCTTTTGGCTAACGTCAGACTCTTCCGCAAGCTTCCACTGCGCATTTTGTGAGCTTCAGCTTAACTTTATTTGAACAGATCAACGCAGCAATTAGTATTAAAGTAATAGTAATAAAGTATTTTTGCCCGTTTTCGACCTGTTTGAATGATTTTTTGGGTTGCTGTTTTTTGTAGTATCCAGATCAGTGTTACCGGCATTACAAGCTAACATTAACAATAATAACAAAAGTTAACAAAATACGGACAAGCTGTAGCAGCTGGCAGCTCCGTATGTGGTATTGAAAAAGGATGGGATGGGTTAATAGGGTACAGTTAGTCCTCTAGTTACGAACATCTGACTTACGGATATTCGCAGATGTGAGCAAACGCTGACTAATGTCCATAAATGCCATAAAATGCCATTTTGCGCTCGCAAATTCATACTTTTAAGTGTACACCACATCATAAATTACGATACTTTACTGTAGTTTCCATTTCTGCCACAACCTTGCAGAGCAGCACCGCACCATGTTATCATCTCAGCTCTCTCTTTGTCCCTCTTTGCCTGTCTCGTTGGCTCTCTCACTCGCCGTGCACTTGCACTGTAATTTGCACGTTTCCTTGCAAGTTAACGTTATGCAAGTAAACTTTATTTAGCATGGATGATAAAATTAATGTTAATGCTATGCGCTACATGTCTTGTGTAAGTTTGATTGCTTGGGTGACTCAACACCGGCATTGCTTCGAGCGAGAAAAGGGAACGGAAGGAAAAAAAGTTTTAAGATCGCTAGTGAATCTGGTGACCTGTGGTTGTGATGGCTGCTAAATGCTATATTGGTTGACAGTTCAACACTATACCAACTTCCTCGCTCCCCATTATCACCATGCCTTGGTTGTGTTGTATACTTCTCGGTCCCAAAGACAGCAATGATATCGTCACCCTATTAAAATAATTGCCTAAGTCATTTTTTGCACACACAAAATTTTTTTTTTTTTTTCCCGAAATCATCTCATCATGATGCAAATGGTTCATTTTTGTGTGTTTCCTGTAAAATCTGAAAAAAATGACGTAGCCAATTGTTTTAAGAAGGTGTTGATATTGTACCACATTGTTTAAATTTTTACCATTTTACCATGTTATTTATGTATAGACAGTACAGTATATGTCTAAGAAATTATATACAGTATATAGAATATATACTGTATATAATTTCTTTTTTTCCCCCATTTGTGTCATTTTTTATTTTATTTATTTATTTATTTTTATTGGAACTTGACTTATGAACAACTCACAGCCTCGTTAGTAATGTGTGATGACAACCTGTAATCGGGAAAATACACGACTGGTACTTTCTCAAAGTGTGAAAGGTGATAAAACAGGTGAATCGGTCGAAATGTGACGTGACTTGTGTGGACTGATCTTTTCCTGGGTATCCTGTTACTACCTCAGAGCAGGGTACCACGTAACATTCACATTTAATGGAGCAACTTCATTTTTTTAACATTAATTTCGATCATTTTCCACACTTCTCTCTCACACTCTACCTAATTGGCACACTCACACACACTATGAAAGATAATTCCTCTTGCCGTGAACCACTTTTCCCATCTCTTTCAGGGGATGCTGGAGGCAGTTGTATAACATCTTTTATCGGCAGATTCGATTTGACTTTTTTATTCACTTTAAAAAAAAAATTGTGAGCTAGGAAAATTCTCATTAGTAACATGCAGCTGTGCTGAATGAGAATTACTTTCTATGTGCAGCTCTGAAGCAAATTTGCAGACAATGTTTCACTAATGCTACCTCACAGTAATTCCCCACAGTTGCTGTGTAAATGACCACAAACCTAATTTTTATTATCATTTTTATGGATTGGAAGTGTTGAAGCTTCTGGCTGTAAAGAGACGGTGGTGAGCCAGCTTGATTTGAGCTTGAGGTCCTGATTTAGAAGTTGATCTATTTCTGCTCACTCTTAAACCCTGCTGGGGAATATTTAAATCTGCTATGGAATGTGTATAATGTGAGCGGGTGAGAGAGAGAGAGAGAGAGAGAGAGAGAGAGAGAGAGAAAGAGAGAGAGAGAGAGAGAGAGAGAGAGAGAGAGAGAGAAAATAGTTCAAGGAGAAGAAAATGTTTCGTATCATAAACAGTTGGATGATTAACTGGAATACCTGTTCTTGCATTTCATACACAGTTTTAGCTTCATGGTTTGGAGTGATATAAATAAGACCGAACTAAAAATATGATAAAAAAGGAACCTAAACTTTAAGGATACTGTATATATTCAGAATTAGTATGAACCAGGTTGGAATAAGCGCTATAGTTAATAATTCTAAAGCAGGGCACGTGCCGATCAAGCCAAGCGCACCCTCTGGCGACACACACACACACACACACGCGTGCGCGCACACGCAGACAAGGCACAATTTTGTCGCATCTAATTCAACAGCCAGCAAAAAGCCACTTTCTACCCCTTTGACCTCTGCTAATGCAAATATTAAAGACATAATCAACACACTCCAAAAGAGGAGTAGTGTTCAAGAAAAAAATTAATAAAATTGTTCACACTGTGTAACATAATAGACATGCAACATGCACACTTGAAGTCAAACTTATAGATGGCACGCAAAACGGTGAAAAGTTGAATAAACAAGCAATAACTCACCTCAGACGTGAGCGTGACGCTCTGCTAAAAGGACCGGCTGCACCCTCTGTCTGTCCTCACACAGACACATGCACTAACGCTCGCGATGCGCATGTGTGTGTAAGGACAATGAGATTGGACTGGAAGGAGGCAAGCAGCTGGAGTAGGAGGAAAGGAAAGGGGAAGGAGGGGATTGGGCGGGAAGGTGAAGAGGAGAAGGAGAGAGAATAATGAGGCGCAGGAGTGGCACAACAAAAAGTAAGAGGACAAAAGACTGAGACAGCATCCCTTTATTGATGTGTGTGTGTGCGTGCGTGCGTGTCAAGAGCCTTCTATCGTGACACCTACTGTGCTAGCAGAAAGAGCATCTTTCAACTCTTGCTGGGTGTGAGTTCTCTATTCCATCAGCTTGTCTGTTCCTCTCACATTAACACACATTTCATGTCCTCTCTCTCTCTCTTTCTTACTCGCTCAGTTAGTCTGGGGAAATACCTCCACCAATAATATTTTCAAAGGTATCTCAGTATGTTACGTCCAATACGCTTTGAAGTGACTAGGGATGGGTAAGTATCAAAACCAGGTATCGATATCGAGCTGGTACCTGGTCTTATTTCAAGGTGCTGGCCATCGGGAATCTTAGGATTTTCCTGAACGGCTGGTGCATTTTCGGGCCGTTTGCCTCGTCTACAACTAGAGCTGGGTTGAAAAAATTGAATAATCAATATCGAATCGATTTTCATTTTCGAGCTCAATACCGGTTCATAAAATCATGAATCGATTATTTAAATATCTTTTTTTGCCGTAAATTCTTAAGAAAAGAGAATTTTAAAGGATGAGTTTTTTGTATCATACTGTTTTCTTGAAATGTACTGTTCACATGAATTTAAAAGTATTTTCTTACATTTATGGAAAACCTGACCTATTGCACTTTAAGACAATTTAGAATCGTTTTAGTTTATATTTACAATTATTAAATTAGAACCATTAAATGATTTTCATCTCAGCCTTGCTGATGTCAATGTTTGTGAAACACTTAAGTGATTATAACACGTATTACTTTAAAGGATCTTTGTGCAGTTTGTCACTTTTTCACTCACAACTGCCACCTCTGGTCCAAAGCGTAACTGCAGCATCTGTGTCAAGCTCGTTCATGGTGCGTGTGCAAGTACGTGCACGATCTTAAGTGCGCGCCATATGTCCGCTACTCAGCGGGGACGCACATTACGTCACCCTCCACCACTGCTCCCCTCCCCAAAGAAACTGTGGAGTGTGATCCGCACACTCTACTGTAAAGGTAAGATAAAAGTTGATAGGTCAAACAGTCGGGGCTATTCATACTCATCTGGGCATTGGTGGAGCATGCATGATGTAGAAAAAGCTTTAATATGACCTTTTTAAACGGCTCAATGCACCTTTAATTAACAAACTAAATCCTACGTCCGCAAAATGTATTTTATTATTAAAATGTAATATTTGTGGAGTTTTTATCATGTCCTTGATGTTTAAAAAGAGTTTATGTTCCATAATAAATCAATATTGGATTGAACTGAAGTGAATTGAATCAAATCAGTGAAAAATCGAATCGATTGAGGAAATTAGAATCGATACCCAACCCTATCCACAACCACACCCCACCATCCAATAATCCAATAAGTATAGTCTTGGAACTCTATTGTAAACCAAGGGACCCTATGTACAGTATTTTAGGCATGTGACTGCTTGTATATTCAGATTTATTCGCATATATTCAGATTCATCAGTACAGAAGTGTATCGAAACAAATACATTGCATCTCAGCCTTTTACCAGAAGATGAATTTGTTTTTGGCAGTATGTCAAACTTGTCAGGCAAACCTCTCTGTGTATCTCTTTGGCTCTTAATATTCAGCCAAAGCAATCACAACTGCCGTATTTATGGCATAACAAACAATTCCGATGATTTAAAACGTTACTGTTGCATAGTTTCTCAAAAAAAAGACAAGCTATTCTAGTGATGATAAGTGGAACAGAGAATAGATGGAAGACAACACGCTTAACTCGTATGCTACTTGCAGGGCACATATAGAAAGAGAGAATCATTCACACTCACTTAAAGATGCATTGCGGAGTTTAAAATGTTAATGGATTTCTACATCATACATGCTTCATTAATGCCCAAATGAGTACTGTACAAGATTGACATTTTAACTGTGACTGGACCTATCAGCTTGAAACTTCCCTCCAGTGTGCAGTGTTCTCCGTTTCTTGGGAGTGGGGAGGGCTTGGAGGGGTGGATGGTGACGTCATGCTCATTCCCGCGGACATTAAGTGTTCTGCTAGCTAGCGTACAAATGTGATGGAAAGTGAAAAAACAAACAAACGAGATCGGCTTTATGCACAGCCCAAACTCCAGCTCAGACTCCAAGAAAACTGAATAAGAGTTTATTCAAGCACACTTGAGTGAGTATACTCACATGCACACTATGCGTGAGCTTGACAAAGTGGCTGTAGTTACATTTTAGGCCAGAGATGGCAGTCACGAGTCAAATAGTGACAAACTCCGCGAAGCATTTTTAAACATTATTACATATTAAAAAAATATGCTTTGTTTCTTAGCATTTTTTTAATAGATTTACATGCAGATATTAACCTTGTCAAAATTAGGGTTGCACAATAATATCGGTGGCGGATAATTATCGGCAATTATCGACCAATTTGACGTCATACAGATAAACCAGATAATAAAGAAATCCGCCGATAATAATCGACATGCTACGTTGGTCCATCTGTTGTGTTTGTTGCTTAAAGTCAGCTTAAAACAGAGCAGTGACTGCGGCATGTCAAGATGCCCGAATCTCTCCACTAAGGAGTCCATGATTTGCTGCTAGAATTTGTCTGTGTACGACGCCTGTTTCAAAATATATGAAGTTGGAAATTTTTACTTCGGGTTGTGTAAAACTGGCACTCATCTCAGCTCACAATGTGCTATTCTCTTTTCAGACAGGACACAACCCCTCACCATTCAAATGAAGAAAACTAGTATTCCACTTTTTCGTTGCGCCCTCTGGTGGAGAAGAAAATTGCATTGTGACAACTTACCCGTGATACAACTAGCCCCGTTCTCCTCTATTGGTTGAAAATAGCATTATTGTGCATCCCAAGCAAAAATGATCAAGCTCATTATGTTGACAAGCACGCAGGCAAAAGCTGCCCTGCGTTTTGCCTCAGTTATTTCCCAGTACTTGAGAATGGATCTTTTTTTTCTTTTTCAGATGAGTGTTTTTCATTGCTTGAAATGATGCGGGCACTTTATAAAACATCCACTTTGTCAAAGCTTTCACGTTTGCTTTTGTTGGAGAGGGTTCAGTATAAAGTGCCCCTTAGAAGTCATCCTAACAATCTGAACAAGTCCGAATGCAAAAGCTATCCATCCATTTTCTATGGCATTTGTCCTCATTCGGGTTGATAGTGAGCTGGAGAGGCGGGATCAATCCGGAACTGCTTGCTCGCCAAATAAACAAAAAAACACCATTCACACTGATATTTACACTTAAGGACAATTTGCAGTCTTCAATTAACCTATAATACACACACATGCATGGGGAGGTCAGATTTGAACCCTGACTCTCAGAACTGTGAGCCAGATGTGCTAACCATTAGGAACACTGTGCTCTGTTATTATATACTTCAACTCTAAAATTCAACTTCTTTTACAGTTCTTTGTCGATTATAATGAAACAATGGAGCAAAAATTACACTCGTTGGCTGTTCAAAGTTTTCTATTGGATCACTTATTGTGCATAAGAAAAGTATCACACATGCGCACACACCATGAGTTTCAGGTGTGTGTGTCCATGTGTGACAAGCAGCTTCAGTCCTCTTTGCTGAACCACAGAGAAGCCAATCTCCACATCCAATTATTTGCTCCTCAAAGGAAGACAGATGGGGAGAGTGGAAAACATGTATGGGACCCGAGTCAGTGAGGGAAAGGAAGGCTCTTTGAGAATCTGCACTGGGGGGAATTCATTAGAACGAAAAGAAGTATAGAGAAAAAGAAACCCTCTTTTACTTGAGCCCAGAGAAGACTCCTAAAATTAGTCGCAACCAGAGCCTGCGGACACAACAAAGCAGCAGGAGTGAATGAGAAGCAGTTCAATACCCAAAGCAAGAGACGCACATGCTCGTTTTGAATCTATGTTGATTTTGAGTTTTTAACGTGTGTGTGTGTGTGTGTGTGTGTGCGTACCCTCCTCAGGCAAGTCCTGCCCTCTGAATCGTATCAGTCTTGTGCTTTCGAAGCCTTCTCCATCCCTCCCTCTCGCCAACCTTCATCTTCTGGGATATTCCATGAAAGAAGAGTCGGACACAAGTAAAAACTCGCTCCAGTTTCCGTCTCCTTTCAGAGCGGTTTACGCCGCTCCTTTCCTCTTATTAGCTTTATCTGCGGTAACATTTTTATTTCTATCTTGCGTCGGTGACAAGCGGCGTGCGGAGGGGGAGGAGATGAAAGCGTGGAGAGAAGAGTACAAAAAAAAAGAGATGGGGGGGGGGGGGCAGAACAAGTGTAGGTAGCAGGCGGGGAATGACGGAAAGAGGCAGGTGGAAATATAGTGAAACATGATGGAGGCTGTCCTTATGACATACCACCAACGTGCTTGAGGATGACTAGATGAACAGATTGATAGAGAAAGGTGGACGGTTCGAGGGAGTGATTCAACACGTATGCCCATGCACACTCACGCGCAAACTTTTTGGGTTGCTTATCATTCATGAATTTTTCCTTCCCACGCATGGCTACCCTACGCATGCAAATGGAAAAAACGGCCCTGAACAGAATCCTAATAGAAGAGAGCGCGTGCAAGTGTGTGCACGTATTTCTTTATACTACTTAAAGAAAACAGTTGTAGCAATATTTTCAGCTTCCCTGGGATCGTAGTAAAAGGCAAAGATGGTCGAATGCCAGCTTTTCTGTCACAGCTCTGTTGTGGTAAAGAGGCTCGAGTTTACTGCTAAAGATGTATTGGCAACTTGTGATGAAGTACGAGGATCCACAGATTGAGCGACTGCAAGGACAGGCAGCATGCAGAGAGACTTCTGGCAGGCTGGCTGGAGGGCTGAGCAGAATGGATTTGGGCAAGCAAACAAACAAAAATGAAACTATTCTATGCGTCATCACACAAACCAAGTGTTTACTTAGTTTAGATCTTGCAAAGAATGTTAATAGAGCCTGGATGCAGTCGGGCCTCCCAATTTGAATGCCCCTGAAGTTGTTACAATCTGGTGTAGGGCTGAACAATTGTGGAAAATAATATAATATAATATATATATACCCACACTTACAAATATTATTTACTTGTTTTACTACCTCAAAATATTGTTCAGATTTTTGCTTACTTTAATAGTTAACCACCTCAATTTTTTTTACTATTTTTGTTTCTATTCTATGTCTGTTTTTAACGCAGACAACCAGATATGTCATTATGGCAATTTTTGTGTGAGGAATTCTTTCATTTGTGTTATTTATAATTGTGTTTATTTGTCCATTTTCTCATTTAATAATTTTATTTAATTGATTATTTATTTGTAGTTAGGTTTTCACGTTAATAAAAAAATATTTTTCAATGCATTTTTAAAGTAATTGTCTTTTTTTTATCGCCACGGTATCGAAAATGGTATAGAGTATTTTCCTGGGTATCGACATCGAGTTAGAAATTTTAGTATTGTGACAACCCTAGTACCTCGTGGAATGCCTTCGCTCGTGGAATGCCTTCGACTGCTTTGTCACGGCCTATGAGTGCCCGCATGCCTGTCTAGCTTTGGACAAAATGTGCCCGACCTTGGATACCAGCGCCGGGGACGAGAACAAGATTTAAGCGGCTGGTGGCCACTGATTGACAATTATGATTCACTCAATGGAGCTCTCCACAATATCAAACTGGGAGCAATCCAATGTGATCGTCTTAGGAAACGCAGGACATTTCACTACTGTATGGCTCTAACAAAGCAATCACAGCATGATGTTACACCACTGACATGGGGTTCTATTTTGGGAGAAAGGCACCAATTCGCTTGGCCTAAAAAACCTTAATTGAGACCGAGAAACATAAATATTAGGGGTGGGAATCTTTGAATGTCTCACGATTCGATTCAATTCTGATTTTTGGGCCTGCGATTCGATTCAGAATCGATTTTCGCTTCAGAGCGATTTTTGATTCAAAATTATTTGATTGACAATGATTATTGCTTCAATCTATAGATGTGCAAGGAATTGTAATGATCTACTCCAGTCTGACTCGCTAATGCTAATTAGCGCGCTAATCGCGGCACTTTTATCACTCAAAAGATTGACTCCACACTGCAAAAAAACAACTTTTATTGGAATACCTTGATCGTGACTTTTTCCTTCTACTCTCTAATGTGGCTACAACTTAACAGTGTATTAGACCGCGTGGAACCACACTGCCCCTAAGTGGCCAAATCGGGTACAACACGAACAGCGCTCCAAATAAAGGCACACACAGACAAAGGCAAGACTATAAAATAATTTAAATAAAATTAATTTTGGGACATTTAAAATCGATTCTGAATTGTACTAAATGAGAATCGCGATTCTTATGAGAATCAATTTTTTGATACACCCCGAATAAATATATAAGAGCTTTAACAAATCTTTTGTAAACCTCTAAAGGAGACTAAATTGAAATTAAGTGCATATTAGGAGCAACAGTAGAAACACAGGAGCAATACACCTTAGCATCAGTTTGGTATCACACAAATCTCAGTTACCTAAGACGAGTAAATGAGATGTTTAAGATCTCCTTTCGTCTGGGATGTGTTGTTGTCACTGCAGATGGCGACGATGCACCGCTATAGAATCTCCTCATCTGTGGCAAATTGAAACAAACCAAGCTGTTGTATTCGGCAGAGGTCAGACACAAAGGCACACAGCAATGTTCAGTAGTTGTGGTCATTGTTTGCTTAATGTTCAGCTTTGTCATTTTTCTTCTGGCGCATGCCATAATGTTGACTATCTGATCGAGAGAAAGATTTAACCCGAATGCAATGGGGACTGTGTGGCCTGAATGTACTAGGACTGGATGAAATGTCCCAACCCTTCTGTGGCATAAGCCTCATTGTGCACGATGAGGTTGTTGAGTGATTTAAAGCATATTTCTACAGATAATTAAATGGAATTACAGATATTATGGTATTTCTTGGCTACTGGTTGTCTATAAACAATGGGTGGGTTTCCATCCACCTATTTTTATTAGAATTTTCAAGAATTGCGAAAAAAGAAACGCAAGAAATTTGAAAAAAGGCCCAAAATTCGCCAAAAATTTTATACGCTGGGAGGGGGTGGTTTTTGAAGCATATCGAAAAAAGGAAAATGCGCATTTTGGCGATGAAAACAGGTTTTGCGAAGAAGCGACTACAAGACCGGATATACGTCACACGCACGATTGTCGTCACAATAATTGGTGGATGATAAAGTAAGACATGTTTGGGGAGACGAAGAAACACGATTCTTTTTATAATTAATTAAAGAAAAAAAAACATGAATGTAATTTTAGATGGCTTTATTAACATCAGCTCTCAATGTAACGACACACTCCACTTACATGCGAGAGGGAAGCCACCAAGACAAACTACTTCCGTTCAGTCCGTCAAAACCAACATTCCCACCTGGAATTCCCCATTGTCCCAAAGTTCCGTCACTACAACGTCATCTCGTGGCGCATATTCGCAAAAGAAGAGCGGATGGAAACGGGCATAAGTCCGTTTTGCACATTTTCACAAAATTTGCACAAAAAATTCTAAACATTTGGATGGAAACCTGACTAATGACTGCAAACTTAACAGCTCTCATATCCATTGAGGGCAACTCTTTTGAATCTTGTTTTTTTTTGTTAACTATTTTTGGTTTAAATACACAGTAATTTCTGTAGAGTAAATTAGACTCTAATTATAGAGGGGCCAAATAGACTCAGTTTTAAAGTAATATTTACACTTGAAAGAGAGTAAAATACAGAATTGACAAAACAAATAAAAGTCACTCAAGGGTTGAAAAAAAAATTAAAAAAAAATAAAAGTCACTCAAGGGTTGAGGAATAAACTCACGAACTTCAGCTTGGGAGTGAGCCAATCTATTCCCTGAACCACGCAGCTCCTGCTGTGTGTTAAGATATCGCTTGTGTCAGCTGGAGTCTTCCTAAGTCCGAGAGACCAAAAACAATGTTTATCTCTTGGAGATAAGCAAACAGTAGGGTGGCATAGCTCAGGTGGTAGTGTGGCAGTCTCCCACGCTGGTTGTCATGAGTTCGTTCCTCAACCCTTGAGTGACTTTTTTTTCCAATTCTTTATTTTACTCTCTTCCAAGTGTAAATATTAGCCTATTCTAAAACGGAGTGTTTTTGGTCCCACTCTAAATAGAGGCAAATTTACTCTACAGAATTTACTGTGTAGTATTTCTTAGAAAAATAATTTAAGAACTATAGAAATGATCCCTGAAAGTATAGTCTGGTGGCCCGGTGGGTGGTGGGTGGTGTCTGGTCGGTGCTGGATTTCACTTTCCTTTCTTTTCTTTGGTCCTTCCTCGGGTCTCCTGACGGCCTCACGACTCTGGCTGGAAGTGTTCGGTTTAGGTGAACGGTATGGGATTTTTTAATAGGTTTTAGGTGAACTAATGAATACACACACGCACGCACATACACATACTCACCCACATACAAAATAAAATAAAAAAATAATAATTAAAAAAAAAAGAGAGAGAGCAATGATGATGACATGTCAAATCGGTAAAATTACCGAATGAACAATACTGAGCTCTCCAGAAAAGAGACAAAAAAAAAAAAAAAGTAATTTAAGAAAAATTAAAAAACATCTTCTGGTGATTGTTTGGTATCGAGATCCCAAGGTCAACAATGAGCGAGCTTCACTTTACACCGCCAAAAACAAAATCACAAATCCTCTCCAATGATGCATTTTTCCAGTAATGACAACATTTGTATGCTGCCATATTTGTGCTATGAAGCCTGCTGTAACGCAACAAAGGCACATAGCTTGAACTTCACGAGCCTATTATGCTGTGGGCTCAATAGAATGCGACTGTGTGACTGGTTTGAACTGGATTTTATTGATCTAAGAATGGTTCCCGTGGAACCTAGACGGCGGATGGCTCTATCGACGTTCGCTAGGGTTCTCATTTCAAGCTCATTTCACCATGCTTCTTTGTTTGTGTGTGTATGCACAATTGTGTGTGTCAGGCAGTAGAAGAGCCAGAGGCGACTCAAGTGTGAAATTGTGTGATGGTTTGTCCATTGCGCTTCATTTAGCCACACATCACCCATCTCTCATTCCTGACAAGTTCCTTAACTGCTCCAAAACACGCCTCGGGGTGGGGTGGCAATGAAGCCCTGACAGGAGTGTGTGTTTGTGAGGGCTAAAAGTGAGAGTAATAAAGCCAGCTGCTGCCATGGAAACCAGGGCAGAGGCTACCTCATACTATGTGTCGAGGGACCCATCAGGATTTCAACCATGGTGTAAACATGTGTATACACTAGCAAAGCCACAATTATGGTCCAAAAGCATGACAAGCGACTCTTATAGTGGGAGGTCTCCAGCACACGCCAACAACATGCTTGCAAACAGCAAAATAAGGTCAATGAAATACGATATGGTACTACGAAAAATATAGGAGCTGGATGCACTGTATCTTCAAACACACACACACACGGAGCCGAATCCTCAGACCTGACTGTTTGGTTGACTGTGTGAAATTTGAAATTCAACATTAGCCAATTACTTAATTAATTACTTTTGGCCAGTGTTGTCATTTTACTGTACATCTGTTCCTCATATATTCCTGTAGCCGAGATATACACTTACCTTCCAAAATAGGTTAGTGACGACACACAATTGAAGTTTGGCTTTTTGTACCATTAGATTACTTTAGGCGACGAACAGTAGTAATCATATCATTGTCAGCCATGAAACAGACGCTAATGCTCAGTAGCACATATGGCTCTTTAGTGTATTTGTGTTGTAGGCCTATTTTAACATTCTCAATGGCCATATGCAGCTGAAACAACGGAACATTTTAATATCACATTTTAATCCCAGTCCTTTAAAAAAAAAATAAAAAAATCTATATATATATATATATATATATATATATATATATATATATATATATATATATATATATATATATATATATATATATATATATATATGTAAATATATATATATATTTACATATATATATATATATCCCCAAGCTTTTGGCCCAAAACTCACGTCACAACATTAAAAATAAAATTTTTGACTTGACTTACGCTTTAATGAATTTGTTTTACCCTTGCATTAATTTTACTCTTATAATTTATACATTAACTCATTCACTCCCAGAAATTTTCACTGAAGCAACCCCCTTCGCTCCCGGCTGTTTTACTAGATTTTGACAGATTTTGCACGGCCCACAGAATATTGTGTTCTATTGCTATAAAAACATAGAACCTACCAAAAGAAAGATTAGGGTCTCTTCTTTCATCAGGAACAAAGTATATTTGTATCTGTTTCAGTTTTGCAGCAATTAGCATTAGAATATAGCTAAGTTTCATCATTATTCACAAACCTGTTTAAAACACTGGTAAAAGAGCTTTTTGCAACATGGCCCTGGTTGATCTCTTATACTCTGCCACCTGCTGGCCGTTTTTGTAATAACTACCATTGCTTCAAGCATTCTCTTCGGTTCGGAGGCTGCATCAAAGCCTTCTGTATGCTCTAACAATAAAATACAAAACAAAACCGGAATAAATAAGTCTTTGGGAGCATTGTAATATTTAAAATAGAACGTATTTATACGTTTTTGGAAGCAAATGAGTTAAGTAGTTTGGAAACTTTAAAAATATATACTTTTACTTAAGTAAAAAGCTTGAGTTGATACTTTTGTTTTGTTTTTTATTCCCAATACTGTACTTCTTATTTGCGTAAAAAATGTGAACACTTTTGACACCTCTGTGTGTGTGGCAGAGCACGTTTGGACATTGCTGCACTAAATAATACAAGCTAGTGCCAACGCATCAATAATCCATTTTTTATTTAAAAAAAAAAAAACCTGCTCACCCTCTCTCCATTAAGCATTTGTATTCTCATCTGAAAGAGAAGAATGGAGGGGAAAAGCGCAGAGGATGAAAGAATCAGGGATGCAAGGACGCATGGCAGAGAGAATACTAAATACCAATGGGTGTTAAAAACAATAAAGACACTATAAAGCCATGCTCACGCAGGCACCAACGGACACACATGCACACTCTCACGCACAAACACCGTGTTGTGGTTTAGTGGACCCTTTGGAGCAGTTTGAATAGAATATATTTGTACCCCAGGCCTAAACAGTGAACATTATGGGGCTACGAGGGGAATGTTAAAGCCTGGAGGGAGGCCATTAACCTTGGAGAAAGACTTTAAGAGTTCGTACATGATTCAAAAGTTTTGTTGTACCCGTAGAATGCAGCAGTTGATGCTCTTAGCATTTGGTTTACAGTACGAGTTCAGTAGTGCCAGTAGTATGTAAACGATTACTATTAACATCTCACGGCGTGAGCCTGTTTCGCTTTCTGTTTTTACGAGAAAACGATGGGAGGCATAGATCGCCACCTTCTACCATCGAAAGCCATTCAGAAATGAGACTACAACTAAAATATGTTGACACACGCACGCACACACACACACACACACACACACACACACGCACACACACACACACACGCACACGTTTGTCTTTGTATCTTAGTGGGGACATCTCAGTGACAATTTGACATAATGCATTTCCTAGCCTTTTACCCTAAAGCCAGCATCCCACTGAGTTACGAACATTGCCGAACGTTGAGAAAGCTACGTTTCGTCAGAGTTCGACAGAGTTCGGAATATGTCGCATTTGTGTTTGTCATTATTCGTAGTTGTCACCTTTGTCACAAGGAAACTTTGAACATGTTCAAAATTTCCTTGCACGTGTGTGTGCGCGCGTGTGAGAGAGCGAGCGCCTGTGAGAGAGCGAGTGCGAGAGAGAGAGACAGAATGTTGGCACATCTAGGTAATAACCTGAGATTAGAAGTGTCAGGTCATTTCTGCAAGTGTTAAGGAAACCTGCTATCTGAGGGAGAGACAATTTGATGAGAGTGGCTTTGTCCCAGGAGAAAAAGAGGGAATTGTGAGGTAGGACATAGAGATTGCACATGGACACAGATAATTATATAAATATTTTAACACTGAATTGTCAAAAAAAAAAAGTAAAAGTAAAACAATGACATAATAATAATAATAATAATAATATGTTAAAAAAGTGTTTTTTCTTTTCGTTTGGATTAATGGATGGATATTTATTCATTTGATGTTACTTAGGTTGTTTTCCTTTTTCTTGCTCATTCATATTACTTACTACGTATTTACCAAAACCGGAAGTAATTGTTTACAAAATATTCTTGAAATAAATAAATTTACATGGCCTTTAATCAATCAATCAATCAACCTATCTGAACATCTATTTTAATGGCGTCAGTTATACAAAGATTTTGCTATTTGCAGGCTGCCCCAGTCCCTGTCCCCGTCCACACGAAAGCCAGTTTCAATGCATCCTCACAAGTTTTTTACAATTTAGGCCGTTCGTCCACACGATTTTCGGAGCTTGAAACCGATCACTTTTGAAACCGGGCTCGAGAGTGGAAAGATTTCAAAATGCGCCCCGTACGCGTCCGTCTGGACACCATATGCAGGATACTCCTCCAGTGATGACGTAATGGTCGCAGCTCGTACCGTCAGTCTGTCAACGACAATGGCAGATAGCCGTGTCGTAGTCGTTTTGCGGAGCCTCCTTAGCTTGCTTATGCTTTTGCAGCAAAATATTTAGCTTCTTTATTCCCGCCTTCAACAAGCGGTGTTTTACTTGAATCACCCGCCATTGTCACTTCTCCTGTGTTTGTCTTTTTCATGTTGTTTTGATACATGCAAAGCCATATTTGTTCAATAGATTGCAATAAAGTTAGGGGAAAAAAAGTGTTTGTCTTCTTCGCTGATTCTTCTTTCACGCTTTCCGTTAAATCCCTGTGGCTACGCTACAGCGCCACTCCAGACTTGGCATATACATTACAGCCGTTAAATGTCCTCAGCGTCTTCTTTTGGACACACGCAAGTCTTGAAATGTTTCTGTGTGTGCGAGATTTCTTTGAAGACCAAAGCCGGCTTTGCTTCCGTCTGGACGGGGCCCCTATCTCCTACAAATAGGAGGGATCCACTGTATAGAAATATATATTGTAATATTTACAGTGGTACCTCAACTTACAAACTTAATTGGTTCTCTGACCTCCTTTGCAAGTTGAAACGTTCTTAAACTGAGGTATTTTTTTCCCATTGAAATTAATGGAAATTCAATTAATCCGTTCCAGCCCCCAAATTACATATTAGTGCCTGGACTCGGGGCAGTCATCAGCACTCGAGATTCTCGTTAACATCAATGACCGAGTCCCGAGTAAACTCAAATCGCTTAATTATTGTACTTTTCCCGACACACTTCAGAGTCCAAATTTTGAAAAATCCAATTTGATCACAATATTTATTGGTAAACGCAGTGCACTTAAACAGCGCAACAAGATCATCATACGTTCGCTAAGCCTAACATTTATTCCCTTGTTTCAGGGTTTGCTTGACGGTGTACGACTGTGAGCACACGTTTTGCTATCTTCATCAAACACAGCACGGCTTTCCCCCGCTGTGGTCGATATTCTCCCACGCTAAAGGAGGGAGCGAAGAGCGCTTACGGCATATGAACAACACTTCACCCCATTAGAAGTAGAAAACAATTTAATTTACTTATTTATTTATTGGCAGTTTGGGGTGAATGGTATAACGTACATACATTTAACAAACTAAATGAAAACAAAGAATCGGGAAGTAGTAAACACTGTTGTTTACGACAGCGTTTACGCGGACTGTCCGCTTATCTCGGGCAAGTGCCCCGCTTGGAGCTCTAGTGGAGTCCAGCAGGAGAGGAGAAAAAGGCCTGACGGGATCCAGACCTTCCTGACGCTTAATTATATCACAAGCCACCTTCCCGAGCCACTTGGAGTGGGGCCGCGGGAAGAACTTGGAACGTTATGATTGGCTCCAGACTCAGAGGGACGCGTGCACCGGGAACAGAGCACCGATTTTGGACTTGCCGCAGTGAACCATTTCTCAGGTGACCAACCGCAAGGCGCACATGCTTCATAAATGCATCCATGTATCATTTTGTGTTCTTATTTGCTTGCAGTGACAGTCTTGTCTCATGTCACTATTAGGAACATGCTGCTGCTTAGCTTCTTAATTAAGATGTACGACTCACAGTGGCCATGGATGTGTGACTTGTCATCAGTTTCTACCACACATGAACACTGTTGCCTGCATAGTGTTTGGACGAAATGCTTTCAAAGGCAAATGGCTAATTTGAGATGTCACATAAGCTTGGCAGCTAATCTACAGAAGCTTCTCAAATACTCACTCAGTTGTGGTACTGGGGGAAAAAAAAAAAAGAGCAGGAATTAAAATGTACTAAAAGTACTGTATATCCAACGCAATCACATGCATCTTGCACATCTGATTTTATCAAGGTTTTGGAAGAAAATTAAAGCTATGCATTTGTATCGCGTTCATTTAAAACACTGTGATTGACCTTTCGCAAAAGCCCCGCCCTGCTCAGTTGACTCTTCACAGGTCCGACATCTTTTTGGACACTTACAATGTAAATAAACATACCAGAGCATGACAGTGAGTGTTTTTGGAGCAATATACGCACAATATCTTCCAGATCAAGACAAAAGGGTCTACAATATGCGGTGGAAGGATAATAAAATATGCAGAAAAGCAGACTTCACAACTATTGAGGCTAAAGCATAGTCTCTGTGTCTTTCTGTACTGTTTGTAACAGAAAGATCACTCTGAGGCTACTCTGAGGTTGCCACGGGCAACACAAAATGCAATGTGAAAGATGAAAACAAAATAAGTTCAAAGTGCCTGTTACAATGCTATGTTCACAAAAATCGACGACTTAACATCACAGAGTTCCCAGGTACCAACGCATGCTATCTATGAGCTCTCTGAGTATTTATTTTGTATTATTATTATTATTGTTAGTGAGACAAATAGAAATGTGTGTTGTAAAAAAATGCATCAATATAACATAGATTTCAGAAATGCATCTAATAATTGTTTTATAACAAACGAATCATAACCCCTGATTTGGAATCAAATTGTGAGGCCCCTCAATGATTCCAACCCACTAGCAACAGCTGACACCTGACAGAGCAGAATCAGTGGAGCGCATTACCAAATGACAAATAAAGAATAAACAATCAAAGCCTCGATTTTGAACTGAATTTTTAATGTTCAAAATCTCTCAGAGAGAGACAGAGACAGACAGACAGTCAGTGATATCTGCTGCTGAAAAAAAATCCTGGAGGAAACACTCCTTCGAGACCTTCTGAATGCTGCTCTCTGTTCTTACTTGGTATATTTTTATATATAAAGACTGTTTGCATTTGCAAAGGTGGTTCCTTATTTAAGGAGAATTGTTTTCTCCCAGGAAAAGAGCCAAGGATTGTGCTAAATCCGTATGTGGACGACTTTGAAACCTGTAACCCCCTTGGCACCTCACTAAAGAAACACAAGCTTTGTTCTGTGTACTGGGTCTTTGCTAACTTGTCTCCGGGGTTCCATTCCTCATTATCATCAGTTTACTTGGCAGTTTTATGCAAAAATGTATGGTTATGGTAAAGTCTTTGAACCTCTGCTGCAGGATCTGAAGACGCTTAAGGAGCAGGGTTTTATTTATTTTTTTGTATCCCACTGTTAGGTGAATCATTCAAAGGTTTGCTTGTTCTCAATAGTGGCAGACAACCTGGGAGCGCAGATTGTTACAGGATTTATGGAGACTTTCTCAGCGGAATACCGTTGCACATTTTGTACAGGAAAGATTTTCAACTACATCCTGTTGTGTCGTGAATTCAGTCTGACAACCGAGGAGCTTCATCAGGATCATGTCAAACAAGCACAAGATATGGACGTGCACAAGTTGTTGTGGAGTTCAAAGCGAATGCATCTTCACCCAAAAATCTTTCTTCTTTTCATCAACATCTTTGGTTGTCCACTTGAACCTGTCCATTATGTCTTTAACCCCTGGGCGTTATTTGTCCATTTTCTGGCATTTTTATGTTTTTCTGTGTTTCATCAAAGAAAAAGCATTTGAAAAAAAATACACTAGGGACCTGACATTTTACCAGGATTGTTAAAAAATGTAGAAGTTCAAATTGGCGCCATGCTGTAATTTATAATTATTACCAAACAGGAGGGAGAGATTTACACGAAATTCTTGTAATAATGCCCGATTTTGGCTCATTGACTCCCATTATAAATCACCGTTTTTGATATGCTGTAAACCTGATGTGTTATAATGCATTTTCTGTGATTACTGATGCAATCGCTTCTTTGACGAGTCATAAGCATGAAAATAGAGGAATTTGTGTGTTGAGAGTGTTAACACAAAAATCCACTAGGTGGCGCCAAAGGCTAATAAATGAATACAAAATGCATGCATAAAAAAATTATATTGTTATGACTTATAGACTTGTTTGAGCCTCTAACTATGTCATATGAAATATTCAAATTAGACCTTTATTTTACATATATATATATATACAGCATTGTTAATTTTGCTGTTAGCATAATACTGCTATTATTGTCCATAGAGGGCATTAAAAAAAACATTTTTTTAAAACTATATATGTATAGATAGGTCTGATGCCAGTGAACATTTTGAGCAGTTGAAAGTGAAAAAAATGTTCATAAATGACTAAGTTATCACACTTCAAAGGAAATGCCTGATTTTGGCAAAAATTACAAGAATTTAATCAAAATATAATAACACCCAGGGGTTATGGGAATAATCCCAGTAGAAGTAATGTATTGTCTAAAAGTGGTCATATATAGCAAACTTTTCACACAAGGTGATCTGATCAACGCCTTTTTTGAAGTTTCCGTACAAAAGGACTCACCAAGTTTCTCCAGCAGAAATACAGCAGGCGGACGGAAATACTAATGAAAAATGAAGCTGGCATTGATTCTTACCATTTTTGATTGGACCAGCTAAATGAAGATGAGCCTGCATGGCGCGTTCCCATGCATCTTAAGGACATTACAGAGGTTGTTGTTGCTCCTGTGCCTAGTGACGATTTGCTGGCTTTTTTATCTTTATTTTTAAGAACAAAAGATCATAAAGCACGGGCAGAAATTCCAAGAATTTCCCCCTGACATCAAATTACTGCTACTGAAACACCATTATTTGAACACTACACTCAGATGATTCGGCTGTTCGGACCACTTGTTGGGCTGGGGATGATGTGCTAAGAGGAAAAGCAAAATTTTTTTTTATTTTTTATAAAAAGTTATTAGACACAAGTGCTTCAAGAATGGTCCTCTGGCATTAGCCCCAAAACATCAGATGATGATTGCTTACCAAGTTAGCTGTCCAATCCAGAAAAATCTGCCCTTGAGGTTTTAAATGCAACCTCTTTGTCATTAGACAGCAGTTTCCTGATTCACATGCTGTGCACCTTGCACGTGTGACAACCAAGGGCGTAACTTGAAGCAAGGGAATGGCTCATAGAGCACTCACTTGGTGGATTACCCCAGTTTTATGAAGTTGACCAAATCTTCATTTTACACGAGTGTGCACTATTATGTAAGTGCTCTGTGGTTGGTATTTTTAACTTTTCAAATAAAAAACTAATTTGGCGGAGCTCAAACCCAAGAGTATACGGAGAGCACTATAGAGCTTTCAAACTCACAAAAGCACCCACAAAAACGTTCTCTCTTGTGGCACTTTGTGAACTACTTGGTAGTTATTCTTTGTTTGACTACAAGATTGGAACAATGTGACTCAAAATAGATTTCTTATATTTTTCATGTTTCGGTTCTGTGGGGTTGGGTTTTTGTTTAATTTAATTTAATTTAATCAGTGTTTTGTTATGTTGTCCATATGTCCTTCCCTTGACTCGTCAAGCTTCATGTGGTCCACCTGTGTTTGCCTGGCCTTCCTCCTGTGTCAACCAATCAGTGCCCTCAGCTACTTGTGTCTCACCCAGGTGTGTCTCGTCATGCCAATTAGTGTTGTCGCATTTGTCTCCTGTCTTTTGTTCAGTCCTTGTCGGTCCATTGTTTGTTGCTGTCTATGTTGCTGTTGTGTGTCATGTTTCACCACGTCTTGCCATGCTGGATTTTTAAACTTTGTTGTGTTTGTTTCTGCCTGCCAGTTTTCTGTTTAATTAAAGTACAATACATTTTCTGCACTTAACCTCTGCCTCCTGGTCTCTGCTTACCTGCAATTGGGTCCTCCATCACATAAACCAGAGGTGGGCAAACTCGGTCCTCGAGGGCCCCAGTCCTGCAGGTTTTGGAGGTTTCTCACTTCCAACGCAAGCTGATTTCAATCAACAGGCTCATTATCAGGCTTATGCAGAGCTTGCTGATGAGCTGATCATATATCAGCTGTGTTGGAGAAAGGCAACCTGCAAAACCTGCAGGACTCTGGCCCTCGATGCCCACCTCTGACATAAACCCTTAACAATATTCTTGTCCAAACTTCTTGCTTTGTTATTCCCATGAGCACCACATTCCAGGGGGGTATTCCATCAATCTGGATTAAGGGAACGCCTGTCTTATTTCGCTGAACCCGGCTCATTTTGATCAGAGTTTTGTTCCATCAAGGTGGGTTATATAAATTCCCACTCTGGAACCATGGTAATTTATGCTGGGGAAAAGCCTGGCTCATTTTAATAAACCTGGCTCATTTTAAGTCAGTGTTCCATTCCATCAACGTGGTTTATGTGAATGCTCACTCAGTAACCATGGGAATTTATGCTGCAAGCTGTGTGTCAAAAAAAATATATGTCAAAAGAGTGTTCTGTAAGGTGTATTTGTGTGCTTGCATCATTTATTTCATGTAATAAAAATAAAAAGTTCATGAAAATCATGTCTCACCACTTTTCACTGTTTCCAAAATCAATCGTTTTAATTAAACTAATTCATATAGAAGTCACACATCAAATCTAACTCCAAGAGACCTTCTAATTATCATTAGTAGTGCTCTACATTAAATAAGGTAAAAACAATAAAGTCACATTAAAAAAAATGCCTTCCCACCCACATTCAATGGAGACCCACCATATGTTAATTGAATAATTGAATTAATTGAGGTCAAACCATGTAAAAGCAGTGCATCCCAGAGAGAGACCACAAAGAGATACAGACAGAAGAAACAGTGACAGCGTGGCTAAGACAGAGACACACAGTGACAGACAGTGAGAAAGACAGAGTGAGGGAGAAGAGACAGCGAGAACCCAACTTCCATTTTGCCAACCAGGGCATGTCCCTTCCTTGATGATCGTGTGGCAGAAGCTGCTCAGATAATTCAACGAGCATTCTAAACTACCAGCCCCAAAGGTGTTCAGGGACAGGAAGAACCCATTGGACTTCCCTGATGATTACCTGTGGGAGAGGTACCGGTTCAGCAGGCCCAGCATAGTGTACCAATGTAGTCTGCTCGAGCCTCATTTGAGGAAGGTCACACGCCGCAGTCAGGCCCTAAACACATTTGTGTGCATTCTGTCTGCATTGCATTGCGGTTCTTTGCCTGTGGGACATTCCTGTACAGTGTGGTTGATGCAGAAGGTCTCGGCAAAGCAACTGTATGTCGGGAGATACGCAGGGTATGCCTGGCTCTATATATAAATATTTCAGTTAATGTAAATTGAGGTTACCTTGTTGTTCTATCCATTTTTTCCCCACTTGAATTGAAATATACAATTGTAATGAACATGTGCCTGACTTGATTTATTCTTTTTTATTTACACATTTGGTTGAAGCTGTGAATGGAAACAGAACATTTAATACAGTCCAAAGCATGACCTTCTGTGTCATAATTTTACTTTTCTCCTCCTGTAGTTTCCGTATCGCCAACTTTATCGTCTTTATTTTCAACCTTTTGTATTCCATATTCAATTTCTCACTTTCTATTAAAAGTAGAAGTTTCCTCTTGTATATGGAACGTACATCCTCTGACAGAGGATGTGTGTCAGAGTAGCCGTGTATGTAGTATGAATAGTTACATACTTCCCTCCTTGCTGAAGGAGTTCCTCCAGTCACATCCTGCAGTAGAGTGTATAGTTGATAATTATTAGTAGGCTTTTGAAATTTTGACTACAGACATTCAAAACATCTCAAATTTTGCCTTACCGGTGGTTCCTCTGTGATTGCAGACAAAGTCTCCTCATCAAAGGCCCTAGATGTGCTGGGGCCTTCAAACTGCAAATAGAGGAATACTGCAGTTGTTGAAACAAGAGATGACAGGATTGCATGAGATGCAGTATTTTTTTATTTTTTTATTTTGCAGAAAATAGGACCTACTCTCACATGGGTCGATTATGGGTTCAGCATCTGAGGTCAGGGGCTCGAGCAGGAGGAGGGTGTCTCCAATCACTGACATCCATCCATCCATTTTCTTAACCGCTTATTCCTCACTAGGGTCGCGGGGGTGCTGGAGCCTATCCCAGCTGGCTTCGGGCAGTAGGCGGGGTACACCCTGAACTGGTTGCCAGCCAATCACAGGGCACACAGAGACGAACAACCATTCATACTCACAATCACACCTAGGGACAATTTTAGAGTGTTCAATTAACCTGACATGCATGTCTTTGGAATGTGGGAGGAAACCGGAGTGCCCGGAGAAAACCCACACAGGCACCGGGAGAACATGCAAACTCCACCCAGGAAGGCCAAAGCCCCGGACGCGTTAACCAGTCATCCACCGTGCCGCCCCAATCACTGATAGATAGGCATATAACGTTAATACAATTGAGAGACTGACACCTGTGGGGGGTAAAGTGAAGGACAAGTAGTTGATAATACTTTGTACATATTCTTCCCAAGCACTTTGGGGATTTTTTTCAGAGTAGGTTCCCCCCCTCGATTCCCTCAATTACTGCCCGCCCCTGATTTCTGCTCAGCACCATCTCTTCTGCTGGTGTTAATGCAGCAGGCGGAGGTCCCCCACCAGGGGCAGTGGCCTCAGTCTTTTTTCTGGCGGCTATAATGGCGGACAACATATTTACAGCTCGACATCCATTAAGACTTAAAAAAAAAAATATATATATATGCATGTTGTCATAGGCTACTTGCCATTCTGGAGGATTTTTTATATTTGACTTTAACTTGTTGCCAGGATCTCTTTTGGCTGCTGAGATCCTGTTAAGATGTAACAGTGAATAAAAAAATATGTAGGTCAATTGGAAGTGTTATACATTTTATTGATAATTAATGACACGATTTATATGAAATACACATGTAACATGAAACAATAGTAATTTACACATTTAATCTGTCAGCTAATTTTTGCCATGACTTTTCCCTCGCCTTGTTGATGGCAGCAGTATTTCCTTTTATGTTGATTTCAGTCTTATGTTCCTCGTACAGCTCCATCAGTATCTTTTGTTCATTCTGTGAAAAGTACACCGCTCTTATTTTGCTGTTTTTTGATCGACTCACCGGGGCTTCTTATCTACCCCTGCAGCGAACTCAAAGCTAGGCTATGCAAGCCTGTCTTACCTTAGCCTTGATTTGACGCGGCTGGAATGGGTTAGTGGACAGACTTGGCGCTTTTTTCAGAGATGGTGTTCACTCCAGCCTTGCTTTGTTGCGCGAGCCTCGCTTTCTTTAGCTGCATTGATAGAATACCCCCCTGGACTCCGTGGAGTTTGTTTATGAATGTTTGGCTGCTTGGATAAGGTAGCCGTTCGACTAGCAAGGCCTTGACAGTGAAACGGCGGCACCACAAGACGCAACAGAGCTGAAGAAGACCTCACGTGGAGTCCTAAGAGCTAAGTAAAGTGCGGACAGGCACTAGAAGCCTACACAGCAGAATAGCTCTTGGAGTTATTAGGAGCCAAAGCAAAGGCTGAAGGAGCTCAAGCTTGAGCCTCACATGAAAAAAAAAAAAATTGAAATAAAGGTTGAACAAGCACGTCTACAAGCTACCCTTGATGCACTCAGGGCACAACAAGAAAAAGAAGCTGCAATAGCAGAAGCAACGGTGGTGCTGGATTTCACTTTCCTTTCTTTTCTTTGGTCCTTCCTTGGGTCCCCTGACGGCCTCACGACTCTGGCTGGAAGTGTTCGGTTTAGGTGAACGGTATGGGATTTTTTAATAGGTTTTAGGTGAACTAATGAATACACACACACTCACATGCACGCACGCACATACACATACTCACTGTTAGATATTATTAACATTTAAATTCTTTATTTTCATATATTAACCATTGTTATACATTATTAACATCTTAATTCTTTATATTAACCATGTTGAAAGGTTTTATAGACGTGTAAAGCAAGTACTGTTGAACTCAGTATAATTTGACCTTAAGCTGGGACATATTATTTGGTCTAGAAGTTCCTTCTCTGTGGGAAAACACATTTGGTCCTTGAGAACAGAATCTGTTTCAAACACGCACCCCTGACTCTGTTTTCGCCATCGCTCATGGAAAAGTACCCAGAGAGTATGTTTTGTCTACAAATGAAAGAGAGGCGGTCTTTTTAACTATAAGAAGCCATTTTACACGCGGAAGAGACACATTCGGCACTCTGAAATTCCACCTGTTATGTGATGTTTGGAGCATGTCATGATGTCCAGAGATCTCTGTTAGATTAAAATCATTTTTGCAAAGGTGTTTTTTCTTACATTAAATCTGTCTTCAAGTTTTGGAACACGCAAAGAGGACAAATATTTCTTATTCCTCTTCATCACCCACATACAAAAAAAAAAAAGAGAGCAATGATGATGACATGTCAAATCGGTAAAATTACCGAATGAACAATACTGAGCTCTAAACGGGAAAAAAAAAACGCAGAAGCAACGTCTTTGGAAGTTGGGCTGCTTGAATAAGGGTATGAAGAACGCAACATAACTTATGGACACTCTTTCAAAGAGAACCAAGAACAACGCACCCGTCAATATGTGTTACAACCAGCATCTGTTCGTGAAACAGATACAATACAATATAAGTAGGTACTGACCCACCCTCAGGACCCACCACGAACATAAAAAGGAAAACATCAATCAGCTTTATATCAACACCTTCTTGGCCAATATAAAACATGTAAAAAAAATGCACAAACAACAAATAGTGGTATTTTCACAAAACACTCAACAGTATTATACTGCATAAAACCAGTCAACATTTGCTCTCCACATAACCTGCCAATGTGGAAAACATCACATTATTGCAACATGGATATAAACGAGCTGAAACAAAAATCAAACAAAAGCATCAGTATATAATTTTGAAATTTCTTTTTGTTCCCAATTTAGTGTTAATAAACCATAAAAATTATTTGCAAAACAGTTGCTGTTGTTTCTTCAACTCGCAACAATGTGTTTTTTCCCCTTGTAAAAAACACACTCTAACTGTATATAAAAACAGTAATAACATTTACTTTCTACGTAACCATCCAAACATGGAAAACGTTAAAACCCTAATATAACACAGCATCAGCCTCTTATTTCTACACTTCCCATTCCTGTTTCCCTAAATAAGTCCATCTAAATCCTATGAAAACCTTTGCCACACTTAATTGCTGTTGTCATATTTTCCATGAATTCATCATATTTCAAACAGTGTGCAGTAGGAAAGGTGATCGTTTCTGTGCATGCACTAACAAGTGCATAACAAATTTTGTGGTCAGGCATCCGCTCGAAACAATAATGGTCCAAGTGCACTGTAATCTTGAAATTTTGTTTTTCTGACCATAAAAGATGCTGGTGTGACTGTCCTGACACAAACAGTGAGGTGATATGAATTTACAGTATGTAGGTCTTAGTGGACCAAGTCTGATTAAAGCTGTCTGATGCAAACTTATTTCAGAGAGGGATGACAAACTTAACACTGCATAAAGTAAAATATGTCAGTAATTTTATTTTCTGCAACTCAGAAGTTTATTATTACAGTGGTGCTTATCCAGTAAGTTTACGGTACATATTCCCCAGGATATGTAAAGTTATGAGCACCACTTTGCATGTAGAAAAGCCATGAATTGTCACCAAATTTGACATGCACATCTGTACTCATGTCCACTTCAACTTCTGAAAAAATCTGAACAATTGCCACAGTATTTTGGATTTTATTGGCATTAAGCCATTTTTTTCCTCACCATACAGTTGTGCTCATCTTACAAACACAACTGTATCTACAACAAGTTTTTGGTAACATCTATAATATTTTAAAAGACCCATTTTAAAAGTAGACATTGGTTAACTTACCCTCAAGCTCTTGCAGGAAATCCTGGAAGTTGTTCAAAATGTGTGTTTCTGTTACTTGTTTTTGTGTGCCACTTTTGCTCATCTTTGGGGCAAAGTGTGACACAATGTAATACGCGTCCACTTAAATTAGATTAAATGACATAAGTTTTCCATACGACAACAAAAAAATGTTGTATTGAGCACCCATTCCAATTATATAAAATAGGCCACGGCAATGTTCTCTGTTCCTCTTCATTACGTCAATTAAGCCATTAAGTTGTAGTCCCTCACAAAGTTGCCTGAGCATCATAGTTCGCCTTGAAGCGGAGTGCAGCAAAATTACTCTGTATGTAACAAGAACAAAATATGTCATGCACAAAGGTTCCAATGTGTATTTGTCAAATTAGAAAACATTTATGCCCACACAGCTCAGAGGTCATGATTTCAAATGGGAGCAGCGGTCTTCCCGTGTAGAGTTTGCATGTTTTCCCTATGCTTACTTGGGTTTGCTCAGGGTACTCTGATATCCTTCCTCCTTCACGGAATGTGATTGGTTGTTGATCTATACAGTATCTTGCAATTGGCTGGCAACTGAAGAGAGTCTTCTGCCCAGATTTAATCATAACTGTTTTAATTGTTGTTGTTGTTGTTATCGCAATTTCTGCCGAGTGTCTGTAATCAATGATGTTTTTAAAATCTTATCGTCATGACTGGGACCTCATCTATTTCCACAACAATGGGCCATTGTCTGTGGTTGAAGTGTCTGTAATCAATGATGTTTTTAAAGTCTTATCTCATTGGTGGGGGCTTTGTGGTACCGCCCTTCAAGATAGTATAAAAATGTTGTGAGTCCGCTGTAACTTCGCACTTGCGAGAGGCTGCCACCATTGTCTGGGAAATCGCTTGTGCCCGGAATATTCTGTAGAAATAAAAGCTTCGAAGTGACTGTTCATCGATCTCCAGCCTGCATTCGGATAACCAACATTCTCACTACCCGAAAGAAAACGAGCATGCGAAGAAAAAGATTATTTTCTTCAACACAACCATTTCATTTTGTACTCCGTCTCTCGCAAGTCAGCTGGAATAGTCTCCAGCACAACTCTGACCATAGTGAGGATAAGTGGTATAGAAAGATATATAACAACTTAACCAACAAAACGGCATTTTTTCAGGAAGGCGTGCAGCTTTGTGACATCTTCAAGCGGGAGGGCAACGTTTATCCAGCGACCGGCTTCGCTCAAGTTCCGGCGGGCAGTAGAAATGAGTAACGGGTGTCACATCGCTCCATGTATATTGCGGAATTTGGTTGCTCGCCGGTGGACTTTTTTATCACCGGCTATGAGCGCCCACGCGCCTAATATCTGGCTGGCTTGTTTCAAAATGTGCGCGAACTTTGACACCAAGGCCGGTGCCGAGAACTTGGATTGGAGCAGCTCGTAGTCACATCTTGGCTATTTCGACCACCAACATATACTTCCGTGGGTCGATTATGTTTGTGTGGCTGCTTTCTGATTCAACATGCAGCGCCTGGAGCGCAAACTGGCCGGTCTGACGCAGTCTAGCGCTCACATGTGTGATGTTACTGTGCGATGTCTCACCCTTGGCGAGCCAGAGATCGCCTAGACCCAAAATGAGCTTATCGTAAATGACCGTTTCCGTGACTGCGTCGGCGACCCTAGAACTGGCTACATCTCTGCGGTGGTTGTCGGGGCGCGAGGCATGTAGGGACTGTAGTGGATTTTTACCCAAAAAAGCCGCTCGGGCTCAGGTGGGCATATAAATATAAATACAATGTATGTAGTTAAAGTGCTCGACGTCGGCCTTTGGCCTCCTCTGGGCTACAAGCTGATCTGCGCCAGCCACCGACATCCGGCAGTTGTGCTCATAGTTGCCTCGGTTGCGCAGCACATCTATCTGTTGCCTTTGCAAGACCCACAAAACTACTTTGTCGCGATCCGCATGGACGCTTTCAAGGTGGCGAGCGATTTTTACATTGGGATTTTGACAGCAGAGGCAATAGTGGCGCTTGCTGCCGTCGTTGGCTACCGAAAGAGTCGGCAGAGGCATGGTTGGGTCGTGGAGGAGGCGGCAAGGTGTTGACCTGTGGGAATCAACAGGGATGTTGGATCAGTATTTTGAACCAGCAATGCTCCCTTTAAATTGGGGTTTAAATGCATGCAAACTCACCACGTCAAAGAGCCTCCTTGTTGCCGGGAGAATGCGCTCACCGCCGAACGCCGCAACTTGCTTGTCGTGTAGCGGCGGTCGGTCTTCCGTGTGGCGCTAGCTTGCCAAGCAGCACTCACTTCGCTTGATTGGCCATGAATGGAAAATAACTATGGTTTGATATGTACTCATGTAACCTCTTATATAAGGCTAAACTGTTGGCGGAATCGAGCCTGGGAACTCTTACCTTGTTTATACTGCAGTCCTCCCTGTTTTGAAAACATGTTTTCGAGGCAGGACACGACTTATAGAAAGGCTGCCTGGGAGAGGGCTTGCCCAGCCCGGCTTCTCACGCTCATCCCTACTTGTTAAAGAATAAAAGACGGAGCGGCGCGCGGTGTGGGTAGAGTCAGCTGAGGGAAGCGTACGTTCGCCCAGCCGTTAAGCAGCTCATTCTACCCGGACCGTCGGCTCTCCGGTCTAGAATTAAGGTAAGCGCTGATGATGATTATATTATGCTACTTAGCGTTGAAGTGTGTGGATTGCTGTTTGCGGGGAATAAAGGACACAATTATTCTAGCACAGTATATCAGTCTCTGTGTATTCATTGTTGCCGCCGATCACTCACGATCCTGCATAAAAATATAAAAGTGAAGTAGTGTTTTCCACAAAACAGGCCATTACGCGCAGCTGTGAGACAAAAGGTCCTCGCACCGTGTGGGGACATCCGCTCTCATTGGTTCGCCATGTGGGTCCTCGCGCCGTGTGGGGACCTCCGCTCTCATTGGTGACAAATGGAGGCGCGTCCTTGTAAGATATTCGAGACCAGAGCGCACGCACAGACATACACCTCAGAGGGGCTTCAGTAATTAGACATTTTGATGGATAGCCAGTAAGGGGGAGGTGTGTCATTTGAGACATACAAATGTCAACCAACCAACTATCAAAACAGCATACCATTTTCAATCATCACAATCATCATTAATCATCACACTACGGATATAATGCTTGAGTTTGGCAGCAGCACGTTATACGTGTTATTCTTCCCGACATTTGTGGTTTGAAGTCTGTTATAGACAAAACATATTTCAAAGCTAAAAGAGGAAAAAGGCCATGCCTTAATTAATTTTCCCTAATTAAATTGCAAGGACCCAAAGTGGTCCCATCCTGAAAGGCCAAATGTATCACTCAACTAGAAAATGTCACTGCCAACAGAATATTACAAGAGGAAGCAGATAATGATTTTCACAGCTACATTTCATCACCTTAGACAGTAACATCCTCACATAAAGTATAGCGCAAAGGTTTTCAGCCACTGCTACTTTTGTATATTTCCACAAAGCAAATATAGTAGTCCCGCTGTAAATAATGGTAGGGTTTTATGTTCTAGACCACCCCCACAACAGAGGAAATCTATGAAGTAGGCTGTGGCATTTACGCACGCTCTGTGAATCAACGCTACGGTGAAACAAATGATGGACATCCAGCAGCTGAACTTAACCAATACTTTATTGAAACACTATAACTGTTACAACACTTCATGTGATATCTCGCCTTTCTAAATAAAAGGGTTCCTAACTAACCTAAACCGTTTCAATAACAGACGAAAATCGCTGTGCATATTTTTTTTTTTTACATCAACTAGTACAAGTCTTTTTTTTTCATTTCAGTATTTAAGTTAAATGCATCAACACATTAAGCCGTAAATAACAGTCTCTTATTAATGCTGCATTCAAATCAAAAGCTGGCAGACGCGTTTCAGTGGCGCGTTTGCATTGTAGTCAATGTACTTTAATGTACTCAAAGAAGACTTTGCACAAGACTGAATATAAGCTTCATGAATTTTCTCATTCTTATCCTTAGATTGAATTATTGACACTGAATTTCAGATTAAACACAGGCTCAGATGGTACTGGGGACGGGGGGACATGTCCCCCTCAGTTTCATGAAGACCACAATCTGTCCCCTCCACTTTCGAAGGGTTTTTGCTTAACGGTGTGCGCCTGCGAGCACACGTTTTGCTGCCTTCATTATACACAGCACGGTTGAGCCTTTTCCCCGCTGTGGTCGATATTCTCCCAGGCTATAAGAGGCAGTGAAGAGCGTCTACGGCATATGAACACTTGACCCCCAAGAATGTGCGAAAAAGTAATCAGAGAAAAGGGTGACTATTCATTTATGTATTTATTTTAGTATTTTCACCTTTTTTTGTTAAGTACATAACTCCAAATGTGATTGTTAGTTGTTATAGTTTTTGATGGCTTTAGTGAGAATCTACAATGTACAGTCATGAAAATAAAGCAAATGTATTTAATGAGAAGGTGTGTCCAAACTTTTGGCCTGCACTGTATAGATAGCATAAAATAGTCCCCCTCCCAGTTGTACAATCCCATCTGCGCAAGTGAGTTTGAATATATATTTAAATTAAATTAATTAATTGTTGATTACTGTTTGATCTTTAATGTACTGGAAATGTATACATTTGCTATGATTTACTTAAGTAGCCTTATGCACAAGTTCTCAACTGATTGCCTTGTCTTTGTTTTGTGTATATCATGACTGCTCTCTAGTGGAATTACAGCAGTATCACATGTGCCTCGGCTACTACCCATATACCATAACAAAATAATATTGATAGGTATGTGTATTGGGGTAGTTTATTGTTGTTGTTGAAACTAGTATGTTTCTTGAAGCGCTTTTATTGAGCTAGTGACTTATGTTGAACACATATACTGTAGAGGCAGGAGATGAGCAGGGTGTGAGGGTATAGACCCCCTGCAAGGACCAGAGACCACTCCCACCAAAATAAATAAATAAAAGAAAATAGAAAAGCAGGACAATGGCTAAGCAAAGATCTATTTTATGTTGTTGTTGTCAAGAAGTATGATGTTAAAGTCAGAGATTCCCGAATCCTGATGGTTTCAATGTGTGTTGTTGAAATGAACCAATTTCGCCGTATCTCAGGAGGACACCCTAGCCACCAGTCAGTTACTTAGTAAGTGGCCTTGTGATAGCTGACACATTGTCTAAAGCAGTGCCATTGTAATGTTTGTCATTTATATGGGCCAATGTGAGCTTTCCAGCTCAGGGCCTTGCAACATCTCTGGAAATGAGGGATTTTTCTGAATCCTGTGGTTTTTACAAAATATACCTTCCAAAACCGTAAACACGGTCATAGATTGCAGGCCTCCTTATCATTATTTGCAAAACTGACAAAATAAAACAAAACAAAAAATTTCTGTACAGTAAATCCGTAAAGTATTCACAGTGCTTGCTTTTTCCACAAAATGACTTCTATGTATACTCAAATCCAAATTACATAAATAAGCTATAGGTCATTATCAGAAGGTGCTCCTTTTATATCCGGTGTATTCAACTCAAATTTAAAAAGGTCCAGATTGGGGGAAAAAAAAAGCAAAGGTCAGCAAATCATAGTATCTATTTATTGTGATACTGTATATACAAAGTATTGAAGTGGCATAGTCGTATCTACATCATACCGCAGTCAAAATGAATTCATTCAATACATCCATCCATCCATTTTCTTAACTGCTTTAATCAATTAAATTAAAAAAGAAAGAAAGAAATAACTAAACAAATGTGTGACTGTTGATATTTACAGTAGTGTTCATTCATTTTCATACACTGGCAGAATTTGTGTATATACATGTTTTTTTATTAATAAAAAATTTGCAAAAATCGAAATGAAAAAAATATTTTTTTTCATATAGTCATTTTGGAGAATTTAGAGAAAATTAAAATGTTTCTATTAGGCCATAGCATGACATCTGAAAAACCTCCGTACATACTTTCCAGATGCACTGCATACCGTTTGTGAAGGCAGCCAGGTGGCGTAGTTGCATTTTGATTGACTCACAGCTGAGAGGTTCTGGCCAAATGAAGCTTCATAAAGCAATTGTGATATTTTTTGACTCTTCTAGATGGCCCTCGGCGGTGGAATTTTAATCCATTTCCATTGCACTAACCTTTATATTTAAATCAAGAGCATCATCTAGAGGAGTTTAAAAATAAGAATTAAAAAACATCACACGTGCTTCATGAAGCTTCATTTTCCCATCACTAGTTCTGGTTTCACTCCTGACCCAGAGTACTGTATATATCAGACTGATGGATGGATGTATATGTGTCTTGTGTTGAGTGCAAGAGCTCAAATCTGGCAAGTCCAAACTTTTTGCATTGGTGAAGGAAAAAAAATCTGGACATGTTTTTGTGCCTACGGTTGTTAGTTGTTTATGAAATCTTTATTAATATAATTATTACGAGTTATTATATAAAGCTGATAACCAACACAACCAAAAAACATGAAGGAGGACTAAAAAAATCTAAAGTTTTGAAAAACTGTCAAAGTGTACTTTAAAGTTAACTCACAGTGTTCATCACTCTCTGATTCAAATTGCCCGAGGAAACACATTCTTCAATTGCTCATTACTTTGTACATCATATAGGCCAGAAAATAAAGCTGTTCACTGTAGTATCCACACAAAGGCTGACATTGCAACAACTTGCTTCAGTGTTGTTCTTAAAAGAAACGCTGCTTAATTTGCTGAATGTGGGTCATTCCTCCCAGCTGTATCTGTAACAAGACATGCAAAACAGAGGTTTAAAAAAAAACATTTGAGGTCAAAAACAAACTGAAATATTCATAAAATATCAAGTGGTAAATGAGTTCAGGGAACAGTGAGCAAGTAAGGAAGTAAGGGCCTGAGGAACGAGACAGCTGCTACATGCGGTCAAAGACAACAACTGCATCTCTGAATCTGCACTTATTCTCTTGGGGAATGAAAACCCCACACCACAGGGTGACCCAGAAAAGAAAAACAGGCCCCTGCTTCATTCATTGATTTTGTTTGTTTGAATTAAGAGCAAATGCAGCTAGAACTATTTTTTTTGCGTTCTGTACACCCAATTTAAAAAAATGATAGTCATTGTCTTTTTCAAACAAATCTCACACTGCTGCTTTTGATCATTTTCATGCATTTTTGTAATTATTTTTTTTTAATAGACTGCAAAGAATTGTATTCTGCTGCAAAATTCTAACTCACTCAAAGCAAGTATGAATACACACCTTTAGTGTTGTTTGTGATTCCCTCCGCCATTTGCAGTGGGCGTTGACTTGTAACCTGGTTGCCACTGGTCATATCACTCTCCATGGCAAAGGGATCAGAATGGTTACCAAAGAGACTGGCTTGCCTCTGTTTTGGAAAAATATGCAAACATATTGTCACATTTATTTACAGTAAGTCACACATGCCACTAGCAGCTAGTTTGAAAAATATCAAATTGTTGCACAATGAAATAAAAATAATTATTTTAATTTAATTATTAAATGTAATATTTATAATTATTTCATCAAATTTATTTTTTTTTGTTTTTATTAACCCTGGAGAACCCAAGAACCCTTTTCTTCTTTGGAAAATTATGAATTATATATTAAATGACTGCTATAAGTTCACTGAACACCAAAATACTGTATATGTTTTTCCAATTTGAACCCTTTTTTTTTTAACTAGCTCAGACTTGCTAATTTATCAAAATATATATATAAAACATACTCCTAGGCATTCTGGAACATGATATGAAATAGATTAACAAAAAAAAACACAATTTTACCATCTGATGGTTTGCTGAGAAGATGGTTTTGTTTGGATTGATTTCCAGCTCAACAAAATAGCATGTTGCCAGCCATCTTGTCACCACCACTCTGGCTCATGTAAGTGCAATATGCATCCACTAGATGACCCCATGCAGGGGTCAGAAGTGGCACTCTGGACTTTTGAAGTTAAATTTGTAATAAAAAAAAAAGAAGAAAAAAAAGGTCTATGTTATTTGAGTAGCAGAATTTATAGGGGCCAAATTTGACCCCGTGGGTTCTCCAGGGTTAATTTTATTTATTTTATCTCTAAAGGCCTTTCACAGATTTACACATACATACTATAAAATAAAATCAGGATGCGAGAACTAGTGGGCCTATACTGTTTATTTAGGCTGATTACTTCTCAGATACTGATTATTTTTTCATTCATTCCCACAATTCATTTATTAACTCATCTTGCACATTTACCCTGAAGATTTCTTCTACAGCTTCATCAGTAACTCTGTCCATCTCGTCTTCATTCAGCAGATCACCAGAGATGGTCCGATGGAGCTCAGGAGCGGCTTCCTCTTCTATGTTTCTAAGTCCTGCCTGAGAGAGATATCTGCAGTTATGGCACCAACGCACATTTCATGTTTTTAGATGATTTTAAATCGGATTTTAATGGCTACAAAGAAGGTGATGCTATGTTGGTCATTTAAAGTGTAAGAAAACATATTGCAGTGACCAGCAACATTCCAACAAAAGCACCTCCTTGTTTTAGGCTCTTTTGTTTAGTCCTTGCACAATCATTTGATTTATTACAGGAGAGGTTTACTGATTATAATGCAGGGTGAGGAAAGATTTACCAATTCCAAATGACTGTGACTAGCTGCAACTTACACACGGACATTCACTCAAGATGAATTGAGCGAGGAGTGTGCAGACATACGTCTGGGATTGATAACGATATGAATCAATGACCATCATGATCAATGTTTATGACTGATGCGTTTAGTGAGAATCGATGCGGGCGGGATTCTAATAAGCCATGGCTTTCACCAGTCAGCCCTTCTTTCAGATGTTAATGATGTGAGGTGATCGATGTAAACTGTAATAATGTGTCCAGAAGGAAAACATGAAAAAAAAAATGGTAGACACATTTTTCAGCCATTGAAAAAGAAATATAAATAGTGGTATAAAACAATAAAGCCGAATACTCACCTTTTCCCTTACTTCTTGCAGTTTAAAATTTAAATATTAACTGAAAAAAAATTAATCATACAATTAAATGAACTGCTTGCCTGTATCTCATTTGTTGCATTTTTCTTTGTCGGCCGGCAACCATAATATTCTTCTTGTCTTTTTTTCATTTTCCGGAAATAATCCTGGATTAAGAATGTTGCATAGAATTTTCCCACAGTAACTTCATCATCTGATAGAAAAGAGAAGAATAAGACAGAAGAGGTTCATTCTTCTGTCCGTATACCAATAACCCCCGCCCATAATCAACAAACATGAAATGGAATGCATCGAACAAATTATTTAAATCTGGCTTTAAAAAACAAACAAACAAAAAGAGCTTTGCTCTTGATGCCAACCTCCAATTGGTGGAATGACTTGGTCTAGCAGTTTCATACTAGTTCGCTTCCAGATCTTCTTAATAATTGCTCTCAGCTCCTCGTTGGCTTGTTCAAAATTACCTGGACAATAACACAGTCGTATCAATAAGAAAGGGGAAAGGTAATTAAATAATAAATGAACGGTAGTTACATTGCCTTGTACAAAATAGAAATATATGCAAGTTGTATTGATCCTGGACAACGGTTTAGATTATGATGGATGTAATAACCTTGACATGCAGTGATGAATAATGCACTACATGTTTAGTTACTTCAATCAGCCACTGCCCACTTTTGAACAGTAACTTTTTATTGTTCCTCCTTGCTTACAGCCATAGTCAAGTGCGTTTTTTGATGTTATTTGCGGTGTTCTGTTACCTTACCTTTTGCAAGCGCTTTGTATTTTCCCATTTTTGTATCCTGGCTTGGACCAGCGTTTTTTGTTATTTACCCGATTTGGACTGTAATAAATCTTGATTACGCCCTCACTGTTGCCCGTGATTTTGGATCCACTTCACTAGTCACGACTGGACACTGTTGTGAAAATGTGACCTTAATTTAACAAGTTAATGTTAATATAGTTCAAACCTTCTGCCAAAGATAGCAACAAGGTATACGTCTGCATGGATGCAACCCAGCGGGAGACAAGGCAGATAAAACAAAACAAACACCGCATTACATACAAACTATGGGCGATCAAGAACCAACATCCTGAGCGCAACAGGTATTAACTCAGATTACCAGCACTATAGACTCGATCTGAGTGAAGCTTTTAAAGGGTTGAAAAAAGGGCTGGGCTAAATAGGCCGAGTAATGCTGCGGAACATATTGAGAAGTTGGAGGAGAATCGTAGGCTTCTCCCTCTTTTAACAAGACGAAATGAGATGAGCCCTAAAGCCTCTGTAGCCTCCCGCAGATTGCCTCGTGGTGTAGTTTTCAAGCTGACAGCAGAGGGCATTTCACTGTATTTCACTTCCATACAGTTGGAAACTCAATGTGTAGTACACCAGCGGCGTTTGATACAATCAAATTCCACAGCATGGCAACAATTTTGAAATCGAGATACAGCATTATTTACAATACCATTATGCCCCTAACACCTATAGTAAATTGTTTCTTTAAAAAAAGAAGAAAAAGAAAATCCCAAACCTTCTGTCTTGATTTTCAGTGCAGTTCTAACCAGGGCAAACAGCGTTGCATTGAAGGTGACTGTTCCATCGCTGTTGAGTGGCATGTTCATGGAGACGAGTCTCTGCAGCAGAAGGAAAAAGCACACACAAAGACCGGTTTTATTACTGTTTTCTAGTGACTCTTCTCAGCTTAATTTTTTTATTTTTTATTTTAAGAACACATAACAGGTGCTCTTCAAATTTGACGGTCAAGGGTTAAAACCATTTTTAATTAAGTAATTAATCATGATTAATCAAAATTCTAAGGTGTATTTAATCAGGTTTTTTTTTAACTCTTTGACTGCCATGGACGTTAAAAGACGTCAAGTAAAAACCTACGGAGGGCCGCCAATGACGTTAAAAGACGTCATCCAATTTATTATTATCTTTTTTTTTAAACGGGTGGAGGAAAGCCTTGGCCAGCTGTGGTGAAAGTTTCAAGCAGATCTAGTTAACCTAATGACTATTTTTGGCCCCTAGATGGCAGCAATGACTCTCTTTTGACAAGATTGGGTAGGCGCCAGTAGAAGACGTGAGGCGGAGCTAGAGGGGACAATGGCTGGGGAAGGGAAGAGAACATGGCGACCGGTTGCAAGCAGCTCACGCTCAAGCAGTTTTTTTCAAAGACGAAAAGCATTGACCAACGCTAAAGAGCACATTGATGATGATGATGATGATGATGGTGACTCCGAGGTTGGAAGCATTGACGCAGCAGTAGAAGACGTGAGGCTTAGCTAGATGGCTGAGGAAGCGAACAATGGCGACCGGTTGCAAGCAGCTCACACTTGGCAATTTTTTTCAAAGACGAAAGGCATCGACCAATGCTAAAGAGCACATTGATGACGACGATGATCATCATCGATGATGATGATGGTGACTCCGAGGTTGACGCCGAAGTTGGAAGCGTTGACGCGGCAGCTATGACAACGTCATAAAGGTTCACCGGCTAGCGATGCTAACACCGGAAAACGCGGAGCACAACCGAGCACTTCTGCACAGGCGGACGTTCAATCGGACGACGAAGAGTACCCCGAGTCCAATGCATATTCATCGGAGGAGTGGGTACAGTCTGCTACTTGCTATTCCCCGGAAAAAAAGGCCGTCAAGAAAGTGTAACGTCTGCACGCGAAAGGGACAATCGCAGTGAAACTACTCTGTTGTGCAAATCCTGCTCCCTCTCCTTGCACGCAGGAGAGTGTTACAAAAAGAAAAACTGTATTTGAAACATCCACATAATTGTAAATAGTACCACGGTTGCACACATTTGTAAATAGTTTGCGAAATTGTTTTGTCAAATTGTTACACTGTTGAATGGAAATAAACATTTTGCAATCTAAAAACACTTTTTCATTGTTGGTGATAGTGTTTTACAGAAGTAAAGCACTATTTAGGTGTTTGTGGCATCATTCATGGACAATAAGAAGTGTACAATTCACTAGAGTGCATGAAATAATATCGTTTCACAAAAAGCTCTTTTTCTCCGCTTTTTGTTTCAAAACAGAGCATTTCGGTGAAACTAACCATTTTCTATTGTTGATTACTGAAGAACGGAACAAGGTAGAAACAAACTTTTTTTTCTGATAAAAGATGAGAGTTCAATCTTTCATTTGGTAGTATGTGTGTTTCCATAGTCCAAACACAACATTTTCTGAGGACCTTGAAAGATCAGTCAAAATGCTTAAATCGGCTGGCACTGGCGACATCCCGTTTCTGAAAACGTCTGGCAGTCAAAGAGTTAATAATCGTTTGATTGCTCTAATTAAAAATCAAGTACATCTGACCCCTCTAATTTTCTATAGTGCTTCTCCTCATTGGGGTTGTGGGTTTGCTGCAGCCTATCACAGCCTGGGTGAGTAGCTAGACTCAGACACTGGACTGGTCGCAAGTCAATCACAGGACACTATAGTGGACTCATGAAGGTAAGCTAATCATTGACAAAAAAAATTGTGCATGAGTGTTTGCGTGTGTTCACACCGTACCCAGAGCAAGTGTAGTGAACCACAGTGACAAGTGACAAGTACGGACTTGCTATTTTGACAAATAAAAGACTTGATTGAACTGAGTATTTCCATGTGACACTACATTACGGGTGACGTTTGTGTCTGCTTGTTCAATGTTTGTACCTTGCAGGCAATACGATGAGGACAAAACTTGCCAAAACCCAAAGGCGGGGGTATTCGCCGTAGAAGTGTCACTACATCCAGATGCTTAATACGCCCCCTAGGGGGAAAAAAAGAATACAAGGACAAGTTAAAATGTGAATCAATCTATCCATCAATCCATCTATTATACTTCTTAACACTGAATTAGTCCCGGCCAATCACAGGGCACAGCAAACAAGCATCTACATCCATGTTCACACTAATTTAATGTCTTCAAATGACCTAACGTGCACGTTTATGAAACGTGGGAAGCTTGCAAGCACAAAGAAAACAAACAAACTTCTTACAGGAAGGCCACAGACAGGATTCAAACCCCGAACACCAACTACGAGGTGGATGCTCCAAACACTCCACCAACATTGAATGAAATACAACATATTTCTTTTCTAAAACTGCAAACATGCAAAAACACTACAAGATATGTATTTTTGTTTTTCTTTAGATTGCCCTGTAAGTCTTTTGTGGCTTTTTTTCGGTTGGTGACCAGTTTAATGGATGCTATTGCCAATTCTTGCTGGTATAGAGCACAAGGGTATGGTGAAAAATATGTTCAATCTATTATCTGAAAGCATTGTGTAAAAAAAAGCATCTACTGTTTATTTATGTGTACATTACTTTTTTAATCATATTTATTAGTAAGCAAGGACAAGCAAACTTACGTGGCCTCTGGATCATATTCTGCCCATATTTTCTTGAACTCATCCAAGTGTTGAGGGCCCAGAATTGACCAGTCACGGGTCAGATAGTCGAAGTTATCCATAATGACAGCAACAAACAGGTTTATAATCTGTTAATGATATGGGCAATGTTGCCATTAGAGCTATTGGCTAAAGCAATGTCAAGATAAATTGACATTTCATTGATGAAAAAAAAAAAAAGGCATCTCTATGTGAGTGAGCTATAAGCAAAGTCATACCTTGTACACAGACATCATGGCTGAATCATGTGTGATTAGGTGATTGTTTCCCCCCACCAACTCACCAGAAATGCACAAAGCATGTAGAAACTCATAAAGTAAATGATGGCAAAGTTGGCTCCACAGGTGAACTCTTCTCCAGGTAGAAAATCTGATTTGGCGTCACATTTCTTTCCATACATACTTGCGAGCATCACTTCATGCCATGCTTCCCCTGTTGCGCATCTGCAAAGTAAAAATGCTATCATCTCCAATATAATATATAATAACAGAAACGGCTCATTTCAGGAGACATGGTTAGATTATTACTTTTTATTCACATTGCAATGTCTTTGGCTACTTTATTGTATCATTTCAAAAGGTGATACCAATTCAGCAAGTACTTAGAAGTTAATAGGACGCGATTTGTACAAATTTTAATATGTTGTATTAAACACTATAATATACATTTCGCAATGAATAGTACCTTTCATCAATACATATTAACCAAGTATTTCATGGTTTTTGAATTACGCACCGAAATTCCAACGGGACTCTCAGCTGCGACCACATTAAGCCACATTGTTTTATTCCTAGCTGTGTATGTGGCCATGTGTTTTTTCTGATTTATTTCAATGTTTTGATTCATTTGGATTATGTCGTCGGGTTGCTGGCTTTTCTTCAAAGTGACGAGAAAATGGTGTAAACCTGTTTCGGTTCCTCAGAAATGCGTTTTTAAAGATGAGAAGAGGACATATGAAACGGAATCTGCTACCGATTGAAAGCCATTCAGAAAATAAAAATGAACAAATAACAACTATGTTAACATACAAACACAGACAAGTCGACTACTTATAACCAGTAACTTCTCAGTCCTGTGACTTTAATAGCGTCACTGACAGGAAGATGAATGAACGAGACATAGCACATCATAGTGCTTATTCAACTGGGGCTTTATTTCGATCTCAGCAGCAAATAATTTGCTATGGCACTTTGTTGGCGGAATAAATGCTTGGTTGCTGTAAGTCTCACTCAAATTTCTCATAGCTCCTCACTTTCCTTCTCTTCCGCAATTTTGATATGAATAGCAGCAATTGGGGTTAGCATCAACACGTTAGCCACAAGGGCTCGTCCACTACTACCAGCTAGCTTTGCTGCTAATGAATGAGCAGCGTTAGTTTTGAATGTTGAATGAAGCTCTGGACGTTTTTTTTTTTTCTTTCTTTCTTCTTTTCATGGGCCCCTACGCTGTCTCTGGACCACAGTGTGTCACGCTGGCTGCACTGTCGATATTTACGCCTCTGATGAGCGGTGACGCATTACGTCACTGGAGCACCGGTAATTCCAATAACAGAGCAAATACAATCCATAACACTTGGCAGCTCTGAAGATGGTAAAGCTCACTCCTCACTTGTGTCACTACATTTCAATTTAAACTAGCTGTCAGTATTACATCATCGGAATCTGTAATATGTCTTGCAAGATCAATCAGATTGGGAGGCATGTTTTGTGTGACTTTTCTGCATTAAACACTACTATATGTCTTTGGCATTTGTGTACTGTGAGACTGCTTTAATTAAACAATAAAAAATCTGCGACCAATTTACTTACAGCTTGTCATCGCCAACCAGGGCTGGACATCTGGCATACAGGGGCAGATTATTATTATTTTTTATTTATTTTTTATTATTATTATCCTACATTTTGCCCCAAGAGACTGACCCACAATATAGAGGAACTAGTTCAGTAATCCAATTAGAATATAGATCGCAAACGTGGCAGAACTGCATGTTAGGCAGGAGTCGGGCTGGGCTAAACCGGGCCGGTGGGCTTAAATCAAAATGCGAGGGCCCAATTTTTTTGTGCCAGTCCAACTTCAGAGTCAAGAGTGAAGACGACCCCTTAGTCCAATGACGTCTCACAAACACACACACAGGGTCAAAAAAGGGTGCGTCGGCTGTGAGCTGTCACGGCTTGCGAAATTTATGAAAATATATTTTTTTTAATTACGATGCCTTTTCATTACGTTTTTACCAAAGTAATTATTGGAATCATATTATTTGTACTTGTACTTGTTCTTTAAAATGCTTTCAGGGTGACTTTTTCTCATGTCTCTTACACTTTGAACTCCAGCAAGAAAAAAAAGGTCAGGGTGAGAAAATTATAAAACGCAACTGTAAGTAAATACAGTAGATTAAGCTCGATTACTAGGGTGTCACTTTGACCACAGCAGCTGTATACATGCCTTGTTCATGCAGCCTGTATTTGGGTTTCTCTCAGATTTAGCTACATTATTGTTTTAAATTCTTCTATCTAGGGTCGAATCACCAGGCAGAAGCCTAAGCAGAGAGGTTCAAATGCCCGTTTCAACCTGCGTTTGTGCATCGTTTACATTTCACATTGCATACACAATGGAGTTGAGTTCATTCCTCGTCTTTCACTCAAATTGAGTTAGTGTTTATTCTTAATTGTAATTCACAATAATACTGTACATATGGAGCTCTTCTTCAACATTCCAAACTGAATTGTTTTCCAACTTCTACTAACCTGAATAACAGCAGCACAGCCTGTGGAAATGTCTGGAAGTTGTTGTTCCTGTTGATGTATGTACCATCAACCAAAGCAATTTTACCAAAAATCTGGAGAGAAAATGCCATTTAAGTGAGAACCGTCTTCCGTTTCTGAAAAAGTGTTTGTTTGTTTCTTGTATTGTATATAATATACTGTATAAGGTGTATAATGTGCAAGATATCTTTATACATACCTGCATTCCAACAACAGCATATATAAAGAACAGCATTAGAATAAGCAGGGCCACGTAGGGAAGAGCCTGCAACAAAGGGAACAACAACAACAAAAAAAGCAAAGACGGTACGGATTAAATTCAGCACATTAGTTTTCATGTTGTTCTCCCCGTGATTATGTGGGTTTTCCCCAGGTATTGCGGTCTCTTGCCACAATCCAGAAAAATAGAGCCCTCTTTATGTTAGTAGAACTATTTAATCCTCAATATTCATTAGTCCCCTTGTTTATAAATGTAAACATTGAAGTTGAATGCTAAATGAATTTGATGAGTTACTATATCATGTTAAAACATTATGCAGATATGTGTACCTTGTTTGTGCATTGAAGAATCCTACACAACACGATATTTTCTAATTATTCAGAGGAGCTTTTTTATTAAGAGCTTAAAAGTGGTTCTCATTATTTTATCCACATGTCATTTTACCTTCTTGGTTTCTTTAAATAGTTTATAAAACTCAGAAATCAACTAATACAAAAATGTTTTTGTTTTTCGGGGCTTAACATTATCAGCAGGGTTAAACTGACCTGAAGGGATTTTATGAAGGTCCATAGCAGATTCCTTATTCCTTCAGAGCGATTCAAAAGTTTCACCAGACGCATAACACGAAACAATCTGAAGAATGTGATTGACACACTCATATTCTCCTTTGACTATACAGAGGGAAAGAGTAAGGATATTAACTATAGGAACACAACAGTCAACCACACTCATCAGTCCGAACTAAATTGGATTCAAACTCACCGCAATCGCTTGCATTGGATCCACTTCCTGCAACATCAACAAAAAAGAGGGTGGGGGGGTTCGGTTATTATTTATTGTTTTATCAACATGACAGAAACATTTGGGGGTACACAAGCCATAAAAGTTTTTGCTGTACAATATACTGATTTTTAAACATAATAATATATAATGTGTGAGTTCAACAGTCTATATGCAATCACAATGCATTTATTAATATATTTACATCACAGCCATGGAGACAGTAAAGCCCTCCAGAGGACACCAGTGCTTGCTGTAAAAAAAAAAAGGGTAGGGTTGATTATCAAGAAATATCATTACAGTAAAAATAGTTTGGAGATTCAGTCGGTCATTTCTATTTTGTACCAGAACAAAACTACTTGATGATAAATAAAATAGATAATATAGGCAAACATTTTTCCATTTTAGTTCAACATTAATACCTTTATATAGAGGTGAGCACTCCCTTCAATCGTCAATGACGATGACGAGTACACAATGACGCTAAACCACGGAAAAAAAGACACGGACTGAGCACCGACTGAAGCAGGTTTACGTACGTCGATTGAGGTAAGTACAGACAGGCCTTCTCATTCCGTGCATTTTTGTGAAGCTTCGCGTCATAAAGCATTTACCAAAAATTTGGTAGCACTTGGTGAGAGGTGGGCATCGTTATTGACGGCAATTGATGATTGACAGAAATGCCCAGCTCTGTATAATACTGTTTTACAAACAGTAGAATTATAATAATTTTGTAATGAAGTAAGTGACAAACCATAATATTCATTAAAAAAATGGGTAATACTCACATCAATTTCACTCAGAGTCACATCCACAACACTTCCAATGACGATGACAAAGTCAAAAACATTCCAGGGGTCTCCAAAGTAACCCTGTGAGAAAACCAAAATGTTGGATGATCAGTGAATGGCGAGTAAAATATGAGTTTAATGTATTTTAATTAAAAACACTCATATCTCAAATCGTCTTTACCCATTGTAATGAATGGAAATGCCATTAATCTGCACCCCACCCCAAAAAAACAACAACAACAAAACATGTTGATCTATTCTGATGAAGAAAAATAGTACAACATAATATTGTACTTTATTTAAAAAAATAATAATAATAATAATCAGACCGTGCCGCTCCTTGAAAGCCTCGACGTCTCAACTCTTCTCTCTTATTAGTACGCCACTAATAATATTAATAAGAAATATACTGTAAGGAATATATGTTATGTCTATGAATAAAGATGGTGTAATTCTCTCTTTTTTATGTTTAGTTTGACAATAAACTTGAACTCTGTGTGGCAATACACAATGTCAAGCCTCTTTTTTTTAATAATTGTTCACTAATTATATCTTCCTCACTGCTGCTTATTGTGACGTGCGTAGAGTTGCTGCCAAATCATCGATACAATATCCCTTGTGATGTGCAATGTCATTGATTTGTACTAACCTTAGCTTTGAAGGCCATCAGTTTCAGGATCATCTCCACAGTGAACAGCACAGTAAAAATGACATTCAGCATGTCAGATAGGTCTGTAACATGTTTTGACTGGTCACAGTGCTGTGGGTCAAAGTACAAACATAGAACTGTCAAGAGGAGTTAAGGTGTGGGGTGAATAACAATTATTTGCTCTCATACAGTACAATGAATCTCAGCTATTTGCGAGGGAAAGAAACCAAGTTGTTCTGCAAAGAGCAAAAATCCACAAGTAATTGATGAGCCCTTTTGACGAGGATTGTATTTTCCAATAAAGTACAGCAAATTTAAAAGAAACTCCTCATCTCACTTCAATAGACTTCCCTGTCACCAAGATAAAAACAGAGACGTAACACTGTGGTCACCAAACCTGACCCCGTAACTCTTTAGCTGTGACTAGAAATTCTATCCAAAAAGGTTATGAACAGAATCGGTGACAAAAGGCAGCCTTGGCAATGTGCAACCCTCATTGGAAACAAATCCAAACTTACTGCCGGCAATGCAGACCAAACTCATCAGTCATACAGGAATCAAAAAGCCCGTACTAAGGTGTCTGGTACCACATACTCGAACTCCTGTCCACAAAGCACATGTAGACTAGTTGAGTGACGTCCAATGCAGTCTGACCCCGTTGAGGATGTCGAGCTTGTCCACTGTACTGCGGCCAGGACAACATCCACACTGCTGCTCTCTCAACTTCCAGATGGACCATCCTTTTTAGCACCCCTGAATAGACCATACCAGGGACAAAAGGAGCTCTGGGTGGATCTCATCCACTCCCAGGGCCTTGGCACCGAGGAGCTTTAGGAGGAAAGCCTGCCTCATAGACCCAAGACTCTGCTTCCTCATGGGAAAGCATGTCGGTGTTGAGGGGATCTTTGAAGTATTCTCTCCTCTGATTGACAATGTCCCAAGGTCATACACAGTGGTAAACTGTTTCCCCGTTCTGGGACGCTGGATAGTGGATCAGAATTTCCAGAAGCCAGCTGGAAGTCATTCCTCAGGACCTCACTGAACATGGCTCCGCCAAAGTTTTGTGTGTGTACCCATGAGCTGCCTCCGGAGTCCCACTAACCTTTTTGGCAAAAAACCAACAGGTTCGGGAGTTTCCGCCACAATAGGCACCAAACGCCTTACGGCCACAGCACTGGTTGGTCGCCTCGGCAATGAAACAAAGACCAGTGTCCACTCTGACTCGTGTACCCCACCTTCGATGGGAGTGGGGGTCCTCCCGACCGCACCCTTCCAGGTCTCACTGTCATTGAAATCTGACCAATGTAAATGGCCCTTGCATAAAGCTTGCCAAACTTTCACGCTTTTCGGCAAAAGGCGTATACAATAGGAGTAATGCAGAAATATGAATGGAACATGTTTGCAAATCTATGATGTGTGTTGTTTACATACCTGCATTCCTAGACACATGGTGTTGAGCATTATAAGAAGAAACATAAGGTATTCAAAGTAGCAGGAGGTGACGATGTACCACACTTGATATTGGTAAGGGTTCTTGGGAATATAACACCGTAGTGGTCGGGCCTTCAGAGCATACTGCACACATTGGCGCTGGAGAATTTGAAGAAGATCAGGACAAATTCATAATTCACATAAACATAATTAATAAGTTCACTGCCTGGCATTATTTTACAGCCTATTTTAAGCCTCTAACAATTATACATACCTAAAACAAGCTGCTGTTTAAAATATAATAAATGTTAAAACATCACATAAAAACAATTTCATTTCTGTGCTATAAAAAAAAATCAGTTCAAACCTCAATTTGGAAGTACAAATTTAATTTTGTGACACTTTAATGTGCTAAACATACCTGATTTTTGTCCAGCTCACAGTTCTTGTACTCTTGCTCTCCTTGTTCCTGGAAGGTAACGATGACGAAACCCACAAATATATTCATCATGAAAAAGGCAATAAGGATGAGGTAGATGATAAAGAAAATTGAGATGGCCACTCGGTTGTTGTACACTGGTCCTTTATCCTCTACATTTGAATCAATGGCTTTGTGAAGGATCCTGAATGAAAACAAGCAAAATAAAATGCAGACACAAACACACACAAACAAACACACATACTAGTACATACAAAGAGAGAAAACTATGTTGGTTTATTTAAGTGGTGAGAAACTCCCAACCATGTGCATTTCAACTCAATATTGTGTTAATATTGACAAACAAACTACCCATACAATTGCCTGGGCCTTATATTCATAGACACCACAGCTACGTTTGACCTTAAAATCTGGCGTATCCTCATCTTTCTGCCTACATAAGCATCGCTTTGCGCCATGCTGAACAGTCCACCATGCCAATGAGGTATCTTAAACTTGGTGACTGAAAGTAGACCATGTCTAACTGTTGGTGCAGGGAGCGTAGCGCAATCTTGGCGCTGGCACCTCTCTGAATGAAATTTTCTCAAGTTAGAAGACGTGTCATTTTTTTGTAAACAAAAACGGAGGTGAAGGTTAAGATGTCTCTGATGGTATATCGGCACATTCTCCTGACTTTGGTGCAGGCAGCATGGGTTCATTTCCCACTCAATGACTCAGTGAATGTAAATGGTTGTCCGTCTGCATACAATATGTGCCCTGCAACTGACTGACTTAATGGATGGATGGTGGTTTAAATAATGTTTAGTAAGAAGGAGGCAACATTTCAGCCAGCATAGCAAGCAGTAAGCGGTGGTCTTCAAGTCTATTGTGTGTAGTTCTGCACTGTGAAAATGCATGTTGGTTTATTTAAGTGGCAAATAAGGGAAAGTGGCTTGAGCCAGCAAGTCAAGCCACTCCTGCTTAGCCCAAGAGTTTCAGAAAGAGCTCCTGCACTCCTTCAATCAAGAACAACTATTACTTCAAGGCCTGTCAATGATGAATAATTTTGATCCACTATTTCTGTATTTTGTGTGTATCAGTAAATTTGTTTATTCATGTTAAACATAGTCTTGTCCGATTATGATCATGACTCACTTTGGCCATCCTTCAAATGTAGAAATGGTGAAGAGTGCCAGCATGCCATTGAAGATGTTATCAAAGTTTAGTTCTGAGTTGGTCCATTCCCTCTTGCGGTCCTCCATCTCATGAAGTGCTCCTTCCTGATACTTTATATACCAACCTCTGAGTAACAAAGTTAAAGGGAAAGAGACAGTTAAATGAAATAAACAATCAGCAGTACTATTCTAAACACATACAGTATTTTGAACTGTGGAGAAATTATTCTATGACAACCATTCATAGCATGTCAAAGCATCGATGGGTTATGCTTCTGTTTAGTAAGCAAATCTCACTTCACCATTGTTTATCTTTATATCGTTTCTTATGTATTTCAAACATCATTGTGCTTACTTGCATTCCTCTTCAGTCATTTTGTCTGGGTCAGTACAGGAATAGAACTTTCCCTGGTAAAGTAGTGGACAAATGATCAAACTGACCAATACTGTCTATGGTTTTGACATACAGTGAATCACGTAAAACTACAGTTAAAGAATTATTGTTATTATTATTCACTGTAATATGCTTACCTTGAAAAGCTGAACTCCAATACAGGCAAACATGAAGTCAAGTAGCATAGTAACCAGCACAATGTTTCCAATGGTCTTGACAGCAACAAACACACACTGGACTACGTGCTGGAAATCAAACGGCAAATTCCTCAGTACCTCAAACACGCATGAACACAGAACACTAACTTTGCCATCCAGTCATATACTGTACAGTGAATGTCATACCTTGAGACCCTTCGCTCGATTGATGGCCCTCAGCGGCCGAAGTACCCTCAACACCCTTAGAATCTTAACTACCGAGATGGCACTGGATCTAGGTAGGTTGAAAAATCAAACAACCTTTACTTATACGTTAATTAACAAATCACTTTTTGTTTCTGTAATGGTTAATACACAGATATGTAGGAGCAACTTGAAAATAAAAAAATATACATTTTATTAAGTATTATTACTATTGTTATCCATCATTTTTCAATTTTACAAAAATAAAGATTTACGTCTTAAGATATAACTATTAACCTGTTAACTGACGACAACAATTTGTTTTTGTGGATAAATGCTATGCTTGATTGAGTTCTGACTTCTCAGAGAAGCCCAGTGAGACACTTCAACATTTGGTATAAAATAAGCAGATTCATTGTGAAAATTCTCATTAGTCAGAGTAGTGACTGAAGGTCTGCATTACAGCTCTTCGTGATGCTAGAGTAGACACACTAATTATATCTCTTTTTAAAAACAAAAATAAAAAAAATAAAATGTTTAATCACTGTATTACTGTTTTTGATAGAGTATATCATAATATACTGTTGGAACAGGTTCAAAACTTGAGTGGGACTAAAGGAACAGCCCTAAAATGGTTCAGCTACTACTTGGAGGACAGATGTTAAACACCTGGAAATTGCTATATCTATGTATTCTCTCTGGCCCCGTCTATCAGAATCTGCACTTACAATGAGCCTAGGTGTCCTATTTTTAGAAATATTAATCTTTGAAAAGTGGATTTTTCTTAATTTTTATTGTACAATAAATGTTTTTGACATTTTGGGAGTACATATATTGGAAAAGTTTTGTGCTAGTGGAGTTTCAACTCATTTATCATCAGATTGGGGGAATCTACTATGTATTTAGCAAGACTATGCTCCCCTACCCACCCCCTGACCCCTCCTTCCCCGTGCTTATAATTGAGGTCTTTTAAAGATTTTTTTATTTTTTTATGAATTCATTCATTTTAGAAAAAAAAATCTCGCACTGTACAGTCTTTTAGTAATTTTAGGGCACTGGCTTTTATTTCTGTACTTTGTTTTTAATTGTCTTTAGTTCTTTATTTTTAAAAAACTTTTATATGTTGTATTTTTAAATATGTGAATCGCATTGTGTACAAAATACACTTTATGGATAACTAGAAATATATCATTGTAATTAGTAGCTTCACAGTCAGAAGGTCCCACCTTTCCCATCATGTCATTGTCATTTAAGTTTTTGGAATCCACTTACTCCATTCCCATTGAGAGCAAGGATACACTGACAACCAGTAAATCCAAAATGTTAAATGAGTTCCGGCAGAAAGAGCCTTTGTGAAGAAAGGCACCATATGTTGTCATCTGAAAAGCAATGGGCCCAACAAATAATGGGAAAGAGCAATTTAACACTTTTGAACCAAACGTTTTATCAACAATAATGAATTTTGATGGTCTTTACCTTGAGTACGATCTCTGCTGTAAACACTGAAGTGAAGACTATATCAGCATACGCCAACACCTAAGATTCACATGAATTGCAACTTCTATGGTATTCTATACTGTAAGTGTGAATGAAACTTTTTGAATTCTATGGTTTTCATTGACTGCACATGCATAGTATTCTTCACCTGGTTTCTGAAGGACATTGGGTCTATAGGATCCTCGGCTGCTAAAGAAACGGATGATAGAAGGATGAAAAGGAGGATGATGTTGGTGAATGTGGTTGCATTTATGATGCGATGGCAGAGTTTCCGGAACCTAAAAAGGGGTTTGGAAAAAAAGACTTTGATAAATTTCCAGATTCAATATTATGGAATGAGATTTTTCTAAAAACCACGTATTCACAACAATTATATTCTATGTAGGCACTTTAAGCAGAGCCCAGTTAATAATTATGGACTGACGAAAGATCACAGAACACACCGGATTACAAATGGACCTCAAAAGGTGGACTTTACTACACGAAACAACTTTTCTCAACTTAATCAATTCACTTCTTGTTTACATCTCCCCGAAAAGCTTTGAAACTTTCTGCCACCAGACCTGCACCATTCAGAATATTTCCCTATCTTCAAATTCACTGATAACCAATTTCTGAAAGATCGCCTACCCACTCTAATCATTGTATAAATGTTTCTATGATGTTGCATATTTTGTAATAATATTGTTTTATAGTTTTAATATTAGCATCCTTGACGGCCTTGAATGGCACTTGTAAATACAATGTATTATAAATATTAATGTTATTATTATCATTATTATCTTAATTATCATCATCATTATTATTACTGATTAATAATAATAATTAACGCCGCTCAAAACAACCCTATGATGAGTAAAAATACTGGAAGGCATTCATGTGACATTCATGTCATGTGACAAAAAAAACCTCACCAAAATTACGTGCATTTATGGCGCCAAGCTTTAGTTACAGCAGTGACGTTCCTGCTCCCCACTCTTTCCCTCCTTCTGCTCTGTTTCAATATGCATTTAAATCGCAGCTTCTCACGATTACGTAATCGCGTTTTGTCTAACCGCAATTTAATTGCAAATGCAATTTATCGTTCAGCCCTATTTGTAAAAGTACCGTCTAAAATTATATATTTTTTGTAATTTCTGTAAAACAGCAATCTACACGTCATACTTGTTTTGTGGTCCAAAGATAAAAAATGAACTGGCTTCTGGCATTGGTACTGCTTCTTCCTTTAACTGAAGATCAGCCATAGGGCGAGGTCTCGGGCTTTCTGGGATCTCGGGGTCCTCTTCTTCATCATCACCTAATCAACGCGAAGACAGGGATTATTAGCATGTGCTACTCAGAATTTGGGGGATATGACCAAAAAATGTCAAATGAAAGCATTGTATTTACCAGGAAAGTCAGCTGGAGGGAAGGGGTCTTTAATTTCATTCACATTTGACTCAAACTCATCAATTTTGAGCTGAAAGTTAAGAATTTGGTTTAAATGCACAAAGCAGTGAAATACATTTATTTTATTTTCAAGTTTGATAATAAAATAAAATACATAATCTTACTCTAGCAGTGGTGGGGATGCCCTCAACGCCCTTGGCTCTTTGCTCAGCTAGTTTCTTTGCAAGATTAGCTTTTTCTTCAGAAGTCTTGTTGGGCAAGTTGGCTCTATAAATCAGGAGATTAATATGATTAGTTAATTTGGTTAGTTGCTTACATCACATGCATTGTAACGCTTAGACAAATGCCATATAATGTAATTATGATGAGTGAAATCACGTGTCTGTACAGTGGCATATACAAGTGCAATTTGTTGAATGACCACGCTCATAACACAAAACACTCGTATCTCAAATCATTTTCTCCAATGAAATAGAAATGCCATTAATCCGTTCCAGTCTCCAGTACCCCTAAATATGGCACCAATATTAGTCTTTTGTCAATTTTATTTTATAAACATAAAGAATATGTGAGTATTTTTTGCTTATCAGTTTACATGTGTTACTGTATTGTTTATGCTGTAATACCAGTTGTTTAAACTTAAGGGTTGTAAAACCAACACAGAGATGTTATTGAGCGCTAGCATTAGCACACCAATAAACTTAAACTAAGTTGTTGTTTTTTAAAAACAGTGTTTTTGTTTTTGTTTTTGTTTTGGGGGGGGGGGGGTAGTTTGAAAGAAAACTTCAACTGGGAGTGTTGAAAACAATCTGAAGCCTCTTTTTTTTTTCTTTCACTAGATTTATCTGCCAAAATGCTGTTTTTGTGAAGTGAATTGAGTTTACTGCCAGTTTACAATGCTTGTATCTCAAGTATACACTTTCAATTTATATATAAACAGCTGAATGATGACTCATAATATCGGAAATCACGCAAATCAATTCATTCCGATCTTAAAGCGCCTCTGTATTAAGTTTCCTACATTCCTAGCTTTAATATCCCATTAGGATCAACATATCTGACAGACAGACAGACAGAGCAGATCAACATTTGAATCTCAGTTCAAAAATCTGTCCGGAGTTGACATGTTGTCTCTGTGCTTTTGTGGGGGGGTTTACATATCAAAAGCATGATTTCGTTAATTTAAGATTCTAAATTACAATAGGTGTGAATGTGATGGCAAATGGTTGTTTGTTTCTGTGCTCTGCATTTGCCTTGGCCCAGGGTGTACCCCGCCCGCCTGGGAATGGTCCCAGTTACTCACAAGCCATCCAGGTAAAAAAGGTATAGAAAATGGATTAATGGATAGTTGGGGGGTTTGAAATCAGTAGATGTCGCTAATCATAGTCATCTGTGGGCTTGCGAAGCTATTTGAGGATTATTTGTGATGAGGGCTATACAAATAAACTTGACTTGACATGTTGATGTTTTAGCAAAGCAACATGTCTGGAGTAAGGGCTTTTACAGTACATCACTTTGTGATACTACAATAGTGGCTCATTGGTCAAGCTTTGCGACATATGAAGCATTTATTTTTCCATTGGTCTTGTTGTTTGTGCACTTACTGTAATTTTGGTCATGGCAATAATTTAAGAATGTGCTGAACAGTTCCCTTTTGTAGTTATTGTGCATGCATTATGGTCGATTGACCTGAGAGCTTTCTTTCGCTTCTGATCCTCTGTTTTCTCCTTCTGTGCCAAAGTTAAAGACTCAGCCTCAGCCAAATTATCAACTGCAATGGCCAGGAAGACATTTAAAAGAATGACTGAATGATTTTGTAGTCAAAGAATATAACAAAGTAAATTCATGATTGGCTGTATAATTATGTATAAGATACATGTAAGCAAATTTAAAGGATACAATTTCCACAGACAAACAGGATGATGAAGTAGATGCTGACGAGAATTCCAGGCATGCTGGGTCCCCCATGTGCCATTATACCATCATACATGACAGCATTCCAATCCTCACCTGTAAGAATCTGAAACACAGTTAGGGGTGGAAATCAATGAAACGGCAAGTAGCGTGCGGCCATGACCCTTATCAGTACTAGGGGATTCCATCTCCATGACAACATTGGCCTAAGGTCAGCAACGGGCCTGGTACATATCAACTCATTACATTAAATACCATTAGCCATCTTCCCCCACTTATTCATTTTCTAAACAAAGAACCCCAAATGCACTTCCAGCCCATGTGCAGATAAACTGAGTTTTTGTTGTTTGTTTTAAAACCTCAAACTTCACCCCCATTTTTCACCCAGATTCTAACCGGATGGCTGGCAACAAATTATGTGGGCTTAGCCAAGCCTTACACAACCGACATTCCAAATCTGAGACACAACGAGCCCCCCACCACCACACACACGCACACACACACACACCACAGTAGCAGAAACTGCATGCATGTGACATTTTCTACACACAATTGTTTATTGCCCTTTTTTTTGCCAGTTAAAACTCCAACACGCACGCATTAACACGCTTACTACATACTCACTAATGACTAATATACATATTGTTTCATTCCAACCATAGTTACACATTAAGTATTATTATTGAATTTAAGTTTCATTGATTAAAAAATTATCGAAGTTGTACTGTGAAAATCTCTGGAAAAAGAAGAAACAGGTGTTTTATCAAAAGCCTGCCATTTTGACAGCATTAATTATAACATCTCTAAGAAATGTTTAATTTAGCTTTTTGAGAAGAGTTGAGAATTCAACATGGAGAAAGGCCCCACGCAGAGTCTTCACTCTGCTTTCGTGAAAGGGAGAGAATGTGCGGGCTTTAAATGCTTTTGTTTCAAAGATCTCAGAGCATTGCTTCCTTTTTTTCTATCGTCTATTTACATCGGTGGTTAGTATATAACAAGGCTGGTGACTGCAACCAAGAGCCAGTAAGTCGGATTTGTTTCCTATGAGGTTTGGACTCCACCAAGGTTACCATTTGTCACTGATTCTGTTCATAACCTTTATGGACAGAATTTCTAGCCGCAGCCGAGGCGTTGAGGGGATCTGGGTTGGTGGCCTCAGCACTGCAGTGCTGCTTTTTGCAGAGGATATGGTGCTGTTGGCTTCTTCAAGCCGTGATCTCCAACTCTCACTGGAACTATTCGCAGCCGCGTGAAGTGGTTGGGATGAGGATCAGCAACTCCAAATCCGACACCATCGTCCTCAGCCGGAAAAGGGTGGATGAGATTCTGCCCCAAGTGTAGTAGTTAAAGAATCTTGGGGAGTGACGGCAGGATGGAGCAGCCGAAGTGAATTTCCTACGCAGGGTGTCCGGGCTCGGTCATCCGGGAGAGACTCCGAGTAGATTCGCTGCTCCTCCACGTTGAGAGAAGCCAGTTAAGATGGCTCCGGCATCTGGTTCAGATGCCTCCTGGACGCCTCTCTGGAGAGGTGTTCCGGGCATGTCCCACTAGCGGGATGGGAGGCCCCTGGGACGGGCCAGGACACGCTAGAGAGACTTGGGATCCCACCGGAGGAGCTGAAACAAGTGGTTAGAAATCTCCCAAACTCGAGGTCCATAGGCTACATTTGAGAAACCTGACTTGATTAAACAGGCAAGATCTAAAAATTGCAATCAATTAATTGATTGCTTCCAGTAAGAGAAACCCAAGGGTGGCTTTTTACACAATTAACTCCCTTGTGTCCATTGTGCTCCCGCACTAAAGCAGACAGATACTTATTTGAATTTCTTCATTGGCAAGATCTTTTTTCCACCTACCCCTAGCTATGGACCTACTTGTGATACATTGTCTTCACAAACTTGGTCCTCATTTAATGACATTGCTGTTAATGATTAGCAAAATGAGAACCACCTCTAGCCATTTGGATGTCCTCCCTTCCAAGCTTTTTGTGAGGTCACCAAAATAATTAACATGTCTCTGTCATCTGGTGTGTTTCCCAATTAAACATTCAATTGTAGAACTGAGAAGCCTAGCCTGAACTAGATGGACCTTAAAAACCTCCGTCCAATATCAAAGCTCCCTTTTTTGTCTGAAATCTTAGGGAAAAAATGGTACCAAATCAGCTGACATTTTTCCTGGACAATAACAGTCAGGGTTTCGAAAACATTACTCCACTGAAACGGCACAGCTGAAAGTCTCCAGCAACATCATGATGCCCGCTGACTCGAGCAGATGTACAGTACTGGTCCTGTTAGATTTGTCCTCGGCTTTTGATATGATTGATCATACTTTATTGATAAACCGTTTGTGGGATTTGGTGGGGATTACTGGTCCTGTGTTTGAGTGGTTTATGTCATACTTGGCTGACAGGAGTTTTTAGGTGTCAGTTGATCATCTTTTGTCCAAGACGGCAGACCTACGCAAGGCTCAGTCTTGGGGATTCTTCTCTTCCTTTTGTTCTTCCTCTAAGCCATTTTATCCAGCAGTAGCTATGTTAAGTGGCCTATCATCTGTTTGTGGATGACATACAACTTTACTGTTCCTTCAAGATTTCCGGGTCCACAAAATTTGTTCTTTAACCAACTGCTGTCAGAGATAAAGCAGTTGCTGACCGACAATAGTTTCCAACTGAACTCTGAAAAGACGGAGACACTCATCATTGTCTCTGATATCACATGCCTGACATAAAACATTACCTGGGTGACTTGAGCTCCTCAGCCAAAACAAATCTGCGCAATCTGGGAGTTATTTCTGATGAGGACATGTCTCGAACACAGCATTAATAAATTAATTAGTAACTGCTTCTTTCAAGTGCGGAACATCTCTAAAATGAGACAGATGGTTTCACAGGACGAGTTGGAGACAATTATCCATGCGTTTGTTTCTTCACGGTTGGACTATTGTAACGTCTGTTCGCCTGTCTCAATAAAAAAAAAAGAGCTGACCCGTATGCCCAGAACTCTGCTAACCTGGCAATAGCCAGATTGATATTGTGACTCACTCAAGAGATTTCTCCACAATATCAATCTGGGACTGATCCACTGTGATTTGCTGGGGAAAGGCGGGACATTCTGTAGAGTAGGTTCTTAGAGCTGATTGGACAATGCGGCATCTTGTGCAGTCTACCTAACTTTGGTTTGACCAATCACGGCCGCAGATGAAAATGTCGTCTTCGTTCTCATCGTAGGCTGAGTGAGCACTAACATCTTTACCAGCAAAAAATGCACAAAGCGCTTCCCACTGTTCAACATTCAACAAGGAAACGGTGAGTAATTCTGCAAGAACAGAATTAATTGCAACGTCTATTCGTCCATGTTTGTTTCCCACGGGCGTCCGCGCTTCCTGGTTTTGTCACAGCTGCATAGCCCAAACACAATGTTGCCCTACGATTGGTCCGGTGAAAATCGGTACAAAATGTATTCTCGGGAGTTTGTGAACTCACAAATACTGCGAGAATTAATCTTGCAGAGCAAGATTAGGACTCAGCAGCAAGGCTTCTGATTCACACAAAGAGGAGAGCCCAAATCCCTCCCGTTCTTAAGTCTCTTAATTTTTTCTTATTTTCTCTGTTAGGCATTGTGGTCTTAAGTGAAATATATAGTCAATGGGCACGTCTGATAATCCGTTTTAAGTGGTTATTTTGCGCTGCCAGTGCTCAACTCATTTCATATGACAGACAGGAAGTGTTGCTTGTAAATTCTGCATGCTGACTCATAAAGCCCACAAAAAGTTAAATGCAAAAACATAATCTATTCTTCACGTACCTGGAAAACGGTTATGAGGGCTTGAGGGAAGCTATCAAAAGTGCTGCGCGGTTTAGGTTGGTCCGAAAAGTTGAACTTTCCTCCAAACACCTGCATACCCAGCAGGGAGAAGATGACAATGAAGAGGAATAGCAGCAGCAGCAAGCAGGCAATGGAACGGACTGAGTTCAAGAGGGAAGCCACCAGATTACTGAGCGAGGTCCAGTTTCTAAAGTATGCAAGCACAGATCAACAACACAGTTATTCAGGTAGAAGCAGTCACTTATAACTTTCATTGTATTTGCTTTAGACAGGAAATTGTTTACTGATTGATGACTTCCGTATTCTGTAGTGCATTTCAATTAACCTAACACATGCTTTTGTACTAGGCAGAGTACCCAATGAGAACCCATGCAAGCGCAGCAAGAACATGTACACCATCGTGGGCGCTGATCGAACGGGGAAGTCATGATGCCTCACCACAAAGGTTATTTTAGTTAACAAAATCTAACAAAAAAACAAAAAAATATTTTTTTAATTCGTCAACAAAATAAAATAAAAAGGTAACGTATAAATATGTTTTTTTAAATACTTTGTCCTTCACTTCCAAAAACGGAACGTTTTTTTTATGCTAGAGTATACATAAGGCTTTGATGCAGTTTCTGACCTGAAGAGGCCGCTTAAAGCAATGGTAGTCTTTACAAAAAAAATGCCCAGCAGGTAGCAGGAGAGTACAAGAGATCGTCCAGGGCCATTTGCAACAAGCAGTTATTTCAGCAGGTTTGTGAATAATGATGAAACTTAGCTATATTCTAATGCCAATTGCTGCAAAGCGTAAACAGATACAAATATACTTTTTTCCTGATGAAAGAAGAGACTTTAATTTTTCTTTTGGTAGCTTCCATGTTTTTATAGCAATAGAACACAATATACCGTGAGCCTTGCAAAATCAGTCAAAATCCAGTAAACCAGCCGGGAGCGAAGGGGGTTGCTTAAGTAAAAATGACTGAGAGTGAATGAGTTCATTGACCTGACACAAATGAAATTCACTAAAAGTAATCTACTTCCATTGTTTTTTGCTGTCAATTATCTTGTGTATGTCCATAAAGACTCATGCCTTTGCAATCAACTAATCGGGAAGTACTGTACTGTAATGTGTAAAATGTGAAATAATTTCAGTGAAGTGAAGTGAAAATGACTTCATTGCAAAGTACTGTGCATCATTTACCTGGTGACTTTGAGCAAGCGTAGTAGACGTATGCAGCGCAACACTGAGATGCCCATGACTGACATAATGTTCATTTGTACGAGGATGAGCTCCATAATGCCAGTGGTCACGACAAAGCAGTCAAAGCGATTGAAGAGTGACATGAAGTATGAAGACAAGCCAAGAGCGTACATCTTCATAAACATCTCCAGGGAAAACATGGACAACAGTAGATTATTGGCGTTGTCTGATCATTGTGGATGTCGTTTCAGCCCACAGTATCAGGTAATGCCCAACAAGAAAAACATTAGAAGACAAGAATGACAAGAATTAATCAATTAGATATTTGGGTTAAAATCCATGGTTTAAATGAATCTAATCTAAATCAACAATGAAAACATCAGTTTTTGGAACGAATCACATTGTCTGCATACATAAATGTTAAGGAAATAGCGGTCTTACCTTGCCAGTTTGAGAGCCTTTCAGACTGCTTGTGATGTTCTGTTGCAATAGCTAGCGTATTGAAGAAGACGAGCATAATCACCCACCAGTAGAAAAGTTTGGACTTAACGTACACTAGGCATTTACGACGTAACCAGCGGTTCCACTTGCGAGCCAGTTTACTGTGTGAATGGGAAGGAGAAAGAAGCTTTTTAGAGATATTGTAACTCAATTGTAATGTAAGTAAGGAGTAAAAAAAAATAAATAGGTATGAAATCAGTGGTGGCTGGTCAACCCCCTGCTACTCAGTTGAATAAACCAAAAATGTAAAATATTAATGAAATATAAGAAGACTACTTGAAAATATATTCATATCTATTTTTTAGATAAGCCGGATAAATAGCATACTGTTAATGAGTAAAATTATTTGTTTATCTCTGTTGTCTCATTTTGTGATGCACTTCTCATTTTGGCCACTAAGACGTTTTCTCATAGACTCACGTTAAAATGGTAAATGGACTGCTTTTTATATAGCGCTTTTATCTACATTATATAGTGTCCAAAGCGCTTTACAATGCCTCACATTTACCCATTCACACACCAGTGGTCAGCTGCTGACGGAGATGAGACAGAGTACCGAGAACTGAACAAGAACTTTGTGGCCTGGTGTGAGGAAAATCCCCTCTGGATTAATGCAGGAAAAACTAAGTTGCTGGTGGTGGATTTTTGCCTGACTAAAGGTTTTTTAACCCACCCCCTTTCCGGTGAACATCCAGGGAATAGACATTGAGATAGTGGACTCTTACAAGTACTTGGGTGTTCACCTTAATAGGAACCTCCTCCACTGTGAGATAAATAAAGATGTATCTTATCTTATTCCTTACCCTAACATCAACCATAAACTCCACCAGCCGCCACTGATGTGAATAAAAAAAAGAAAAAAAACTTACTAGTAATACATTATCAACTGCATTGTATCCATTTTACCGACACTTCCTGCCTCTGATCCTCCATTTTCAGCGGGGAGCAAACCTGAATAGAATAATGCATTTCCATACAGTTAGTGTAGTTAGTTACTGTGACCACCAAGTATAGCCTCAATTTAATCAAGAGCTATTAACTTCCTTTCTGAGTGTAAAATATATTTGAAAACAGGTTCTGTCGAGTAGGGTAGGGTTTCAAAGAAGTTGCAAATTCCTTATCTTGTCCCAACATCAAACGTCAGTTTGTGTATTCCAACAGGGTATGTATTCCTAACAGATTTTTTTTTTAATCTGTCAATAGCAACAACGAGACATAATTCTGAATCTTGAAAATTCATTCATTAGGGAGTCACCTTTGGAATTTTATTTCACTCTTATTGAGATAAACCTCAATTACAATGAAGTTGGGACATTCTGTAAAATGTAAATGAAAAGCAGGATAAAATGTTTTTCAAATTCTTTTCACCCCATATATAATTGAATACACCACAAAGACAAGATATTTAATGTTCAAACTGATCAACGTTATTTTTTTTTAAGCAATTATTGTTGCATGGCATTGGTTTTAATTGTTTTTATATTTGTAAATGGATATATTCACAAACCAAATATATTCAAAATATATTACAAAACAATTACCCTAATTCCCTTGTCAACCGGACCCCTCCAAATTTTATTGGTAGATCCCTGGACTACGTCATATCAAAGCAACAGCTCCGACTGAAGCTACATGCAATACAGCTTTAATATAGTAAAATATTTTAGTTTAGCTCACTACAAATTTTTTAAATACTTTGCCCAAAACTGGTGTTTTAGTTTTGTTAAGTTTAGTATGTGTCCGTTATTTGTTTACAGTATTGAATTGTTCGGCTTTGTTTAGTGGGCCTTACTCTGTCCTTCATGGTCGTTATCCATGACCTCAGCCTGGGTGATCCACTCCATATAACCCTTCAGGTCTTCATCCAGCTGCTGGGTCTCCCTCAGCTTCTGAAACTCACCTCGGGACTTGGCCTTCTCTCGTTCTTTGGTGAACTCACTAGTGATAAAGAAGACGAAGATCATTACATATAAATGTCCTGAATTATAATCATTAAAAAACTTGAAGGGCAAAATGTGTTCCTACCCACTAAGTACACCAAGAACCAGATTTAGCACAAAGTAGGAACCGACCAAGATGAGTGTGGTGAAAAAGATCCAGGGCCATTCCATTCCAATCGCATCATTCACCTGTTTATTGGTGTTTATGTTACATATCCCTGCTTTGTGTCATATTTGAGACAAAAATTTAACAAAGTATACACACTACATCAGACTAGTCTTGTTTAACCCCTGGGCGTTATTTGTCCATTTTCTGGCATTTTTATGTTTTTCTGTGTTTCATCAAAGAAAAAGCATTTGAAAAAAATACACTAGGGACCTGACATTTTACCAAGATTGTTAAAAAATGTAGCAGTTCAAATTGGCGCCATGCTGTAATTTATAATTATTACCAAACAGGAGGGAGAGATTTACACGAAATTCTTGTAATAATGCCTGATTTTGGCTCATTGACTCCCATTATAAATCACAGTTTTTGATATGCTGTAAACCTGATGTGTTATAATGCATTTTCCGTGATTACTGACGCAATCGCTTCTTTGACGAGTCATAAGCATGAAAATAGAGGAATTTGTGTGTTGAGCGTGTTAACACAAAAATCCACTAGGTGGCGCCAAAGGCTAATAAATGAATACAAAATGCATGCAAAAAAAATTATATTGTTATGACTTATGGACTTGTTTGAGCCTCTACTATGTCATATGAAATATTCAAATTAGACCTTTATTTTACATATATATATATACACAGCATAAGTGAAAAAAAAGTTATCACACTTCAAAGGAAATGCCTGATTTGGGCAAAAATTATAAGAATTTAATCAAAATATAATAACGCCCAGGGGTTATGACCATGACATATTACCCAGTATAGGACATCAGTCCACCCTTGTGTAGTGATACATTGGTACACAGTCAGCATGGAAAATCCCAAGTTGTCAAAGTGAGTGATGCCATGGTTTGGGCCAGGCCAGCCGGCTCGACACTCGGTGCCGTTGATATAGCAACGACGCCCGTTCCCTGCTTGGGCACATGGGGCAGGCTTTTCATTCTCCACTGTAGCGATGATGTCTGAGCATAGATAAGACAGCAGGATTTACTGTAGGTTAGTACTTTCATTTGTAATAAAAAGCTTCGTCAAGGTAGCAGATACATTATCATTTTACTTGGTAAAAGCAATAGTCTGAGCATACCTATAAAGTATGTGGATTTTATGCACATTCACAAGATACAAGAAAACTACCTCTGACATCACTGTATGTTTGTAATGTAAAAAAAAAAATAGCACAGCATACCAGTGCCTGTGTAGTAGCAGGTTTTGTGCATTTTACATTTGAATAGCTCAAGAGCCATTATAGAGTAGATGGTAACCATGAAAAAGACCAGTAGGGTTATATGAAACAAGGGCAGCATGGACTTCAGGATGGAGTTCATGACCACTTGCAGGCCTAAGGAGAAACAAAATGCATTTTACAATCAACTCATTTTGCTGTCCAGACAAAAAGTCATTCATCTATTTTCTATAACACTTATTTTAGTGTTGTGCAATGGGTGGGGTTAGTTAGGGGGCAAGCTTGGACTCAAATTCAGTCAATGACTGCTCCACTAAGACAAATGCCATCTTCAAGAAAACCAATCTAAGAATCATCTCCTTCAGGAAACTTTTCACTGTACATTTCCATCTTTCTAGTCATTACTGAAAGCACTCCCACGTTTTCCATCACTGTCTCCTATAATAATGCTGACTGTTAAGTGTAAAAGCGCTTCATCCAGAAACTGTTGGTCTTCCTCTTCCTTCAATGGACTCATACTACACAAAAGACAAAACAATATACATTGCACTAATGTGGAATTTTCTATTGTTTTTTTGGGGGTTTTTTTTGGGCTATTATAATGACCTGATAAGTAGGCCACTTAATGGCATTTCATGAATTTCAAATGTGTGTTGGTTAAAAATCTCTGCTCTGAAAACTGCGGAAAAATGTTGTCTGCTGTTGCCATTGTGACGACAACAACAGTACTCTGTTCTGAAAGAGTGGTTTGCTTACTTGGGACTCCAGACACGAGCCTAAGTGGTCGAAGGACTCTGAAAGCTCTCAGAGCTTTCATATCAAAACCACCACCTTTTTCTCCAACAACGGGCTCCACTCCACTGATATGATTAATTGCATCCACAGCCACAGTGAAGAGTCTGAAATAGCAACAAATGTTAGGTGAAATAGATTGATACCGTGTTAACAATTGGAATATCAAGGGATAATTTCGATACACCTCAACCTATGCAGTGAAACCTACCAAATAAAAAGCACAATTCTCCTAATTAAATTATATACTACATCACAGTTTTCAAACAAAATATTCAACATGGGAAAAACATTTTTTTTAATGCAAAATCCAAAGGGCGCTATTCATATTGTTGTAAGTAGACCCAGGAAAAATACCAACTTACCCAACTGATACACAAACAAAGTCTAAAATATTCCAGCAGTTTCTTAAGTAAGCATCTGCATGAAAAAGAAATCCATAGGCAATTATCTTCAGGAAACATTCTACAGAGAAGATGATGAGGAAAATGTATTCCAGGCTTTCCTGCAAAGACAACAACCATGACATAGTTAAGTGATGCATAACTCAAAACAACCACATCCTCACACTCAAAGCATTATAGTGTCTGCTAAACACCAGCACTCTGTCCATGCACTGTGAGAGTTATTCAATCATCCATCCATTTTCTTAACCGCTTGTCCTCACAAGGGTCGCGGGGGTCGCTGGAGCCTATCCCAGCTGGCTTCGGGCAGTAGGCGTGGTACACCCTAAACTGCTTGCCAGCCAATCACAGGGCACATAGAGACAAACAACCATCCACACTCACAATCACACCTATGGACAATTTGGAGTGTTCAATTAACCTGCCATGCATGTCTTTGGAATGTGGGAGGAAACCGGAGTACCCGGAGAAAAACCACACAAGCACAGGGTGAACATGCAAACTCCACCCAGGAAGGCCGAAGCCCGGACTCGATGTTATTCAATTAGTTCAACTCTATTAGATTGATCAATGCAAAACAAAAGGCAAACTTTAAAACATCTACAGGAATTTCAGAAATATATTGGTTGTGTATTCTACATATTGTACACAAACTTGGTTTTATTTAGCAAAGTTATTTTGTGATGTTTAAGGTAACGTGTGCAATCAATTATGTAGCCAGGTGAAAAAGAGGTAACTAAACAACACACGTACAAAAAAAACATTGTTAAATTCACCAATGTAATGCCTGTTTGTGTCAATGGGTGGTGCTAGTTTCCCATTCATTGAATAGTTTTACGGTAAATCAGTTTGTTTCCTGCGCGCGCTTGCTGTCTCTCGGGAGGAGATCGAGTGAGGGAAATTTTGAGCAGAGAGTGGTAGAGAAGAAAGCCGTTTTGGGCCACATAAGCATTTGCTTGATTCTATCGGGTTGCCACTGCCGCTTTGTGAACCGCTCTGTACGGCATTTAGAAGCAAGTTCACTTGTTTGTTTTTTTTTTTGCACAAGTGCCATGTTTATGAACATAATCAGTGAAGTTCCTCTAATTCTGGGGACATTAGCAAGGACAACAGAGAGCATTTTGAGAAATATACCCCCCCCCCTTTGTTTTATTTTATTTGTTTGCAGTGTTTGACTGGCTTCACATAATTACGAGTATTTGACTCAAAATAATGCAGCTTTTAAAAAGCATGGACGTTGTTAATAAGGTTAGAAAATAAACAAATAAAAGAAAGTTACAACCCTGAATGTACTCCATGTATTATTTTATTAAATAATGCTTAGCTGTTCGGCTACAACAACAAATGCAAATCGACTATGCATTTTTATGTACTTATACTAGGAGCACAAACACCATAACAAGGGTAACAGCAACGCTTTAATATGGTGAGGTCACTATGGTAGTGCTTATGAATGATACGAGCAACACAAAAACTATTTTGTAGATATAACAATAAATGTGAAGCCACATTTTTATGTAACAATATTCGCAGCGCCCTCCTTAAATGCGCCAACATAACAAGACTCCATAGAACAAATCTAAAGTCCATGAGTAACTCACTCACCATGACGCTAAATTAAGAGCCTCTCGCCGCAGAGCAGGCCATCATGCGTGGGAATCACCTGTAGTTGTAAGTCCATGCACCCTCATTTTTTCTTCTTGGTCGTAAGCTCATGTGCTGTCTCATCACTGATCCTTTTCTCCGTTGCAAAGAAACTTTCCAAAGATGTCTGTTTTTTACTCATTTTGTTAACTTGTCGAAGAGCATCAGCGCTACGCGACTGAGATAATTAGCATTTTGACATGTGTCAAGAGTCCGACAGACAGAAACCCGTCACTTTTCAAAATAAAAATATTTTTAAGCCTCGGCTTCTCAATTAACCGGAAGTAGAGTAAGTTTTTTTTTTTATTCTTTCGACTGCGCGTCCAGCCGTGGCCCGTAACCGGTCCGCAGCCCGCTGGTTGGGGATCTTAGATATTATTAACATTTTTAATACTTTATTTCATATATTAACCATTGTTATACATTATTGACCATGTTTAAATGTTTTGTGGATGTGAAGTAGTGTTGAGCTCAGTATAATTTGACCTTAAGCTGGGACGTTCCTTCTCTGTGCGAAAACACATTTGGTCCTTGAGAACAGAAGCTGCTTCGAACACACACCCCTGACTCTGTTTGCGCCATCGCTCACGGAAAAGTACCCAGAGAGTATGTTTTGTTTACAAATGAAAGAGAGGTGGTCTGTTTAACTATAAGAAGCCATTTTCCACGCGGAAGACACATTCGGCACTCTGAAATTCCACCTGTTACGTGATGTTTGGAGTCTGTCACTATGTCCAGAGATCTCTGTTTTTTTTTAATAAATCATCTTGCAAAGGTGTTTTTTCTTACAAGAAATCTGTCTTCATATTTTTTGGAACACGCAAAGAGGACAAATAAATTTATTCCTCTTCAGGGACCACTGCTGTGTGTGTGTATATATATATATACTGTATATATATATATATATATATATATATATATTGTATAAATGACTAAAAGATGCAGTCATATTTTTATTAGTTTAAAATCGAAGTATGAAAACTTAAAAATATTTGATGTACATTTAGAACAGATATAAAATGAATTGTGATTTAACCCCTTAACCCCCCGTGCGATTAGGTATGATTTCAAATTTTAATCACCTGACACCCTAATATATATACACATGAACTACATTGAAGGTTGCTCTGCTCCTGAGTTTATTTACATTGTGCATTGCTGTGCCCTACTTGTTTTATTTTTCCTAACTTGATTGTATTCGATCCTGTGTATTCATGTCATTTACAAACCCACACTGTATTGGAATGTTTTTATGGCCTCTCGCATTACAGTGAAGGCATGCAATCTCTTCTTTTACACTGCTAGCATGATACCAGTCTATTTTAGATACATAACACACTGACATATCCCACTGCCCTTCACAGGGATAAAACATGAGCCCAACAGTGTCCTTGTATACTTGTCCTTGCATACTGCTGAATCAAAGTAAATGTAATCACACATTATATTTTAAAATGTATAGCTCTGATTGTACTTTTGTCATGTATAGCCTTTTTTTTTTCAAACCCAACATGGTGTATACGAGCACGGTGGCTGACTGGTTAGCACGTCCGCCTCCCAGTGCAGAGGACGTGAGATCGAGTCCGGGCTTCGGCCTTCCTGGGTGGAGTTTGCATGTTCTCCCCGTGCTTGCGTGGGTTTTCACCGGGTACTCCGGTTTCCTCCCACATTCCAAAAACATGCATGGCAGGTTAATTGAACTCTCCAAATTGTCCCTAGGTGTGAATGTGAGTGTGGTTGTTCGTCTCTGTGTGCCCTGCGATTGGCTGGCAACCAGTTCAGAGTGTACCCCGCCTACTGCCCGAAGCCAGCTGGGATAGGCTCCAGCACCCCCGCGACCCTAGTGAGGAAAAGCGGCCAAGAAAATGGATGGATGGATGGATGGATGAAATTGGGCCAAGTCTGCTCTCATTGAGTGAGAGAGATTAGTGAGCACTACCACCTGCACAGGAAATGTACAGTATTCTTGTAATATTATTGTATATTGTTGGAAAGTGATTCGGGATTTTAATGATTCGCTAGTTTTGTTTGATTCATGACAACAGCTTGTTCTGATTAATAATAAATATTTGGATTTGACAAACTTGTGCACGCACACAACATACACAATCAACATGTCACATACTCAGATACTAGGGGTAGGACGATACGGGTAACTCTCGATTCGATACTAAGACGATATGTGGCCCACGATAACAATAATATCCAGATACACGGTATCTACGATATTCTATATATTGTCAGAAAAATTCCCTCCAATATATCACAATATGCGAGTGATAGTGGAAGCTTGCGGACTACTGTATTCTTCTTCACCAATGACACCAGTTCTTCACCACTACTTCCACCTATTTTACCGCCATTTAGGGGATTAGCGCCCCCACTAACAGGACAGGAGAAATTAAGTACTGACAGTGACAGCAACGGATCGCAAAAGTCACAGTTCAGATCGAATCGTTTTTCAAATAAGCAAAAAAAAACTAAACAAGAAAAATAGTATGTTGTCTTCATTTATTTTGTAAAACACTTTTGCCCATTAAATAAAAAACTCAAAATGTCTAATATGGCCTTTTAGGATTTAGGAACACAACTTTAAGTGCAATTTGAGGCAAATACATTTTTATTTTATACATAGTCCATGCATAAAGTAACATGGTATTAATGGCTTAAAGTTGCCTGTCGCAATATTGACGCAAATGTGTTAAATGTGAGTGTTAAAATAACCACATTTTTCACCCACACTTGTTTTAAGAATTGGCAATGGCTGTTGCCCCTATTTTCCTGTAGAGTGAAATAATGATCCGGGGTTCGGGACCGAAACTTTAAGGTTTCTCCCTGTCAGGCACGTGCACGCTCTCACTCTCGCTCCGTGGAAGCGTTGGGTAGGCGGAAGTCTTTGGGAGTGTGTGGACGAGTCCATGGAAAGACGTGTGTGTGATCGCAGATATAAAAGTGTGTCAAAATAATAATAAATTAAGACTGCAGTGCGACCCTCCGTCTCCTGATGGCTCCTTTTGTTTGACCATCGGGACAAAAGTCTGGCGACATGCAACCGGAGTTGTTCACGGAGGTGACTCTGACTGTGGGAAAAATCGACCCTGCCCCTGCGTCCCCCGGCCACGGTCAAAAGACCGAGCAGGAAAGGATAACACTGTCTAGTGTGGCAAAATGGGCAAAACTGAGGTCGCTTAAGCGTCGCAGGAGGACGTGGATCAATATTGGAGCAGCGTTAATATTGGAGTAGGTGAAAAAACCTAAGATGATAAAAGGGGAACCACAGCTTGCTCTCTTCTTGCTAAAAAAGTAAGACCTCGTCACAAAAATGCGATCGGGTCTATTCATGATAAGCAATGCACAATAAAACTACCACTAACTAACGTCTCGGCACTCTCGGCGCGTGCACATTGCTGGATTCCATTCCGCTTTTCGCCAGAGGGGTCGCAAATCTAAAAAAATTGGTAACTTGCGTTCGGCACCTTTAAAGTTGTGTTCCTAACATTTAAATAGCTATATTTGACATTTTAAACTCAAAATGTCAAATATGGCCATTTAGCATGTTTTTTTTTAGTTATTTAATGAGCAAACATCTATTGTAAGATAAGTGAGACAAAGTTCTAGTTATCGTTGTTGTTTTTTTATGAAAAAGACAAAGTACAATTTAAGGCAGGTAACAGCTGTCACTTATTTACTGTTGCCAGCCAGCCACTCGTTGCTAATGATAACACTAGCTGTTAGCCACTAACGTCGGAGACTTGTGCCGTATCATACAATGACGCCGTAATTAACTACCGGTTTCTTAGGGTTAGCAATTCAATTTCGGGATGGCATTATGATAATGTTGGTAAAAAAAAAAATACGCAATTTCAATAAAAACTTTAATAATGTAAACCAAAACGTCAAAAAGGGAAGTCAATTGCCGGTCATACATTCATGGCGTAATTAATTAGCGTTTTCTGAGCATCCTAAATTGGCGATTGAACACAAGTTCGGGATAGTGTTATGTTGATGTTGGTGGCAACTACAATGTCAATCAACTACGATAAAGTAACGGTAGACCGTTACTTTATCGTAGTTGATTGAAAGGGAAGTCAAGCTAGCCATCACACCACAACGTGGGCCAACTTCAAAGTAAAAGTGTATTTACATTGCCGTCAATGTATTACTGTATTTGGTAAACGTTATTTTGAAGTTATGCTTAGCGTGTTACGTTGAGTATACATATTCTTGACATGTCAGAATGGTATCGACTGTGAATGCACACTTTGTTTTGTTTTTTTGAAAATGTTGAATAAAAATCATGATGTTGTATGTGGTCCGTGCATGGCCAACCATCAAACATTTAAAAGCATTGAAAGACTTGCAAGTTACGTGCTACATGTTATGTCGCAGTTACTATCTGGCCATTGGACATGACAGGCCACTTTGTCACGTCTTTCTCCCAACAGCTTGTTGTAAATCCCATAAGAAAAGTTGCTTTCAGTCTGACAGCATTAGTTTCAAAGTTATTTTCGCAAATCCTTCACAGTTAGCCGATTTGTGTATGATACTTGTTGCATAAGAATGTCTAACACCAGTGGTTCTCAATTATTTTCTGTTACGCCCTCTCTAGTAAGAAGAAAATATTTTGTGCCGCACCAATTCTCCACTGCGACTATAAATATAATAATTTTAAAGACAAATGATTGAAGTACACAACTGCATAACGTTGTATTGTAATTAACATTAAAGAACCCCAAAAGGTTTATTCACTACAACAACAACAAAACCTACACTTACTACTTAATATTTCCAGTGCACACTGACAATGACAGCACAATTGCTACCTGCTGTAGTGGCTGCACGATTTCACTTCCAGGGTCGAGGGTGCCCCACCCACTATTTGAGAAGGACTTCTACATGCAAGACAATTTTACTCTTTAATCTACCAAAATCTGCATTCGTCACTCCCCAAATGTTCATCTCGAAGTGTGATCAGAAGATTGTTTCCGGGCTATTTTGACTACAGGGTATATCATAAAAGTTTGACAGTACCCATTGGAGTGTCACCATACAGCAATGTCAAAATGATTCCATATTGTGATATACCTCAGCACTTTATTGACATTAGGAAACTATGAAATGATCAATGCTAAACAAGACTCAGACTCTATTAGCCTCATCTAGTGGAGTTATTGTTCCATAAAATGGTAGTGCAAAATGATGTTGCCACAAGTGTTATTTCATAAATACAGAAATGAAAATGGTCGTGTATAAATCTATATAATAAAGACAGGGCTTGGATGAAGTAAATACTATGAATGATAAATGGTGTTTACTAATGTAGCCAATATTAATAATCTTATGGTATAAGGCCAAGGGATAATTTGAAAATAGTATGTCACGACTTACTGTTATGTTCTGTACTCAGTGTAATGTAATGTCATCCATCTAGTCATACATTTTCATCTTCTATTCAGGGTAACGGGGAGGAAGCTGAAGCCTATCCCAGCTGACGTAAACCTTGAAATGATCACCAGCCACAGGGCACATTCCAACAACAACCATTCTGACAGGCAACCATTCATATCTTTAGGCAAATGTGAGAGTACCCACAAAAGCGCATGGAGAACATGTAAACACTAAGCATAAGAGCCTCAGGTCCGAGCCAAGATTAGCACCCATAACTTTCATGCTGTGAGGTGGCCCACCCATGGAATTTTATTTAATGGTTCAAAATAAAATAGTTGCCACGGTGACAATGGCATAAGACGGGACGGAACAAAATAAATATGTTTGAAAAATGCTGCCATTCATTTTTTGTTTTGCTTTTCTTATTCAGACCCGCATAGGAAATTGGACTCACATCAATGACAAGGCACATACAGAGTCATTGAGTGAGAAGTGAAGCACTACACTACACTATCATTAACTGAATAATAGGATACTTATAATAACGAGGAGCATTTATCTACAACTAATTATATTAACTTATGGAATGGTTTCATTCATCAACAGTTATTAGATGTTATAATACAAGTCTGCATATGCCATTCTGTTTCAACATGTAGGAAATAGTGGAGTGCGATACTGCAATCCAACACAAAGAAAATACAGGGCCAGTATCGCCGATACTGATATTGATACCTTTTGAAAATTATGGTATCCAGTTATTTTTTTTATATAAAAGGTAGCCGTATCATCGAATTGCTTATTCACAATAAATTTTAAACTTTTAAAGTGTTATTGTGTTGTTTCTTTTTTAAACAAACGACACAATTAGGACAAAGTTTATGGATAAATACAAAATATCAATGTTTTTTTCTCCCCAGAAACATAACCATAACAAAAAAATGCTTTTTTTTACTTTCTTACGGAGTGCACAAAGTGATCATAGGAAAAGAAATGTAAACAAATACTTTATCATATACTGTTCAGTAACTACAAATACCAAAAAATAATGAAAAATTCTGCCTTCATCACGTCTTTTTCAACCTAAATAAACAAGATGTTAAAGATTATCATGCAACAACAAATATAAAACATAAAACAACATATATAAAAAAAAACATTTATCAAGCACAATACTGTATGTGTTCATGGAATCTACTACAAAAATGAGATGCTAAGTCACGTGACGGCACATAATCAAAACACGTGTGTGTGTGTGGGGGGGGGGGCAAGTCTGCCTGTGGCTACTGTGACATGCCTGTTATTATTTGAACAAACCGCAGCAGTGCATAGAAGAGCCAAATTGAAACTGAACTACTAGATTGATATTACAGTGCCTGTATCAATCCGATAACCATACTACTTGGTATCGATAATATCGATATTTGGATCGATCCACCTACCACTAGTAGGGAATAAAGATGTTCCTTCACTTGACAATATAAATGTACAAGTTATATAGCAAACTGGCAGAAAAACGTTTGACTCCTTGATGTGATGCTCACCGAGCCACCTATACATAATAAACTTTGATAATTTATAGAACCGCTCGTTTAACGGCCCAATGAATTATGATCAGGTAAATTAAAGATGCGTTCAGGGTTAAGTAAGAGGTAAGAGATGAAACCTTTCCCAACTGACTAAGCAAAATAAGAGACTTCGTCCTGGGATGATTATCAGATGTTTTTTTCAACTACTGAAAACACAAGATTGTAGTAAACACATGCAGCAAGCATAGACAAAAAAAATATGTGCAATCATGCAGACGCACCAGATTGCTGTTGGTGATGTTGCTGTCTTCCTCAGGCATGGGTAAGTACACAGCGAGGGCCACACAGTTGGCAAAAATGGCCAGGAGGATAATGATTTCAAAAGGTCTGAAAGTCATTTATAAGAAAATGCAAACCGTAATCTTTTCCTTTCCTCTTCATTATTGTATTCTAAACAGAAATGTAACTTTTTTAAATTCCTGCTCACAATCTCTTTTCACACAAACATAAATGATTACCATTTAAAGATAAATAAATGCATTTCACAATTATACTTATGCAATTAGAAGCCATCATATTTGTTTGATCCATTTGCCTTTCAGTGAGGATACTTCCACTCCACAATACTGATGCAAGCCCGACGGAAGGGATTCCTGAGAGTCAAGATGAGGAGAGAGCGAGCAGGCCTTGGATTGCCTCCCGTGGCCATCAGTTTCTTCAACTTCTCCTTCTGTTTTCTCTTCAGAGTTTCTTCATCCATGATGAAGGACGATAAAGGTGGGCCGCTACTGTCTGCCATCGCAACAATTTGGCTTTTACTTCAAACTAAAAGTGATATTCCACAAGTTCATGCAGCGCTGCCACTCATCTTTATGTGTCTGGGGAATAGCTGTCCCCTCTACTTGTAGAGGACTGCTTGACTGAACAGCTGCTTGGTCAAGAGAATAAATATAGACAATGAACTTGGCAGTGGTAGCATGAGGTGACATGACATATGTGCAGATATAATCTGGAGGGAGGTTATTGTTTGGAAGTGTCTATTTCTGATGGAGGTGGAAGTACTAGGTACTGTATAAATATTTTTTACACAGTGGTACAATGAAATAAAAACAACAAGAGTTCATAAAATGACATGAACCTATCTTTTATTTCCACGCTCATTCAACCCACAACATACAGAGCCTTGAGCAGCAATTCTAAAACTCTATTTGATGTAATATTAATAACATTCTACTCTGGGAATGTGATGGAGCGTCGGTTGAAATAATGAAGCTTTACTGGTGGTCTGAAGTTTCCTTTTAAGTCTCCTTTTCTTTGTCTCATACACAAACCTCTTTCACCGTAAGAGCTGGAAAATAAAACAAACACGACACCGTCAATCACACGTTACATTTCCTCTATAGATAGTTCCCGGGTGACGTCACCGCGTCGCGCATCCACCTTATATTTTGGTTTTCCTAGCAGAAGTCACGCTGCGCACCAAACGAGGCTACGAGGCTTACCTTGCTTTCTTTATAGGCGTTTCCCATTGCTCGGCAGAGAGCCAGCTGCCTGTTAAGTCCTCGTTGAGGAATATGATATTTACTTCCAAGAGTAATCACGTCATTACACACAGATAACCCAGGGGGCGCTGCGCACTGCATGGGATGTCAGCAAAAATATACAACATATTCCCTCCCACTTATTGTTAAGGCACCAGCCGCACTGAGTGCATCCAAATTAAGTTTCTACAAAATGTATTGAACTGGAAATGATTTTTGAAAAATGAATCTCATAGTCATGTTAGTAACAACCAAATAAATAATATAAGTCAAACTTGTCGTTACAGTCTGGGTTCCTTTTAACATTTCTTCTCCTATTAAGGATGTTTACATTGTGCACATTGTCCGTTCCTGTACAGGCTAGCGCCTACATGCTAAATCTCTCAGTAGTAAACAAACAGTACTCCGTGCCCCCTTACAATAAATAGCTTCACACAACTACTTACCAAGAGTGAAAAAAGGGCATTTCTGTTTATCATTCATATCCTCATGCAAAAACATTATGCCAGCGTACTTTAATGAGCACAGCTGTATAGTTTTCATAAGTGCATATTAGCTAAGCTAGCTACGACGTAGCTTTGCCTTCACTATCCACACATTGAAATGCTTTTAGTTGTTCAAAGGTTTATGCACTCTTCGCATTTATTAGGTAGTTCACGGTGTCCATGTACGTAACCTGTGGCTGGCGTGATCTTCTTTCTTCAATGTATAGCGATCCCAGCGATCAGTCCAATTTTTGTATCGTACCGCTGGTGTTCTCTTACCTGCAGGCTTTCCCAGTACACCATGGACTTTTTCGTTCTCATTGCCGTCTATTTAGCCGTTCTCATTGCCGTCTATTTAGCCGTTTTAACACGTGTCATTTATACTATTGTTTAGGCTTCGCTTCGAGCCGCGACGGTGACGGGCCAGACAATATGATGGAAGGGAGCTGGACACGCCCACTGAATGACTTCGTGGGAGCTATCTATACAGGTGTCAGGCTAATTAAACTGAAAAGGTAAACACCAACATAAATCTATTTGAAGATAAGCTCAATTCTTTACCTTGATGCCACTTTCAACCGAGCTAAGTATCTTAAAATGTTGGATTCGTCGTGTGTGAATCTCGATTAATTAACAGTCTCCTACGTCATTCTCCCTTTCCACATTCCTTCAAAATAAACGCCCAAAGAGGAAGTTAGAAAATAAGAGTTCCAACATTGACAGAAATTTAGCACACACAAAAAAAACGTTGTCCTTTACAGGAAGAATTAATTAAATTAAATGACTTATCCGCTCTTGCAGCTTTAAAGGGAGAAGAGTGCTGCATAAACGGTAGAAGTGCAGTCTTAATGGGTTAAAAACATGTTACTGTAAACAGAATAAATTGTCAAAAAGAAGTTTAACATTTTATTTTTATTTGTTACCATTTAGTGCACAAACATAATCTATAAACCATGCAAAAATTAATTGTTGATGAAAATACACCACGAGTCTGATTTACAATGTTTCCTCGTTTTCTGCTGGGGTTAGGTTCCACAAAATACTCACAATAAATGAAATTCGCAAAGTAGTTATAGCTTTGTTTTACATTTATTATAAATGTTTTGAGGCTCTAAAACCCCTCAACACACAGTTTATACACTTTTCTCATTTAGGCATTTACATGTTCTCACATTTCTCTCTTGTTTAAACATTCTCAATGTTCAAACCTTCATAAATTTTATAAAATAGGTACATTACTGTAAAAAAAAAAAAAAAAAAAAAAAACCCTGCAAAATTGCACACACACACAAAACATCAGAGAAACAGCGAGGCCGTGAAAAAATGAACCGCGTTATAGTGAGGGAAAACTTTTTTTTTTTTTTTTTTAAATATGTCGTCCTTTTTTGACAAGTGGCCACCCTAGACGTGATCCATTCCGATCTGCCATTTACATGCTCCGCTCTGTTAATCTGATGAGCCGTGAGACACGTAGACATCGATCACGTAATTTATCAAGATGGAGTTCATTCGTCATTTAGCACTAGTTGTGATAGTTTTAACAATTTTATTTGATTTACATTCTGATTGAGGAGTTTACATGGACCGTTTTCATTCCCTTCTGATTAATTCTAATTGGATAACGGCTCCATATAAACCATTTATCCCATCAAATATCTTAATAAAAATAAAAAAAATCTTTAAGATTACCAAGACCGAAGACAAGGTGTGTGTCTTCCATCTTCCATTTGGTTTGCTAACTAGAGTTTTGCCAACTACGTTTGTCGGGTCTGTAAGGAGGCAATGTAAATGCGCAGTGTGCAAATTAGACATACACATGAGGCTACCATTTAGCTGAGCCATCGACACACTTTAAGCCTGTCTCTGACCTGTCTCCCCGGCTCTGAGGGACGGCTCTTGGATGGTTGCACCAGAGGTGTTAGTCTTCAGACAGCTGCAGCTCAGTAATGTGACACTCAAACGGCTGCAGTTCAGGAGCTAGAAATGTGTAGTTTAAATAGATTCTAAATACAACTGCATTCAAAAGAAACTTAATACATGTTGTTTGCATTATCGTGTTCCGTTATATGAATTCACATATCGAAAGAGAAATGCTCAAGCTGACAAATTGAATGTTAAGACATCTTTATTCACTTCAAACGATCATCCATATGCAGTGTGTGTGTGTGTGTGTGTGTGTGTATTTATATATATATATATATATATATATATATATACACAACAAAAAATGGGGGAACTTGTGTGTTAAGGTTATACAAATTATTTTGTATATCATCAATCGAAGACTGAATTATGAACTAAGGGATAAGAAACAGTAGAGTTCAAACGCCTCTTCATTAATGCCCAGGGACTTCGCTCACATGGCACATCGTCAGCTGCAACAGGTTTTCAGCAATGGTCCGTCAATATCAAATTGAAATACCTATATTTATACTATACTGTATATAATACTTAGGACTCACAAACAAAGCAACATTCACATACAAAGCACAACAAACAAAGCAATTAATTTTCTCCTTTTTAACAGTACCTATGAATGACTTCCTACAGGCAGGCGTGGCAGACAAACATAAGCCTGTGGAAACAGATTTATGTTCAAAGGATTGCCATCCAGGCGGATGTCCTCCAGGTTGCGCCGAATGAAGTAACGGTCGTGGCTGTCACAGAAAGTGTCTTCATGCAGGGATTGGATGTTATTGCCCTAATTGAAATACAAAGAGAGACATTATTTTTACTAGAGTTGGGCGCGTCAATGAATTTTGAGCATCCGTCATTCGGTAATCGTCAACAGTTAGGACACCCTTCCGTCATCGTCAATCCGCATGGATTAAAGCAACAACAACAAAAAAATGCTTAAATTGACTGCGGTCAATTAATACAAATTTTGTAGTGCAGTAGGGGCGCACATTGATTCTTTTAAAATATTTAGGCATTGATCAGGGATGAAAAAGGTGACTAGGGTTAGGGTTAGGGTTAGCTAACTGCATTAATGCGTTTTTGAGTACATTTACGACAATGGCAGACCTTAAGGTGGCAACAGTTCCACAAATTCTATCCAATCAGAGTATGCTTCCATCTGACGATGTCACTTCCGCAAATTGGGCGGACAATGAGATGCATGCCAAGCCTCTAGGTGGCAGTAGTTAGCCAAATACACCTCATCTCTTGACAACACTTCCACCATAGTCACACAAGTACTGACTGTCAGCGCGCACACAAGACTTTTATTTATTTATTTATTTAAAATAACACTTGAAAACAGTCAATCAGAGTGAGTACATGATAAACGGAGCTTAGAGGAAAACAACAAAGAATATAAAAACAATTTTTTTTGGGTACAAAATACTTGTAGATACTTCCATTTGTGTTCTTACCTGCAGGTGTAACACTCTGAGACTCAATGGCAGCAGTATTGGAATGTAATCTAGATTATTATTAGATAGATAGAGGAATTCCAGCTGGCTCATATCCTGTATAAAGGAAAAATACACTTTTAAAACAGCAATACAACAGTAGTTCACGATATCTGGTCTCATCTTACGAAGTCTCTGAACCCGAAAATCCCAGCGATATTCCCCTGGGACCTAAAACCTTTTTCCACACTTACAACACAAATCAATACAATAAGCGTCTCACAAGACGTCTAATCAGTGAGAGGAGAGGTAACTAAGATATCCTCCCATGCCACAAAAATGAAGGTTATAAGAAGCAAATATATCCTACCAGTAGATAACGGACGCAGGAGCGGATTTGAGAAAGTTGTTCTTTTGTACTTGGATTTGTGTGAACAAATACGGGTCCCCCCACCACCACCACCACCAATGTCTTCTGACCTCAAAACAAACGACTTGGACAAACTCTGCTCACTTCCCCAGTACTTCGATCTCGTCCAACGTGGATCCGTGTGATTTTGCGTCTGACACCAAGCAGGTGAGCCGTACACCCGCAGTAAACAAAGGCGAGAGCTGCTTGAGGTATTTGTGTGAGTGACGTGTGCAGTCACAGTGTGATGATGTAAATCTCCGTTTACAACTGTTCACGTGCCAATGCAGATCCGGAGAAATCTGCAAATCTCTCCTCTGTCCAGAGTTTTTACAAACCTTAGTTTTTAATGAGAAAAAAAACATCTCCGGGAATGTCAAATCAAGTCATCTTTATTCATATAGCGCTTTCAAACTGAATGTATGGATGACAGGGCAAAACGCTGAAAAATATCTCAAGCTACGTGTAGCCTCAATCTAACAAGCATTTTCATCCAAAAGACTATAACTGAGACTAAAACTAACACTGGTCTGAGGAAAAGTACACGTTTCAGGATTCCCATGCAGCCATAGCTCTCAATGAATTTAAGACTTAGCAATGACAAGGTTAACCTTCCTTCTTGAACACCTGTGTTTTGTTTTTTTGTTTTATTAGAAATTTTAACAAAGGGTGTTTTATTTTTAATTTTTATAATTATTATTAATAATAATAATAATAATAATTCACTTGACGAAAGAACGATTTCCTATCTCTGTTTGCTCGATTAGAGCAATCGTAAGCCGCGCAGAAGTTTACCATTACATTTGTCGCAGATTTAGAAGCTGCTTCACCTATTTTCTACATCTCACTAATTGATTTCTCATTTACTTGCGTTGGCGGCCTGTCCTGTAGGATGGGCGGCACACAAACGTGACATCACACTTGAAGGGTCAATAGTATTCACATGACGTCACCGACCCCCAACTATTGACCCAGCAGGCCCTTGGTAGGGCAAACGGCCAGCGAGACAACGGAAGCAAATGCTCGTGTTGCTGACTACAAGTTACTTGGATTCATTCATTTGTTCATTCATTCCGGATTTTCACGAACCACTTCACAATCCGAACAAAGATGTGAAACGAAGCTTCTAGATTGTATTCACACAACGTCATTTGCCCCACATTGTGCTGTATGCCGTTCATGGGTCCATTGAATGTCAAATGGGAACAGACAAAGAGGTGTCCAGAATTGCAAAGATACATCAAAAGGATTTCTAACCGACTAAGTCTACTAAAGTGTGTTCTGACCATTTTGATCAAGGTAAGTGTCATTGTAATGGTAAAAAAAAATAAAAATACCATAATGCGATCGTGATATATGTGAGCTGCTAGCTGTGGCTATCTCTGGCTAAAAATAGATCTGTTGGTCAACACCTTCGATTTTGAGATCTCTCCAAATACCTTCCTTAAGGTCTCTTATTTTCCTCTCCCAGCAGCACAAAAGTGGAAATTGTTGTTAAAGTCTATGGGAATAAGTGATGAATAAACAATGTCGTTGTTGTAACATGCTAGCCATAGCTATAGCATAGCTATAGCATAGCTATAGCATAGCTAGCGCGGTCGGGGAACTAGCTAACTTGCCAAGATTCTTCACCTCGAATTCACAATTGATAAATGCACATAGCAACCTATTAAAGCCAAAAGTACAGAAGACGCAAGAATGTCCGTGTTTTGGGAGCCATCTATCTTACCTCAGAGCATACGTTGCCATGTAGTCCTGTCCGGGCACTATCGGCAAATGTTTGTAATCCAATCAATTCCACTTATCAAACGTTTCAACGTGTACCGCTGAAAAGAGTGTAAAGCTAAATCTTCCTCAAAGGTCTTGCTTACGCAAGTAAGGTTAGAGGAAGCCAGGGGTGACATTCATCAAAAACAAAAGAACATTCGGTGTAAACACAAAACAAACAGAGCTGAGTCCGCTGGGAAGTTGTCGCGATCCCGTGACGTAAGTGAATACTATGTATAGACACTGTGTCACTATGTCAAAATGTTTGCTCTTGTAATGAACTGCTGCATTTGACATGACTGTGTCTGCTGTTCAACCTAGTATCTACCTTGAAGGACTCTGAATGGATCCCTTGGCTGATCAGTCTGTTGTTCCGTAGATCGATTTGCTTCAAGGTAACTGGTAGTTCTGGCAAGGCCTGCAGGTTGTTCTCAGCTAACAACAAGTCGTGGAGTTGCTGTAGCGAGCCAAATACATCTTCATCCATTTCAGAGATCTGGTTTCCAGTCAGGTCGATAGTTTGAAGTTTACCTGTAAAACAATACAATAAAAATGCTGTTTTTTATATGCGCAATTGTATTAGAATGACAATAGATTTGGTTGTTATCAAAATTGTTTCCCACTCAGGTTTATGAAGTCAGTGTTCTTGATGTGTCGGATGCTGTTGAACCGTCCGTAAAAATGGCTGGTGTCCTTGGGCAGGGGTGGTATCTGTTTCAGGCCTGTGTCATCACAGTATACGCTCCCTCCGATACATACACACAGAAGGCAGGTAGGCATTCCTGCACATATTTAGACTGTTTTAGAAGAGGACAAGTCGATCAAGTCAAATATGGGTGAGTGCATTTGAATAAAGATGCATTGCCTAAAGTGTAACTTGCAGCCTCTATAGCTGGGTTTACATGGAGACTTTTTAGTCATTCCGATTGAAATCATTCCGAATGAAGATCTCTGGTCACCTGTTTACATGTGATGTGATCCATTCCGATCTACCGTTTTATATGCTCCCCCGTTTAAAAAAATAAATAAATTCTTGAAGTCTGAGATGAAGTTTGGACTGTACTTGAAGCCTCTTCTTGACACCCCCCCCCCCCCCAGTTTCCATCCCAATCGTGTTGTAACAAAACACTACATATCTGTGAGGGCGAGCATGACATCACCCTCCACCACTCCACCCCTCCCCCCTCCCCACCCTCAAGAAATTGTACTGAAGGGAAGATACAAGCTGAAAGACGCAGTTGCAGTTAAAAGGTTAGGGCTCTTTCTACTCATCTTGGCATTGGTGGAACATGCATGATGTAGAAAAATCTTTAACATTAGCAGTTTAAACTCCGCAATAAACCTTTAAATAAGCAAAGTGAAAGTATTTTACAAACCCAGTCCAGTCTCTGGTCCAAATAGGCCGGATCCTTTGAAGTCCAGTGTTACAGGAGATGGAGGCAAGGGAGACAGAGTCACTTCTTCCTCATGGTGGTTAACTCTTGGCTGGCTGCCTATATGGTGGATGTCCGCTGCTACGGTCTCGACTTCAATCTGCAAATCAAGTGTAATTTCTTTCTTACTATAATTTCAAACAAATAAGAGCTCTTCTGACTGAGGGTGCTAAGATGACTTTCTTGTACCCAATGATTCTCTCACAGATTGACTATTGCATTACAGTACTTGCTGGTTGCTTACTGGAGCAACACATCTTAAAACTATGGAGTCTGTGTACAAAAAAAAGCATTGCACATCTTGGACAAAAAAAACTTTTTATATCATTATTGTGACATCCTTCTTCGTGGGGTGACGTCCAAAGAGGCAACAGTCGGTGTATGTGTATCTTTGTTTCCTGGCAAGTTAGCAAAAATTCTGTGCGTAGGTGCACCAATGCGATGTTGCAACATAACTTTTTAGCATTTATCATTTCACTGGCAACTTTGTAAAAGCCCTAAGAGTCTTCCACAGGTATGATGTGAATAGATCAGATGCTGCTAGATAGCGCTAGCTGGGCATATCTTGCTTTAGGCACAGCTGGTCCGGCTATATCCTCACCAACCTTGACATAATTTTGGCCCTTGAAGGATTATATTTAAGTTTTGTAATCTTTTGCGTGTCCAAATAAATCAAAGATGAGATTCTTGTGAAAAGGGTCCTTGCAAGGAGAATTTATTACAGAGATCTCTGGTCACACAATTGAATATCACCAAAGCAGTGTCATCCAAGAATGTGTGTCCCTCCCCCCGGGAGACACAGCCCTTTATTACAATCCGAGTTTGTACAAAAATGCCTCTTCTCCTCCCATCAAATACGAAAAGCAGATTACATTCTCACAGTATGCTAGGTTGATCTTTCATATTTAGACAAAACAGAATCTCAATATGCCAGCTTGCACTTTCTTCACTTTTAGACGAAACAGGTTCTCAGTATGCCAGCTTGCACTTTCTCAAAACAGAATCTCAGTATGTCAGATTGAACTTTCTCAAGCAGGACACTGAAAGGGAATTTAGACAAAACAAGATAACAGATAGGTTAAGGTCGAGTTATATTGAGTTCAACATTACTTCACCTGCTCTACACATCTATAACTAAATTTAAAATGGTTAAAATGTAAAATAAAGAATTAAAAATGTTAACAATGTTAACACCCTCAATGAGAACTAATTGGGAAACCCTAAAGTAGGGCAATGTGCAAGACTCATTTGTACTTGATACACAATGACACTTAATCTAATATACCTTTGCACTTTACAAGGGACAAGATAACAAGAATGTGCATATTTAGCTCTGTTGGTCATCTGCCACTGAATGAATAAATATAGGCCTTTGGCCTGTGTACTTGTAGTGTGCATTGTATACAGTATGTCTTGACTTTTCTTACCCTACTTCTTTAAATAGTATTTTTATTCAAAACGTTATATCAATCTGCTAAGTCCACGACCATGGAACTTGGCAGCTTTGTAGAAAGTTCATCTGCTTTTGAACGAGGGGGCATAAAGCTAAAGAAATCTTAGGTCTGCACTCTTTATTGACAAAAAAAAAATGTTTTGGTTTTCTGCCAGTGAAAATATTGCCTATATGTAGAAAGTCTATTCTCTTTTGATAGAGGTGGCATCAAGCTAAAGAAAAATTCTTCTCTCCAACTCCTGTCGACAAAATGCTGTCCGGAGCATAAAATAATGGCTTTCAGCCAGGGGCATCTCGCAAGCTTGGCGCACCGCTGGTCATAAGTGACCTTTGGGCCCGTCTTAGCCTTGCACCTTTGGTCAAGAATATCATTTATTGTACTGATACCATTCACTTACCTCTTGGTCCAAGTCCTCATAATCATAATTGTCACCATAAATGTTGGGTTCCATGTTGTCCCAGTCTGTTATACTGTTCAAGTCGTAGTTCTCCAGGTCAAAATGGCCATCATCCGATTCCTCTAGGGGGGCTGCCACGCCAGGGCAGGGATCCAGGAAGACCAGGGATAAAGCAACAGATGCCATCAAAGATGCCAAAGACACCCTCATCTCAAACTTGGGGATCACCTGCATGCATAACAAAGGGGTTAATATTCTAATTGGACTGTGTGTGTTTTTTCTTTCTTGAGTTTGTGTCAGTGTCTGGCAGATCTGCGGGGTGGCAATGGGTGGGTGCCACCACCCCAACAAAATTCTCAGTTGCCAACCCTAGTGAAGGCTCTGAATTTATCAATACTAAATTCAAAATTTCATTATAAATGTTCCTGATATGATCAATAGATCTCCATACTTCAAATAAACATTTTAATCACCAGTAAGTCATCCACTCCCTCCCTCGTTTAAATAAATCCATTTGACTCATTGAACGTTAAACTATAGAGGCTGATGGGCAACTAGCAGACCCTTGATTAATAAAAAATAATAATTAAAATGGGGGGAAAAATAATAATAATAATTAAAAAACCCCAGAAAATCTTCAGGAAACCCTGATAAATATTCAGTATAAGTTTTTCACCCAAATTGGGGCAAAGTAGGGAAAAATCCTGCAACAAGAAAAAAAAATGAAACAGGAAAAATAAAAAATGCAAATTATTTTGTGGGTGCAGAACTGCAAATATGCATCTTTGGTAGTTTTTGGTTGTAATAACACCATTCATCACTAGATGGCAGACATGTCTTAGTTGCGCTTACATTACCTCTTATATTGCTATACTACAACATATAGTACAGTAAGTATGCCTAGTACATTTTTGGGCGGATTTGTAGCGATATGCAGTACAAACAAAGTACTTCAATAATAATTAATTACAATTTTGAGTGAGTTGATTTTTGTGGGGGGGGGGAATGCACAAAATGAATTTTTGCACTTAATGTTGGATTGCTGTTTAGTAGTTTTGTGCCATCGTTGAATTTGTATTTTTTTATTTTTTTAATGCAAAAGAGCCGTTTTGTTGTTGTTAGCTTCATATTGGATCTTTTATGCAATCAAATGTATTTTCAAAAATGAAATATATTAACCATACATATTTTGTACGTATGTACGTATTCTGTCCATATTTAAATCTATCTTGTTAGGAAGTGCATGGTCCTATGTGGCCCCCGAGCAGCACTGATCAAAAATTGTGGCACTTTCCAGCATTTACGTTGCTGACCCCTGGGTAAGAGGATCATTTAAAAAAAAAAAAAAGTTGTATCCTACTGCACCACGTGCATTTTACATGTACCGTCCCAGACTGACTACATACAGTTGGTTAAGCGATCATTTATTGGTGTTTGCTCCTTGTTGAAAACGTTCAAATGGTCTGTGGGGTTTGACAACTTTTATCAGCAGTAGTTAGCAGTATTTCTAGCTATTTGATGTTTACTGTGGCATCAGGCTTAATTAAAAGGGTGCACCAATCGATCAGCCGGGATCAATATTGGCCCCAATTCCCTTAATTTGGGTGATCGTGATCTGCGGATCCCTGGAAATCAATCAGGTCCACTGATCTCATCTCCCTCCTCAGAAGTCTGAAAAGGTCAGCCTACGATGACTACGAAGCTTTTCCTTTTTTTTCCGTTTTATTGTGAAACAAGGAACAATACCTGTAAAACAAGATTGCAACGTTGAAGTACAACGTTCTATTAACTTTCATTTTATTATATGCTACACTTTTTTAAAAAAAATCAATTTACAGTGTTTGCTTGTAGAAATGTTCAAAGCAGTCACTTTTTAGTTGTAATTGTTGAGCCCAAGAGGCATTTTTAACAGTTTGGTCAGAATGCCAGAGGAATGTTTACTTTAAGCGTGACATGAACCTGTGAATGTTGTTTGACTGCCGGAGTAAAACAAGCCAAGCTTCTACTGGCACAACCAATAACTAATACCCCTACTGAACATATTGTGACCAGCAGAAGAATAACGCCCCCCTGCACACAAACTACACAATCGCGTGAGATCCAATAGAAGAACATAAATTACAAACCCCAATTCCAATGTTTGTTTTTAATTTGACACTTGCAACACATTCCCAAAAAAGCTGCGACATGTGCATGTTCGCGACTTTGTTGCATATTTTATAGCACTGGATCTCATCAGATGGTCAACGTGGTTATAGTGTTTATATGAGTTGTGTGTGTTGTGTAAATGAGAGCCATTGAAGACAATTACAGCCAGAAATATTGTTAATATTGTTACATAATTTTTACGTCATCGCCATAAGACTAGCTGGCAATGACCAATCTGCAGCAATGTATAATGTTAGTTCCGAAGGAATTTTTGTGCAAAAATACACTGCATGGAAAGTAGGGAAGGTCTTAATCCTGTAAAGTCTGCACACTGTAAAATGATAAACATTCCAACACAGATTATATTAATCAACATGCAATACATTAAATAAATGAAACACTAGCATATAACTGCTATTTTTCTTTAATTTTTCAAACTTTCCATGGAGTATAAAATAACTATTTGTAAAGTAGTAAACTTACTTGTGATCTTTAGTTCTTCAACTTGTACTGCTTTACTTCCCTCTCATCCCCTGAGGATTCCAAAATATGGACGTGCCTCGCTGTACTCTTGGCCTCAGTTTTGTTTCTGAACAATGCTTCATTATGAAGGTAATGAGGTGGAGGGGGTGGGCTTGATGACTTAGCAGAATGAAAAGGGGGCTGTCCAGGTCATTTCAGTCAGCGTGTCGTGTACTTAGCTGTCAACATGTTCTTGACAATCGACACTCAGATGTAGGCGCATACTGGCCCAAAAACGAAACAAAGAGTAAGGTTTGGTGTTTGTCTTTCAAAAAATAGGGTTGATCTGTTTTGTTGGCAAATTTCTCCCTCTTAAATCCATCCATCCATTTTCTAAACCGCTTTTCCTCACAAGGGTCGCGGGGGGTGATGGAGCCTATCCCAGCTGGATTCGGGCAGTAGGCGGGGTACACCCTGAACTGGTTGCCAGCCAATCGCAGGGCACACAGAGACAAACAACCATTCACACTCACAATCACACCTATGGACAATTTGGAGTATTCAATTAACCTGCCATGCATGTCTTTGGAATGTTGGAGGGAACCGGAGTACCCGGAGAAAACCCACGCAAGCACGGGGAGAACATGCAAACTCCACCCAGGAAGGCCGAAGCCCGGACTCAATCTCACGTCCTCTGCACTGGGCGGCGGACGTCCTAACCAGTCAGCCACCGTGCCGCCCCCTCTTAAATCATAATGAAAATTGTAAAACTTAGTTTTATGGATACTGGCCTTACTTGGGGGTGGGAAGACTCGGGTGACTTGAATCAGGTTGTTTTATGTTTCGCAGGAACATAACATGTAAGATGTAACGTTTATGGTCAAAGTTGTCTTATAATAAGCAAGCCTCCTCCAGCGCTGTTTCTGTGTTAAAATTAGAGGTAGGTTATTGTGCAGGTAGAACAACCTAATAAACAACAACTTGTAAACAGGGAATTGGGAGATGAACATTGTTCACACAAGCTTTTATTTTTCTACTCCTCAACTTTCAAGAACAAATAACTTTCAAGTGCAAAATATGCAACATTTAAGTAAATTTTTGCCACAAAAAAACACTTACCGGTATTTAAAATGTAAATATGGTGCCCTTCTCATTAGTGCAATCAGCAGGGGGCGGTTCAGCCTAGCCCATATAAAAATCTGTGACCTGATGATCTTAACTGGTTTCAACTGGATAAGTGTGCCAGAGTGCAGATAGATATGAATCCAGGACAGATCACAGAGACAACCGCCTAGCTCAAGTCATCTATTAAATCATTAAGAGGCCTAATCTGGGGGGCGCTGTCGAGCCACGGACCAAGATGGCAGTTTAGAGTGGATGCTCCTCCAACCCTGCTAAAATTTGTACAAAGTTCTGGTTATTGACATTTGGTTCTTGATGTCCAAACAAATGACAAAGACTACAAGGGTACCTCCAAGCCCCGTGGCTCTCAGAGGCTTAAAACTACAGCTACGACTAATGCGATAGCCGAAGATGCTAACTGTTGTAAGTGTTGTAGGTTCACAAAACACACAGGAGGCGTCGTCGTGCATCTTGCTTTTACTCCAGCCAACTGAACACACACTCTTTCTCGGCATAAACATAACACTCTCCATTTCAAGTCTAGTGCACAGGCGCCACCTAGTGGACACTTAATGCCATTACACTGAGCATCAGTACAACCCCATTTAGCTAACAAACCCTTTCTTCACATCTATCATTTGACTGTACTAAACCAAGACAATTAGAATTGTTCACATCAAAACAGAATATTGCAACTTTTTTTTCTTTTATAAACATGAACATCCCCCTTTTTTCTCACAAGTTTAACTTATCTGGAGGACAGGAAACTCTTCTTGACCTAGTCACTGTTTCACCTGTGTATTGATGTCACAGTCTTACTGGAGTGAGGCAGTCCTGTCTCTGGGAGCACTGTGAAATGAGCCCTGTTTCTTCTCAAGCTCACTTGATCTGTTTCCACCTTGTAAGACGTTGGTGTAGAAGCAGGTCCTTAAACTGTGGCTGTGGTCTGCGCTGTTCTAATCCACACTCTCTGTCCAGGTACAAGAACTGGTAGATCCCGTGCTTTGTGATTGGCATTGAAAGATTGTCGCTGTTTGTGTCCTCATCTTTCTCTCTGAAGACTTTGAGGTTTGGTTTCAATGCTTTCGCAGTGGTTGGAACTGTTGATCTTATCCTCCTCCCCATCAAGAGTTGTGCTGGACTCAGTCCGTGAGCCAGTGGTATAGCTCTGTAAACCAAGTGAACTTCGCCGCCGCCAAATCTTCCACTTTGGAGAGAGCACACTGCACGCTAGGAAGACCGATGCCGGATAGGAGCAGAGATGTAATCATTCGCTTTTTTTTCACAGCATACACAATTGCACTCGAGCTTTCCCTGAGCATCTTTTTGCACTGCAGCACGCTGCATTCTTCAAGTTTACCCCTAAGGCAAATGGGCATAAGCTCTCCTGGGTACTAAAACATAGGGCACTGCTGTCAGTGGACACCTTTACCTTTGGACCCAAACATGTGTGTCATCTTCCTGTGCTGAAACGTCAGAGTTATCATTGTCATACTGACCCAAGAAGGTTTTGGCTACCACATCTATAGAAAAGTCAAGGAACTGGTAAATCTTAACAATTGCTAACTTTTGAAAAAAATTACTTGCATACAGTGGTGTAGTCCAGGGTATACTGATTAGATTTGTCTAACTTTTGGCATGAGGACTGATGAGTCAATCGGAGGCAGAGTAGGGCGGGTCATGTTGAGGACAACTATGCTTCAAATTCTCCCCCGAGCCACAACTGTGACCCAGAAATTTAGCTCAGGTGAACTGATTTGCCCTCGTACACTGGATACTTGATCATGTTCCCGGGGTGGACGCTGCCGGTTACACACTAATTACATGCTCTGGTTAAGTTTTACAGTTGCTACGGGCTGCTACTTGATTTTTAAGTATCGGTAAATTAAAACACAAGAATGGAGACAAATAGTTTAAGATTCCGCACAAAACAATACTGAAACCTAACAACTGTTTTTCACTTTTTGTTCATTACTCACTAAATATTGTAATTTGTTTTATAGCATATACTTTGTTTGCCTCATGATAAATATATTTTACATTATTCCAGGCTGCTTGTGTATGATATAAAATTAATTAAATAAATTGCCTGGTTCAGGGGTAAGCAACCCTGGTCCTAGAGAGCCGCAGTCCTATGTGTTTGATGCCTCCCCCGTCCAACATAGGTGAAGATTATTATCAGGCTTCTCCATAGCATGCTGATCATTTGAATCACCTGTGTTGGAGGAGGGAGACATCTAAAACGTGCAAGACTGTGGCTCTCTAGTACCAGCGTTGCCCATCCTCATCTTCTTGTTGGAAGGCTTAGCCTCCCTCTGCATCAAAAAGTGTGAGGCTGACTGTGTTTGTAGTGGTGAAAATCTTGTCCATTTTGCTCCTTCGGTGTGAGGTGTTGATAATTATGTAATTCTTTTGTTTTTAGTGTTCACGCAATCGTAAAATGCTGTAAATTACTTTATTTTCTTCTTTTTTTTACCTGCATTTATGTATTAAATCAAGTGGTGGTGAAACAGATTGTCCGAGTTAGTTTTTAGAGTAATGTTGTGGGTTTGTCAATATCTTTTTGTCCTTTACAAAAAGAAATGTCTGGTAAAAAAAAAAAAAAGGTGTAGCACATGCTAGTTCCTAAAATAGGGTTTTTTATGAATGTGTTTTGTTCCGATCACAGTAGTGTCTGCAATAGTGTCTGATCATTTGAAGACTGTTAGTGAGATGACAACAAAACAGCATGTTTATAAATATGTGTACTGTATATTTATATACTGAAGTTTGTGTCATTTTACAAACAATGTAGGAGTTATACAAATTTAGTGTGGTGTTTGGATAATTGTGAGAATATTAAAAAAAAAAAGAAAAAAGGAGCCCTGGTTTCAAAAGTGTGGGTGAATAGTTGAGGGGGGAAAACCCCTCTATAAGAAACTGTTTCCTGTCTTAAGATCTACAGTAGGACAGGAAGTGCACGTTAGAAACAGAATGAAATATGACATGAATAATGTATGATGACTTGTAAACAGGTCACAGGTGGATGCTTTGAGCATTGAGACTTGAGTAAACAGATTTCATTGAATGGGCACCCATCATTTTCCAAATGTGAATCTTATTAAATCTAATAGTTGAACATTATCCTTTACAAATGTCGTGAATATTTTCATTCATCCAGGTTACATGATCCAGATATCATATAAGGGCATTGAATCAATCATAACCTGGATGTTCTGCTCGTCAACTTGCCTCTAATTTCAATTTCAAGAGATATTACAACAATCAAACACATTTTAAAGGTTTAAGCAGCAATTTAATAAGACTACTTGAGCAAATGACAATAAGTAATGATTTTTGAGAGACAAATGTGCAAAATGTACATATAACAAACACAACTTTATCCTTCTTCAACTAGATCAATGAAACAATTTTGTGATGGTAAACCTGTGCCATTCAATCACTATAATATTGGACAAACAATGACTCAATGAGTGGCTCAAACCCTACAGATCCACTAGGCTTGGTTATTTTCAGAATTCTAATTGGACTGATGGGCCTGATATTTCCTTATTAAGAGGCATCTGTTGTAGATGCCCATTAGATCGAGTTTGTGTTCTTCTGGAGGGATGCTAATAAGAATCCTCAGTCGAACGATACAGACTGCAATTGAATTGGTAGAAGGTTTCGGTATGAGCCGTGGAAGAAGCCATTAAATGTCAAATCGAAGTCAAACGTTATCGGAAAAAAAAAAAAAAACGTTTCCGACGCTGTCAAAGTAACCTGAATGCGCCATTTAGCTTGCATAGCATTAGCAACTAGCAAGTGTGTAGCATATGTTATTCTGGTTATTCTTTTGTTCCTTTAAGCTGTCTTCCGTCTTGGACTCCAAGTAAGCTGACACAGCAGTTGGCGGTAACTGTAAAACTAAACACACGACGTTAAGAATTACATCCACTGTATATTTAAATACAAAACATACTTCGTTTATAAAACTTCGCTTGCCTAATGCTAATGCTAAAAGCGAAGGGAGGATCCCATTCAAATTCTAATAGGAAGTTAGCATCGACTTGTTTTTGAGTGTTTTTACTGTTGCTATTATTTTAGTTTATTCTAATTTCACTTCACTTTCTTATTGCTGTATTTTTTTTCAAGTTATATTTAAAGTTGGTATTTCAAGGATTCAAATCCTTTATTTTCCCAAAATTCAACGATGCAAATATCCAAGGATTTTTATCTATTTTTTGGTCTTCTTAACATACATTTCCACAAGACATGGCACGAAATACAATCCCTGATGTCCCAGGTTAGTCCAATAAATCCCAAGACATGTGAAAATAACACATAAATATATAAAAGAAAAGGTTCATGCTTTACAACGGTTGTAAACAAGTAAGAATTGTTTTATTATTGACACATACATCTATACAATAACACTGTACACTTCATAAGATTTTTTTTGATAAGGTCATACTTGTCATTCAAAGCAGAGAATCTTAATAACGGAAGTTTCTGCGTAAGTGACACCCATTGAAAAGGAATTGGCAAGGGGGGTCATTTTATGCATTATATATTTTTTTAAATAATCGGCAGATTAATCTGTATTTTTTTTCTGCCAAAAATTGGTATCGGCCTCAAAAAATGTATATCGGTCGTGCCCAATTACAAAAATAGATAGACTGACCAATATACATATTACAAGTGCATACAAACATTTGTGATGTGATTTTGTTACACTTTAATCAGCAAATTAAAGCAGCAGAATAAAAATACAAGACAAAAACAGAAGAATCTCTAAAAACTCATCAATTCCTACAAATAAGGTGCGGTATATACCGAACAATATCAATATACTATACATATCTTGCTGGCGTGCTATATATATCAACTAGAACAGGAGTTGTCTAGTTGATTTTCTCTATGCAGGAGAATCCTCTTCTTTTTTTCTGACTCACTCTGACGTTGGAAGATGTTCATTCAAAATCATTTACAGATACTTTAATATCATGCAGACTTTGTACATGAGGTTAATTATTCCCGAATGTGTTTTACTGCAAGTCCATGTGGCGATAAGGCTGCAGGCAAGTTTCAAAGGTGATCCGACACTTTTCACGAACACGTCACACGAAGGATGAGTCTGCATCCACTACCAGCGCTTGGCGGTTAATGATGGTACGCGTCATGTTGGATAACGACATCCTGGCCCGCTCATTTAGACGATGAAGCTTCATCGGCAAATCGTCATTTCCAACAATATATATCAGAGGGTTTATAGTGCTGTTTAGACATGCTAGACATCTGCTGACCTGGTGTGCAATATAAACTTTGCGGAAGCTGTCGTGGCAGATGCCTTCTTGTTTCAAAATCCTGGTTTGGAGATTAACATTTCGAAGCAGGTGGTACGGGATGAAACAGATGGAAAACAGCAAGACCAAAATGATCACAAGTTTCAAACAGCGCTGTTTTAGCAGAGGGTTAACATTGGATTTTTTGGCAAGAACCCAAACCACGTGGCCATAACACAGCATGATGACAACTAATGGGATGGCAAACCCTGTGACCGTCCATCCAATGCTGTAAGGCAGATATTCTCTGATATGGTCGTTGGAGGTGGTGTCAAAACAAGCATTGGGCTTTTTCGTATCATTTTTGGCAAAGAACATGTCCGGGAGGATCTGAACAACAACTAAAAACCAAACCAGGGCACTGATGAGAAGAGAATGTTTGTTGCTGATCTTTCCCATCACTCTCATGGGGTGCACAATTCCCAAGTACCTGTATATGGAGAGAGATTTGTCTCAAAAATATTCACTCAAATAACTTTGTGATTTTCACGTTTTTCAGACCCATAAACAGTTTTGCGATTTTCACGTGTTTTTCAGATCCACAAATATATCCGCGATTTTCATGTCTTTTTTAAAAAAAAATGTACATTTTGCATTACTTTTGCTTGCGAGTTGTCGAAAGTGCGTTTGAGATTCACACACACAAGCCCACAAGTCACGTGTCTAAGGCCCGTTCCTTTCTCCGTCCACAGGGAGGCAGTGTTGCTGTCTCCATTGAATGGGAACGAGTTGTTTCTCGTTTAAAACTGGACATTAGTCAGGTTTCCATCCAAGTGAATTTACTGAAAATGTGCAAAACGGACATGCGACTTGTGCCCGTTTCCATCTGTTCTTCTTTTGCGCATATTGAGAAAGGACTCCGCCGCTGTATACACCATTAAGAGATGTGATCCACCCGTAATTTAAAAGAAGACCAGGAAGCGACTGCGCCGTGCAATGACGTCGTATGAGTTTGCTTTTGTAATTATTGATAAACCATAGCGTTTCTTTGCTGTTTTCCATCTTAAATAGCATTAATATTTGCTTCTTTAATTAATTCCCCCAAAAAGCATACCTTACTTTATCGTCCGACATTGCTTTGGGACTACAAATGTATGTGTGACGTAATATCCGGTCAAAATGTGCAATGTGTATCTGGTTTCAGCGATAATCGCAAAACCCGTTTCCATTGCCAAAATTCGTATTTTCCTTTTTTTTATGCGCTTCAAAATTCACCCCCTCTAAGCGTAAAAACTTTTTGGTGAATTTTGGGCCCTTTTTTGAATTTCTAGCATTTCCATTCAATTTTATTTTCGCATTTCTTGAAAATTCGGGGGGGTGGAAACCCAACTAATGAAAAACAGAAATTGAGTTTTTATCTAACCTTCCATTATGTTTTTATTTGCACAATTCGGGAAACACAATGCGACCTTAGATTGTTTTGCTTGAGCTTGTTTTGCCTTCACTCGAAAAGACACTCTTCTTCTGCTTTAGCAGCAGCCAAAGAGATAACAGTAGAAAAAGAATGTGAGTGAAGCCAAAACAAGCTTGAGAGAAACAAATTAAGGTTGCATTTTGTTTCCAGACTTGTGTAAAATTAACACATAATAGAGGATTAGATAATGGCGCAATTTCTGTTTTTCCATTTCCAATTTTAAACGAGAAACGGGAGACGGCTCATTCCTCTTTGACCACTGCACTGATCTGTATATATTACTAGCCGATAGGCTTTTGAAGCCACGAGGCCGCCATATTACCACTCCCAAAAAACGTTTCTCGGCATACGATCCTATACATTTGAGACAGTACTTAGTAGAAGCAGCATGATTTATGATGTTTTAAATTTGTCAAACAAAATAAAACAAGCGGACAAGAGGATGATGTTGAGGAATATTGTGTATGTATGTATGTATATATATAATTTACTATAACTAATTCAACAAAAGATGCCTCTGCCAAATCTAATATTGGGGTCTAAGAAACTGAGCGATAAAAGAAAAAGGGGGTCTTCAAAGCAGCACATACCATGTCGTCTACTTATATATATATATATATATATATATATATATATATATATATATATATATATGTACAGATCAGTGGGCCGCTGCTGCTTTGGTGGCGTAGAAGAAGAAAGTTTAACAGCAGAAAAAGAGGGTTTTTCAAGTGAAGGCAAAACAAGCTCAAGGGAAACAAAGTACGGTCACATTTTTTCCCGACTTGTGCAAAATAAACACATAATGAAAGTTCAGATAAAGACTCGATTTCTGTTTGTCAATGTCCAATTTTAAACGATGGAGATGGCAACACTCCCTCCCTGTGGATGGAGGAGGAGCGGGCCTTAGACACATGAATATCTTGAGGGTTTGTGTGCGTGAATATCTCGAAACAGCGTGATGTTTGTCTCAAAAATAAATGCGCGTGTGCGACTATCCCCAAACGTACTTTCACAACTCGCAAGAAAAAGTCATAGAAAATGCACACACAAAATTTAAAAATACGTGAAAATTGCGGCTATATTTGTGCATCTGAAAAACACGTGAAAATCACAAAAATGCTTGTGGATCTAAAAAAAAACACGTGAAAATCACGAATGTATTTGTGTGATAATTTTTGAGCCAAATCTCTCCCCATACCTGTAGATGCTGATGCAAGTGAGGAAGCCGATGCTGCCGTATAGGTTGAGGTTGAAGCAGAAGCGGGTCAGCTTGCAGAAAGACTGTCCGAACTGCCAGTAGCTGTCTTGTGCGTAGTACGCCACGAGGAAGGGCAGCGTCAAAAGATACTGCAGGTCCGCCACTCCCAGATTGAGCATGAAGATGTTGATGTTTCCTATGCTCTTCCAGCCGCTGCTCACACTTCTTAACCCCCACACGTTGGAGAGCGTCCCAACCACGAAAACGACCACAAAGACAGGTGGCAGAAACGCATGCGTAAAGTGCGAGTTGATTCCACACGCGGAATTATTCGCTCCGTGCGTCATGTTGTTGATTCCATGAGTGATGTTTCCAGACATGACTTTTAAATACGTTGCTCCTTAATGAGCACCAAACAGAAGCCCGCGCAATCTGCTCGGCGTTTCCTGCAGCCTGTGCAAGTAAAAGTGAAACCAAGAAAGGTGTGAACCACAGGAAATGAATTCTACACGCTACTATTGCAGATTTAGAGGATTCAAATGACGAGCAGCCTTCTTGCATCTAATGTCATAGCGATGTTCGTTGGAGAGTGCAGGAAAGGGAAAGTGGTGGGAGGATCGATCCAGATATCGATATTATCGATACCAATTCAGCATCGATATAGGATCGATGCTAGCACTATAAGATCGTTCTAGTAGTTTAGTTTCAGTTTGTCTCTTTTATGTGGTGTAGAGGTTCCTGGAGAAGTGGGCATACTCTCAATTTTCACAATTTTTCATCCAGAAAAAACATCCTCTTTTACAAAAGACATGTATAAATAAAAATCTGTCAGTTGTATTTGCTTACAATAATAAAATTATCGTGACCTGTTAAGAACAGTTTTGTATAACAAGCAGTCTGAAATAATGTAAAATGTATTTATTATGAGGCAAACATAAACTATATGTTATAAAACAAATTACAATATTTAGTGAACAATAAAAAAAAGTGTGGTTCAGTATTGTTGAATGCTGAATTTTAAACTATTTATCCCCATTATTGTGTTTTAACTTAACCTGTACTTAATTCATTCACTGCCATTGACGGCTATATACGTCAAAAATTCATTTTAACTATTTCTATTAGTTTAACATTTTTTTCCCACTTTTGTTAACAAGAGTATGAAAATCTAGGGGAAAAAATATTGTACATTTAGAACAGATATCAAATTTGTGATTAATTGTGAGTTAACTAGTGAATTCATGCGATTAATTATGATTAAAGAATGTAATCGCCTGATGCCACAAATTTTTAATAAACTTTTTTTTATAAAAATATTATTAAAAATAGTAATAATATTTAAAATTACTTTTTTTTTAAGAAGAAGAAGAAAAGATTATTAAAAATTAGGGGCGTCGGGCACTTAAATTTGTTGATAATTAATCACGACTTCACTAGTTAACTCACGATTAATCCAACATTTTATATCTGTTCTAAATGTACAATATATATTTTTTCTAGTTAACAAAAGTGGGAAAAATGTTAAACTAACAGAAATAGTTCAAATGAATTTTTGACGTTTATAGCCGTCAATGGCAGTGAATGAGTTAAAAATCAAGTACCAGCCTAGCTACTATAAAATTGAACTAAAGCATTAGTGTGTAACCGGCAGCGTCTACCCCGGGGATCAAACACACATCGCGATCAAATATCCCATGTACAAGAGCGGTTCCTGGAGAAGTGGGCATACTCTCAATTTTCACAATTTTTCATAACTCATTCACTGCCATTGACGGCTATGTACGTCAAAAATTCAACATTCAATTTGAACTATTTCTATTAGTTTAACATTTTTTTCCCCACTTTTGTTAACAAGAGTATGAAAACCTAGGGGGAAAAATATTCGACATTTAGAACAGATATCAAATTTGTGATTAATTGTGAGTTAACTAGTGAATTCATGCGATTAATTAACGTTAGTACCGCATGTGAGGTCATATGGGTGGGAGGTCAATCCGGCAAAAATACAGGGGCCGACACAGGTGGTGAAATTCCTGGGGATACAGTGGAACAAGGGTGGAGAGGGAAATACTCCCCAAAGCCAGGGAAAAGATGACAGCATTTATGACACCGCATACTAAGCAGGACATACAGAGGTTTATTGGTCTGTTCGGATATTGGAGGAATCACATTCCGCACCTAGGACAGATCTTGCAGCCGCTGTACAAAGTAACTAGGAAAAAGGAGGTGTTTGAATGGGGGGGGGGGGGTGCCTCAACAAGCTGCTTTTGAATTGGCGAAAAAGGCAATACAGCAGGCAGTGTCCTTGGCCAAGATAACATCAGGGCCAGTGGAGTTGCAAGTTTCCGCTCGAATAGGGTAGGAGTAGATAGATAAATAGAGTATGCCAATTGGAGTCTGTGGCAAAAACAGGGGAGGGTGAGGCGACCTCTGGCTTCTGGTCACAGTAGTTACCAGATGCAGGAAGTCGGTACACTCCGATTGAGAAACAACTTTTGGCATGCTATTGGAGCATAATCGACATAACAGTCAACCATGAAGTGCTCATGCGCACTGATATCCCTATTTTGGGATGGGTGATGAGTAATCCTACCACCCAGAGGATAGGTGCAGCCCAGGAATCGAGTCTTATTAAGTGGAAGTGGTATGCGTCTGAACGTGCCAAACCAGGGTTTCTGTGCTGCATGAACAGGTGGCGGACGTTCCGGAGCAGGGTGAGGTGGTAGCAGACATCACGCCGCTCAGCGATTCACCTGTGAAGGCAGGGGTAAAGTGGGACCAGCTTACTGCGGAGCAAAAGAGGCATTCGTGGTTTGCTGATGGTTCTGCCAAATGGCAGGCAGGGCAGCGGAAGTGGAAAGCAGGAGCCATGAATCCCATCCTGGGGCTGACTCTAGAACAAATGGGGGAAGGAAAGAGTAGTCAGTGGGCAGAGTTGAAAGCGATTCACATGGTCCTGCTACGGGAAGGATTGCAGGAAGCACACATTTACACTGATTCATGGTCCGTTGCAAACGGGTTGACGACGTGGATGCCGACATGGCAGGCACATGGGTGGAAGATACACGGGAAAGAGGTATGGGGTGCGGAACTATGGAAAGACATTTGGGACACGGTACAGGGTGTGAAAATTACGGTGTCACATGTAGATGCACACACTACAAATACAGATTCTGAGGCACTTTACAACCAAGCGGTAGACCAGTTAGTAAAGGCGATGATAGTGCAAAGGGAATCCACGGTGGGCCTAGCGAGATGGGTACATCAGAAAAGCGGACATTGGGGTATCCAGAAGACCCGACAGTGGGCCCTGGATCGAGGCATTGATCTAAATATAGATGATGTAAAAACTGCGGTCGAAAATTGTGAAAAATGCCAACATCACCGACGAGGTTCTCCACAGCATATGCAGGGACATATACACTGAGGAAAGAGCCCGGGGCAGATCTGGCAGATGGACTTCATTGGACCCTTGCCATGGTCTAAGGGATGTAGGTACGTATGTACTGCGGCTGACACATACTCAGGTGTTCTGGTGACGCATCCCTGCAAACATGCCAATCAATATGCCACGCTGCAATGTCTGCAAAAGATTGAAATGTTTTACGGCATTCCTTTACAGGTTCAGACAGATAATGGTACCCATTTCACCGGAAATCAAATAAAAGAGTGGGCGGGAGATAAGAAAGCCGCTGGGCTCATTGAAAGGATGAATGGAATATTGAAGACTACACTCCGAAAACAAAGTGTTGATAACACTCTTGATAGATGGAAGCAACGCCTGGTCACTGCATTGGCAAAAATAAACAACAGACCGTTGGGGTCAGGGGTGACGCCGATTAATTGAATGATTAATGTGACCCCAGTAACCGGGGAGGAACCCATTAAAATTTGGAAAATCAGAAATAATGCGGAACTGCCTGTGCGTGCCACACCGGGCTCGGTGGGGTTGGATGTGCGGGTTATTGACCTAGGAATAGGTCTACAATGTCCTAAGGGACAATATGGACAACTGTTACCCAAAGCAAGCCGGGCGTTGTTGGGCTTAACAATCCAGGGTGGGTAATTGATCATGACTACCAAGGGGCTTTGGTGGTCATCTGCAAACAAGGAGAACAACCATTAGTGTTACAGGCTAGAGACAAAATAGCACAGCTTGTGATACATAAGTACAATGATCATAGCATTCAGGAAGTAGAAATGCAGAAGCAGCTGAAAATGAAAGGGGAACATTTAACCGACAAAGCTGGGGCAAAAGTGTGGGTACAGCAAGCGACAGGACCCCCCAAAGCAGGTGAAATTATAGCGCAGGGGAAAGATAGCTCCGTGGCCGTAATGTATCCTGGAGACGAAAAGCGGGTGAATGTTCCAGTCAGCAAATGTTATTTACGTGAAAACTAACCCTAGCATGTAGTTGTCTATGTGTATGTGTACAGGTTTGACTTCTCCTCGATTGGGGATCCAAGTGCGACGAGACGATGTATGCTGGCCGGAGACATGGTGGTGCCGGTCGATGGGGCATCGGAGGCATTGCGGGTGGTGTCCTCCTGATGGGGATGATCGTCCTTTGCCGGGAGCCGATTCAGACGGCCGCCATTGGTTGAACGCTGGAGCACGTGTGGTGGTTTCGATTGCGGTGGAGAAACGCCGCTGACGACCGCACCCAGGACGGCTTTACTTGTCCAGACGGGCAAGCCTGCCTGATTGCCAACGTAAGCAGTGATTGCCCGCTCCAGGTGTGTCGGAAGTGCCTCCGTGGACGGGACGTTCCTGTGATAGCCAGAGGGTGCCGACTGACGGTGAATGCCACGTGTTCTTTATGTGAGTATGATCCGAAAAAAAGGAATTGCACCGGGAACAGCAATGACACTGACTGGACAATCACGGTGAGCCAAGACACGTGGATTGCCAATGGTTCCGAAATCACGGGACGACCCATATTCCGGTATGCCATATAGGTATCCCCTAATACTACCACCATTGTCACAGCCCACGTTGTTCCTAACGTGCCAACCTGTGTGAAGATGGCACATGGACTGATTCGGACTGAGGTACGTTGGACAATCAAGTTCCCTATCTTACCAGTGTGTCATCGTGCTCGATGGGCGTGGTATGACACTCTTCTGGGGGGGGACAGGAACGTTGCTGGGATTCGCCAACCTGATTGGCAACCAGATTACTTCAAGCAAGCTGCACTACACGCGTCAATACACACATGATGCATTAGTAAAAGTGGCACAGTGGATGCCAACTGCGGTGCAAGGTCAAGCACAGAATGCATTAATTTTGGACAAACAAGTGCAGTTTCAAGAAAGAGTAAACAACTCCACTGATGAAGTATTACGGAATATGACTGATTGGATGAATTGGACTGCGTGTTCATTGCAAAACATACATGCCAAAGTACAAAGAAATCGATTTAAAGCAATTGTAATGACAAACAATTATTACGAATGGCGAAGGATGTGGAATATTACTACTGGTGTTTGGTTATACTTACAGGCGGACAAAACTGTTTGCAATGACACTGTGTGCACTGGCACATGGGTGCAATATAATGTAACCAACTCTCAGACAGTATGCAGGTATTATGTATTACCCGTTATAGCTTTAAATGCATACTGGATTTTACACATTAGAGGAGAGTGGTTAGCACCCAAATCAAATATGACTTACGATTTAACCGGATGTGACCATACCGATGCAGGGAAAGTCTGTATGCTAAATCAAGGTTACACCAATCCATGCCTGAAAGAGGAAAATGCAATGTGTGACTGGGATTATGAGGTGGCCCGAGATGTGCTATCTCAGGTAGGGCCACATGTCTTATGTGTAGCTACAACCCGGCCGCATCCCCAGTTGCCGAAAGTACCATTCTCTGGCTGCCTCAAGGATGTCTACCTGTGGACATGGAACAATCAGACTTATCGGTTAACCAATTTCACTGATGCCACAGCTCTCACCTTGATCCAGTGGGAGGTGTTGCATGACAACCGTTTGGGTATCTCCTTGGAGAAGTACTGAGCGACTCTAAGGTGCTAAAACAGATGGTGAAAGACCACCGTCGTAATGTTACTAAATTACAGATAATGACAGTGGTAGCCAAAGAAAAGGTACTTGCAGTGGCAAAGACGGTGGAACAATCATCAGCGTCGCACTGGTATGATATATTCACAGGATTATCACCCTTTGCACGGAAAGTAACGACTCCTCCATTGATTATACTTATTGTGGTATTATGTGCTATATATTTACTCAATGTGTGTACTTGCTTCTATGTGAAACGGGTGAAACGCGCCATGGATGACAAATTCACCAGAACACTTTTGGAATAAGGGGGTGATATTTCACTTTTCATACTGGTCTATTATGGGGGGATCGTCAAACTACAAAACTATAACAGGGGTGTCTATAATGAACCCATTTTTGATTTGGACAAATTTGCCAGGACCAATGCGTTTTCTGAATATATTTTGAGGTTTCATGAGTCCAGGGGGTGGATTGAAGGGAAAATAACCATGGTTTGATATGTCCTCATGTAACCTCTAATATAAGGATATGTTGTTGTCCTGAACTGTTGTACGAATCCAGGTGCCCAACAATTTGTAAATAAAGGGCGGGTTCAGCCTTTGAACTCGTCCTTGTTTGTACTACAGTTTTCCCTGCTTTGCAAAACATGTTTTCGAAAGTGTCTGAGAAAGGGCTTGGCTAGCCCAGTTTCCCACGCTACCGAATAAGAGACGGAGCGGCACACGGTCCGGACAGTCAGCTGTGGAACCCGTACGATTGCCCAGCCTTTTTGCAGCTCGTTCGACCCGGACCGTGGGCTCTCCGGTCTTGTGTCAAGGTAAGCGCTGATGAAGATCATATTATGCTGCTTAACGTTGTAGTGTATTGATTGCTGTTTGCGGGGAATAAAAGGTACAATAATTCTAGCAAAGCAAGTTGTGATTATTGCTGTTTGCGGGGAATGAAAGGAATAATCATTCTAGCACAGCGCAGGTGTTGATTACTGTTTGCGGGGGATAAAACGTACGATTATCCTAGCACAGTATAAATGTTGATTGCTGTTTGCTGGGAATAAAAGGCACAATTATTCTAGCACAGTATATCAGTCTCTGTGTATTCATTGTTGCCGCCAACCACTCACGATCCTGCATAAAAATATAAAGGTGAAGTAGTGTTTTCCACAAAACAGTAGGCCATAGCTGAACGGTGTGAATAGGGGGGATTTAGAAGTGGGTATATTCAATGCTGACTGAAAAATAAGTGGGTGTAGTCCGTATACTCGCGTATACAGACGCTCCCCTACTTACGAACATTCGAGTTACGAACAACGGTACATACGAACATGTCTGCGCGCATGCGCGCATGTCAAAAAATGTTCGGAAAGAGATGCTGTAAGTTAGATTTTGTATTGCGCACCCTTTTTCCGAGTACTGTAGTGCTTCTTTCCGCCGCTAATACCGACGCTTGGCGCTGTGAGAGCTCGCCCAGCATTGGAGGCTCAGCAACGTGTCGATGAGGAGGAAGAAGAAGAAACGCCTGTCGCTCATAGATAAAGCCATCGCACTCTTCGAGCAGCAAGACCCAAATATTGAACGTTGCACAAAGGTTGTAAATCAATTGAATGATGCCATACAGTGCTACCGCATCATTTATGATGAAAAAAGAAGAAAACTGTGCAATCGTCGTTAGAGCGCTTCTTTCGGCCAGTTTCTAGTAAATCCTCCAAGGAAGATACTCATCAACCCTCATCTTCTTCTCCGCGACCCTCAACTTCTTCCTACATTGAAGTTACGGAGGAGGAAGTAACTTTTGAAGCCCATTCCAGCGACGACGAAGAACCTCTCATCATATAAAATCCTCCTCTTCCTCCTCCTCCTCCTCCTCCTCCATCAAATCCTTAAGCATCGAGTACATCTTCCAAAAGTAAGTTAAACTTCATTTTATTTATCTTATTACGTACATGTACATACTGTGTGTGTCTCTCGCTCTCTCTCTCTAACATACGTAGTACAGTACTGTACGTATTCTCTTTAAACATAAATTATAATACAAAATATAGCACTGAAGCAACTTACGAACAAATTCACCTTACGAACGATCACTCGGAACGTAACTCGTTCGTAAGTTGGGGAGCGTCTGTACCCTGGACTACACCACTGCTGCTACGGTTTGGTCAAACAGGTAACATGCATGTCACAGCAGACAGGCAGACTTGCTCCCGCTTTCCCTCATCCCCTGTTGTGTTGCGATTGTGTGCCGTCACGTGACTTAGCATCTCATCTTTGCAGTAGATTAAGTGGGACATACAGTATTGTACTTGAAAAAGAATGTTTTGTATGTTGTTGTTTTTTATATTTGCTGCATGATAATTTTTAACATCTTGTTTATTTAGGTTGAAAAAAATCCACAAAAGAAATGCACTGAAGGCGGAATTTTCAGGGAGGGGGGTTGGGTGGGTGTTGTTTTGTTTTTTGGTTTCTGAACAGTATATGATAAAGAATTTGTTTATATTTGTTTTCCTATTATGACTTTGTGCACTTTCTATAAGAAAGTAAAAAAATATGGTTGCATAATTTTTGGAGAGAAAAAAAGATTACGTATTTTTTGTTTATCAACAAACTGTCCTAATTTTGTCTTTTGTTTAAAAAAGACAAAAACACATGAAGGTTATACTGCAGTGCTGTTGGTCACCACGTGAGGCCAGTGTTGCAACATGTAAGCCCTATAAAAAGTGCAAACGCATGTACTTGTACTTCAAAAGTAGAAATACTGTGATCCATTCTTTTTTTCTCTCTCTCTCTCCCTCTCTCTCTCTCTCACTCACACACACGCACACACAAAACACATTCTTTCTTTCTCTCTCTCTCTCTGACCTGCAGGCAGCTGTTATGTGAATATAAAAATAAAATAAAACACGTACAATAAAATTGCATGTATTGTACGGCATCATTTTGGCACATAAAGAACGTGACCACACACAATTTTGCATATTTGCAGCTATTTGATCTATTTATTTATTCTTTTATTTATTTATTTTAATCCACCGAATGTTCTGCCATCTTACACTTCAGTTGTCTCATAGACAACAGCATAGCATAGAATAGCATAACATACAACCTTATTTGAGTTTGCATGTTCTCCCCGTGCTTGCGTGGGTTTTCTCCGGGTACTCCGGTTTCCTCCCACATTCCAAAAACATGCATGGCAGGTTAATTGAACACTCCAAATTGTCCCTAGGTGTGAATGTGAGTGTGGTTGTTCGTCTCTGTGTGCCCTGCGATTGGCTGGCAACCAGTTCAGGGTGTACCCCGCCTACTGCCCGAAGCCAGCTGGGATAGGCTCCAGCACCCCCGCGACCCTAGTGAGGAAAAGCGGCCAAGAAAATGGATGGATGGATGGACAACCTTATTTGGTGGACAAGTTTAAAAGACAACAGAGGTTGACACCAAAGTGCTGTACATTAAAAACAAAAACAAAATCCACCCATGCATTTTCCAAACCGCTTCCTCACGACATTACATAAAAAAACAGTGTGTTGAGACACCGACAAAAAAAAGTCACGGAACAGAGGTGTGCCTGGCTTTGTTGTTTGATCATATTAAACGTGAACAAACAGCATAGAACACCTGCTCCAAATCATTTTCCTCCCATCGCTTTGGCGCCCCCTATGCGCTGCACATGGTGCCAACGCCCAACGTGTTGGAGGAAAATAGGGTTTCAACAGATCAGACAGGTACGTTGGTGCAAGTCCAATTAGGCACTAACAACAACGAACTAACGAGCAATCACATTTTAAAAGACAAATTCAGTATTCTGCGTATAATGAAGAAATTATTCATCTGATCTCAACCCGATTGAGCATGCTTTTTACCGTAGTTACTGGAGGGAAAAAAAACTCAAGGCTGAAGCATCTCTAGGCAGCAAACTCAGACTGTTCACTTATTGCAAATTGTGGTTATGTTCGTCATTGTTGTGCATATTTGAATTGTCAGAGGAAATTGGAGTGGAGTTAGATCAGTGATTCTCACTTCAGGTAGTAAACATTTACATGTACTATTGTATCCGTGAACAAATACAGTGCAGCTGACAAAGTCATTTTAAAGTGTTTAAAAATGCAACGTACTGTACATGTATTTTCAAAGCCTAATTTTAAACTAAAAAATGAACGACTTTGCAACAATAGAAAGATATGCGTTCCCCAGGGTGACAAGTCGACAACTACTGATTTAGATGACAAATAAGAGAATATTGGGGTCGTGGGGTAGCGGGGGCTGTGGGCCGGTGGGGTTCCTGGCGGGCCTGCAGTGCCCCGTCCTGCTGCGTTGGGTTGGGGGCGCGGGCCGCGTTGGAGTCGGGGGCGCTCCTGCTCCTGGGTTTGCTCTCCGGCCGGTGGCCCCTGCGGGGCCCGGGGGTCGTCCTTTGGCGCTGCCGCGGCCTGGGGGGCCCTGAGGTGTTGCGCTTGCTATGTCCTGGCGGGGGTCGACGGCTCCCCTCTTTGGTGGAGATTTTCATGCACGCCAGATCCACCACACCAGCATCTATCGAAACTCAGACACAATCTTCCTCAGGTCATTGAATCGGTGGAGGCTGGTGTCTGTGGATCTCACTCCGCTTCGTCTGTCCTTCCTTCCTTTCCTCAGTCTCTCCTTTGGTCTCTTGCGGTCTCCCTGATTTGTTTAAATTTAGATGTCTCTGGGGTTGGTGAAGGACTCTGGTTGGTGGCCCGGTGGGTGGTTGGTGGTGTCTGGTCGGTGCTGGATTTCACTTTCTTTTCTTTTCTTTAGTCCTTTCTCGGGTTTCCTGACGGCCTCACGACTCTGGCTGGAAGTGATCGGTTTAGGGAAACGGTATGGGATTTATTTATTTTTTTTATAGGTTTTAGGTGAACTAATTAATGCACGCACGCACATACACATATTCACCCACATACAAAAAAAAAAAAAAAAATATATATATATATATATATATATATATATATATATATGTAAAAAAATACATATATAAAAAAAGGAGAGCAATGATGATGACATGTCAAATCGGTAAAATTACCGAATGAACAATACTGAGCTCTCCAGAAAAAAATAAAAAATAAAAATAAATCTAGCATTTCAATCTTTTAGTCACATTTTATTTGTCTTGTTTTAGTCAGCAAAAACTGTCAACGTCTTAGTCAGGACAATAATTTAACCCCTGTATTTTTTTTTCAGCCGATAATGTTGAACATTTCGAATCTAAAACTATTTCACTTGAAATGTTCTCATCTTTTTGATGAAAAACAACTTAACACACAATTACAATATATCAACAAGTGGCTACTATGGCTCCATGCTTTAAGATAGTAAATTAGCCACCAATAGTTAGCAGTTGATTAACATTATTGTTGGAACTTTATAGCTGTTGGATTCATGTTACATTATAACGATAACTTTATTCTTTTTCACCTTTCACCGTGAATCCACCTCCCCTCTGTGGTCAGAACTCGGGTGTCATTGTGTGACACAGTTACAGATTAGCAGACAAGATTTTACAAAATTATATCATTTTCTTCTCGTTTTTGTTAATGGTCTAAAAAATGTCCATAGATTTTAATCCAGTTTTTATTAAGTGAAGTAAATTTCCGTCTCGTCTTCATTAGTCGACAAAAACACATACTGATTTAGTCCCAGTTATAGTTTATTAGTGAGGGTTTTAGTCTAAAAATGTGTGTTGATGAAATTATTTTTTAGTTTTCGTTGATGAAATTAACTCTAGTTGGAATAATGGACACGTTAATATTAGTACCGTACAATGCATTTTGGTGTAGAAAAAAAAAAACTGGATTTTTTTATTTTTTACTTCAGCAGTCAATAGGCATTTTTATTACTGTATTTACAAATTATGGAGTTTAAAAGGTATTTGAAGTGACCATTCCATTTTATTTTTAGAAAATTCCAAACGTGGTGGCCAATTTGCATGTTACTATTCAAAAACACCCACAAAGACAAAATACCCCCAACTCTTCATTACACAACTCGCTCATGCAGTGTAGTTACTAAAAACAAACAGATAACCGGGTGGTAACTTTTATTTCCAACCTTTATTGAAACAGAATGGAAGCAGTACAAATTGTCACCTAACCCATCAGCTGCACTAACAGGTCTGAGGCACTGAAAATACAGTACTATTTGAATAAAGGCTTAATACAACCATCAGCGCAAGTAAATTGAGTCGACTTGTTGAGTTTCTGTCAAAGTGAGACTTGCATAGAGTACATTTGTGTTCAAAAACATTCCTCTTGTAGTCAACCAATATGCAATGGGTTTTTTTTCCGTTATATAGAAGCAGAACAAATCATCTCAAATCAAGATTATCAATTTCCCCTGCATTGTAACTAAGTGAAAGAAAGTAATAAAATGAGACAAACGGGAGAGAGAAAAAAAAAACTGTTCAGCCAGGACCTCGAAGGTTTGTAAACATTGGAGAACAAAAAGGAAACACCAGAATTAAGTGTTGCTTAGTCCTAATCCCCCATAAATTATTGCACAAAAAACTACACACTGAAAAAAATTATTTTCTTTTTTTATCCTCTTGCTGTGGAATGTGTTTTTTGGAAAATATTGAAGGCCGAGCAAAAAGGTGCACAGAAACACGAGGTAGTGCATTTTGACGCTTTGGTAAGGTTAAAAAATAAAATAATAAAAATCAAACACATGTAAGCGATATTAGCAAAACGTTTACAAGAATCAAACATAACTGCTCCTCTAGAACATAAAGGCCACCTGAACAATTAAATACTATTAACAAAAAAGTGTATGGGGCCAGCATCACTTGCCACTTGTCTTTCATGACCGACAATCAAACTGTAAACAGTAAAAGCACTCAATCAAAACCATTCATGTTCCTTGAATAATTGGTTCAACAAAAGGACCTGTATTGCACTTCTGGAGACTTATTAGAAGGCACTATAGGAGTAAGTAAGTCTGTGGAAAGTTCTCGTGTGGGTCAACCTGTGGTCATAAGCTTGTCAGCCATACACTCAAGACTTGTGAACATACAACGTATTAGGGCCACGTAGAAATATATATATATATATTTTTAGAGGGCAGGGGCAATATTCCGTGAAAATTTTTTTTTAAAAATGGCAAATTTTGGGGAAAAAAACTTATTTGTGCCAATACTTTTCAGTCGGGTTTTCAAATAAGAAGATAGTAATTCATTTAGCATTGATTAACCATATCATTAAGCATTTGTTCTTTGAAGCGTTGGGTACGGCCAGCGACTATGACGCCTCGATTTGCGAAGGTCCGCACACTGAGGATCAAGCATTTAAGTTAATTTGTTAAAATGTATATTTACGTTTCTAGAATTATTATTTACACGTTTATACATTTGGGTATTTTTTTGTACAAGTAGCAAAGTTGATGTGTCGAATCTTCTGCTCTGTCATTCACGTGCATTTACCTAAAGTACGCTAGCTTCTGATTGGTTAGTGTTCATCAGCTGATAGGGGGAACAGGAAGTGTTGTCGCTCTAGCTGCCGTGTATGATGAATAAAATTTCAATTAAGAATGGATCAGTCTCCATCCTGCCTTTTCATTTTATAATTTCCATTAACCACCAACAAATCCTCACGATTAGACTATAGCTACGCTATGTGCATTCCTCGTAAGTTTCTGAGGTTTTTTTCTAGCAAATCTGCCACTTTATAAAGTCGTAAATTTGCCATTTTATAAAGTCGCAAATTTGCCACATTTTTAAGTCGCAAATTTACGAGTTTTTTCTCGCACATTTGCCACTTGCTAAAGCCGCAAATTTGCACTTCCTAAAGTCGCAAATTTGCCACTTTAAGTCACAAATTTGCGAGTTTTTTCAAAATGAACAATGTCCCATTAACCACCAACGAATCCTCATGAGTAGACTATAGCTACGCTACATGCATTTCTTGTAGGTTTCTGTTGTTTTGTTTTTCCTCGCAAATCTGCCATTTTTTTTTCTCGGAATATTGCCCCCGCCCTCTAAAAAATATATATTCATACGTGGCCCTAATACGCAGAAGTACGGAAACACCGAATAAAAGAAGAAAACAAAAAAAAACAATTTAGCTTTCTGTGGATCTTTCTCTGTGGGTGTGTACACTAATGTAAAATCATTTGTTGACAAACTTTGGCTACCTTTAGTTTTCTCATTTGATGCAATAAATTACAGACATGTAAATAATTACGTGACTTTACAATTAAGTTTTCATCACATTCTACTATGCTGTTGATCTGTAATAAAGAGCATGAGTAAAATAAAAATGAAGAATGACTAACGCGTTTGTTTCAATGCTTAAAGGCTCACCAGGAGAGAGAGGGGTGTCGGAACTTCCTGCCTCCACATGATGAACAAACACACACATCTCTCATATAAAGCAGCCAAGAGACAGCGAAAACTTGGGATACAATTATGGACTAAGTGACTTAGAATTGCAAACTTTCGGGTATGAGTGTGTGCGAGGGAGCACATAACAGGTTGTATAAAATAAATGGGGGAGCATGACATTTCAGGTGTGTGCGCAAGTATGATGGAGAGATAGAGTGCTGGAGAGAGAGAGAAGCAGTGTGAGATTAGCATTATAATCAAAAGTGAATTGCACGGAAATAAGAGGGGGAAGATGATTCCAAATCCAGACAAGTAAACCATGCGCTTGCCATCGTAGCTTGTACCATGACTTCCATGTACATTTCTTTCACGGTGATGCCATCGAATGTTTTTCCAGGTACCCACAAAAGGCAAGAGATATAAAGTTTCTTCTTTTATTAGAACAATCAAGGAAAAACAAAATGTGTTCACTCAGGATTAGCTTAAGGTCTTAAAAGTTTGAAGTCAACAAATGTAAGCATTAAACCGCATCCTCCTGTATCTTCACAGTCATCACATACAACAGGGATACTTCAGTGAAGTAGCAGCTCCAGGTCAAGATGCACGTCTGCAGACACACAAGTACATTTTTGTTTGTATTAGAACACGCACAAACATGCCAGCATACTAAAAGTAATACAAGCTAAACAAATGTTGATGCTCATTTGATTGAAGTACATCGAATAGTAGAAACATCTGAGGCCGAACAATTACTTTTTCACACAAGTTCCATACTATGTTGAACCGTGCCATGGCATACCACCATGGTAAGTACTTGAAGGTATTTTTTTTTTCATGATTAAAAATGTCATCTGAATGTGATGTTGACAGTCCTGCAAGTGACAAGTGGGGATAGACCCCGATATTGGGCATTTTAACGAATATTGGTATGGGTCTTTTTTCGAAATTTGACGGCCGATAAAAGGTCAAGCTAAAACCATTTTAATCTCAGGGGGAAATGTATTTATTTAAATTTTCAGTTAGCTTCATAAGAGATGCTGACCTTGGGAACCTTCTGAACATTTTGTTTTTCTTCGACATTAAAGTAAAGAAAAGTGTTTCCAATTTCCATTTAGCTTTTTAAGACATACTGATAACACTGGAAGCTCCCTGAACTTAAAAATCAAAATTAAGTATATTGTCTAAGATTTAAAAAAAAAATAAAAAAATTCAACATTTGGAAAAGTCTGGAAATTTGTTCAATAAGCATTCATGCTTTAAGACATAATCACAAAGTCAAGATTGCCACTTGTATTAAAAATTGTTTAACCCCAATTACCCCCCCCCCCCTTTTTTTTACTGAAAATAAATATCGGCTTTGAATATCAGTTATCGGCCTCCTTGACTACTAATAATCGGCATCGGCCTTGAAAACAACATATTTTCCTAGTATCTAGTACAAGTACAGACAGACAAATGAATGTGCAAAATAAAATAAAGAGGCAAATACTTGATACGCACAATTTGCAGTGCCAATGACACTGAAATTTGGTGCACAGTTTAAGATTTTCATAAAGCATGCACATCATTTTGTCCACTTGATAGTGAACTCAGAACTTCCATCCATCCATTTAACTACCGCTGATCCGGACGGAGTCAGGGGTAGCACACCTTTAGCAAGGAAGCCCAGACTTCCCTCTCCGCAGACACTTTGTCTTCAACTGGCCCCTCTCGACGCGGAGGAGCAACGGCTCGACTGTGTCCCTCCTGGATGACCGAGCTTCTCACAATATCGACCCACAGCTCGTGACCATAGGTGAGGGTAGGAAAGTAAAAACACCGGTAAATCGTGAGCTTTGCCTTTTGGCTCAGCTCCTTTACCGCTCAGCCTGTCTATCTCCTGCTCTATGCTGCCCTCAGCGGAGGGCACACGACCCAAGATACTTGCCCTTATCCATTCGGGACAGGATCTAAACCCGGAGAGGGCAGTGGACAGTTTCTGACTGAGGATCATGGTCACAGATTTATGATAAGGGCTCTGACAGCCATGCTTTTGTCTGGTCTCTCACCAAAGACCTGTTTTGCCATGGGTGAGCCTGCCAGGGGCATAAAAGCCCCAGACCACATAGCTCCTAGGACCATCGGGACGCACAAACCCCTCCACCATGGTAAGAACCTTTTTGAGAGGAATTGTGGAGAACTGTGAGGAATTGCGCCTTTTGTCTGGTCCGGTAAAATTTTTGAAGTATTACAAATAACTAGCATCATAAAGTTTCACTCTATGTAACCCGTCAATACATGACTTCTTATTGGGTACAGCTGTCCCAAACTCAAGTCTCAAACGGGTAGTCTGCCTAGTAACCCAAAATGACAATTAGACCCAAGTCATCCTGAAAGGGTAACTCAACAGGAAGTCAGACTCTTGGCTCCACCCCTCACTAAGATTTGACATCGGCGCTCAAAGGGGGTGATGCCCGGAGGACCGTTGGGTTGCGAATGGGGAGAGGGTTGGGCGGGGTCTGGCTGTGATTGACAGCAGCAACTCACTAAGAAGGCATTTAAGGAGGCGTGTACGAGACTGAGACGGTGGTGACTACGTCCCGGTCCACACTCAGCCATTTCTCGTGTAACCACAGGACAAACAGCCAAATTGTGTTTATCCCGTGTTTAATCTTAAAATGGCACCAAACGCCCAAAATTCAAGCTTTCAACAAACATGCCCTAAAATGTCAAAAATAATGACCAGGATATGTACACAGCATTAGAAGACACCAGTTTGAAAGCAAAAAAAAAAGTTGATTTTTTTAAAAAATTTTTATGGAAAATCTATGTTTTGATAATACAGGAGTCAACCTTTGTCACAAGGTAAAGAAACTCTTTCCAGAAAAGCCAAAGTTTTGTAACAAATGCTCTGGAGTTGAACATTCATTCAAAGACCCATACATAGGTGAAGAGAGACAAGAGGATCTTGGATTCCACAATAAATAAAGGCGCATATGGGAAAATGATAGAAAAAACAAATCTCTCATCCAGCAGGATCTATGTTTTCTGCACACACAAAAAAGATTTATACCATATGTTGGTAACGAAATTCAAACCACAGACACTGCGGGAAATGAAATTCACCTGGCATGCGAGTCATGAGACATACACATTAGAGAAGATTTAGAACTCAAAAAGGTACAAACCAAAAACGACAGGAAACCAAAAGTTCTGTCAACAGGGTCTCAAGGCGTTGGTTCACTATTTGCCGACCCAGAATGAGCAAATCAAATGCTCTGAGTGAACAAGAAAGGGTTGACCATGACACAGTGTTTCCAAAATCGAGCATTATAGACAACGTGATGGTCATCTCAGTCTCATTTCGCTGCGGCTTCGACGGGCCATCAAAATACATCATCACATGTGACATCATCACGTGTGAAAGTAAATGACCGGCGTCCATTGAGGTAAATCAACTCGCAATCCCACAAGGTCTCAAATTACAAGTCAGTGGTGGGCGATTAATTTTTTTAAAGCTGCCTTGTTAAAAAACTCAAATGGTTGCTAAAGGCCACATCAACATGCTAACGCAGTTGTGTTAAATATGAATTGAATGTCTTCTTTTTGTAATATAAAGCGTCAAATTGTATTTCCGCTTGTGAAGTCCTGGTGTAGCTTGTTACATAAATTAAAACAAATTTTAAAAAATTCAGTCACAAATTAAAAAAAAAAGACTTATCTCCACATAACATTAAATCGCACACAAAAACATGTCAAAAACATTTAAAAATATATATATATTATTTTGACATGAACAAATATTCTAAATCTAATACGCAAACATTTATTAAATGCTTTACTTTAATGCATATAATTATGTTTATTGCTAAAACACAACCTGTGCTCCCTTAAACGTAACCATCCGCTGTCATGCTAAAGGATCATCTTCATCTATGTTCAAAATTAATTGTGCGATTAATCTCTGTTAATTCATGATTAATGTGATAATTTTTTGTGATTATTTAATCAGTTAACATTGACAGCACTAATATAAATAAATAAATACTCTTGGCTTCTTCTGGATTATTAAAAGATGTTGCTCTTAAATTCTGTTCTATCCATACGTTATTGTGAGTTGTAATTTTGCACAAGTGCCAGAATGCTGAATGGATGGTTTACAAGACGTGTTTACAATAGTTACTAACTACTTTATGTGGCATTTAAGGCAAGTTATGTATAAAATATGAATAGCTATTTTTATGCACAAGCTATGAATGATAAGTTTATGTTAAAACTTAATAAATGAATATAGAAATGAAACTTTTAAATTAGGGCTGGGCAATATGGCCCAAAAAATAAAATCTAGATTTTTACAGTCATTCAGGACAATTGCGATTTTAATTGATTTTAATCTAATGAAACCAACAAACATTTATTTAAAAGGTTTCATTTATTCAAAAATAATTCCTTTGCAAAATGTTGAGACAACAATAATGTGTACTGATTCTAAATTAGTTTTGACATAAACTTAACATTCATAGTTTTTTCTTAAATGCATATTTTTTTCTTAAATGCAACAATGAAGTAGTTGGTAGCTATTGTAAGCATGTCTTGTAAATCACCCATCCAGCATTCTGCCACTTGTGCAAAATTACAACTTACAAAAACATTTGAATATAACACAACGCAAAAGACGCTTTTAATAATCCAAAAGACAAAATTTGATTTCACGATTTAGCAAATTTTTAAAATGACGATGTATCAAATTAATTTGATTTATTGCCCAGCCCTACTTTAAATAAATATTGTTGTTTTTTTCCTCTTCAATTAAAATCGTAATTGTGCAGTGGTTGGAAGAGAAAAAATTTTTGGGATTGTTTTTCGGCCATATCGCCCAGCCCTAATGTAAACACAATGGGAGGCAACACAGCGTTTGTGTGTGTATATACAATAAAAAAGCTAAGATCACAACCACCGTCTTGCTGTTAACATGCTTGAGAAACGTTAGTAGTACTGTATAAAGAAAAAATTGAAAATAGCCACTGGAAACAACGTAATTCAGTCCAACTGCGGGTGCCCGGGACATCCCGCTTTCACGAAACTATGCGCTCATCCTCATGGGAAATGTGGTTCTCATTCAAGGGAAAACAATACCGCTTTTGTCTATTTGGTGCCACCATAATCAACGAAAACTGAATCCTGATAAGCAAAAAAAGAGTTCAAAGAAGTAATGGGACCATTTACCTGAGAGATGATCCGGATCCAAGTCACACAGGACCCATAACCTGGTCCATTCTTGTCTGGAGCTGGAAAGCATCTGGCCGGTCCTGAGGGTTGACAGCAAGCATGTCCAGCAGCAGCTTCCTCACTCCGTCCGACATGCATGACCTGCGCTTCTGGGGGATGTTCAGGACCATCTTTGGATTTTCTAGTAGCGCCTCACCCACAGGTACAATGTCTGCTCCTTGTCTCACATAGGTTCCAAGGAGCTCTCGCTTGGACTCTGCATCAATAAAAGTGATTCTCTCCAACATGGCCCAAATGATGATGCCTAGAGCAAATATGTCAGCCTTGGCTGTATAGTGACCCTCCCAGACTTCAGGAGCCATGTAGAAGTCGGAGCCACAAGTCGATGACAACCAAAACTTGTTGACATTGACATTTTTGCTTTTGTCCTCAACTTCTTTGCCCTCTGTGACATTTGCTAAACCTGCACACACTTTGCTCAGGCCAAAATCTGCAACCTTGAGGACAGGAGCCCCTGATCTCTCCGAGATGAGGATATTGTCCGGTTTGAGGTCTCTGTGAACAATCTTGTTCTCATGTAAGAAAGCCACAGCACTGGTAAGCTGCAGCATAAAACTGTTGTTGGTATGCGAGTCAGGCCGCCGAGACAGGATGAACTGGTTGAGGTCACCTCCTTCACAAAACTCCATGACAAACCACAAGTAACATGGCTCTTCTGATGGCTTCAGCACTCTCTCACCTGTAACACATAGAGGACATTTGTTCAGGAGCAGTGATTTTACTGTAATAGAAAGTTACCAGAACAGACTACTGCATGTGACCAGATATGAAGTATTCCATCAGCCATTTTAAGTAGGACTGGATGATTATGGGGGAAAAAACAATCCAATTATTTTTTATTCAGAGGTTGAAATCACGATTATTAAAATGAAAATTCAGTCCCATGAGATAACCAGCAAAAAAAAAAAAAAAAAAAGCTATAGCATGCTGGTCAGGTTTGACGTTTCGCTCTCTGTCGCTATTGGTCAATGCTGCAGAACTAAAAAGATGACGACATGGGACATGTCACATTGTGCGACAAGATGAGCAAAAATTAGGGATGCACGATCTCAGTGGCCGATAATTATCGACCAATTAGACGTCATACAGATAAACGACATACCCCGTTTGTCTGCGACACAACTGTCGGGTCAAAATCGGGCTATTTTCTTGAGGTCTGACCAGGGCATAAAAAAGAAAACCCCTCCCGTTTTTAAAATTATGTTTTTTAATATATGTTGCAGTTGACACTAGGGCTACATTGTTTCTATTTGTGTCATTGAGGTTGGGGGCGTGTCCCATGATGCTAAGTTTCAAGTCTAAATCAATGGGTGCCTTTTGGGAAAGATTTGCAGTCACTCCTGATATGGTGAAATGAACAGGAAGTACGGCTGGCAGGTTAGTAAATGTGTCATGACAGTTATGTGGGATGGACTAAACACATTTGAAAAGCTGCAAACACAGCTGACTCCATTTTAGGGTGAGACGAGCTACCTTAAAGCATTTTAAATAAAGACCATCCCCCAATAAAGTTTGTCATGGCCACTACTGCCCTGTAGCCTTGCGAGAACTGTAATTTTCTCATTTTATCTTTTGACCAATTTTGTTTTAGTTACATGACCACGTCATATAACTTACAAATGAGACAGCGTTCAAACAAACGTTCGGACATATTGCGTGGTCAGTGGCAACTACATGAAAGAAACTCTCCAAACAGAACGTACTGTATGTACCGACGTCACTTTAAAGCACTTTATAGTGACTTAGCACAAAAAGCTAACGTTCGTCCAATGGGGGTAAAAAATAAAAAATAAAATACCTTTGAGAGATGTTTCCACAAGCCGCAGATACTGTTTTGACCGTTTGTTCCCATGGCTCATTTTTTGAGCCATTTCGTTCCTTTGTAGCACACACTCTTCCAATTGGACAACATTTTGGTGGCGTTTCTCCAAACTTGTTAGCGCCCAAAACTCCTGGAGGGCGAGCTCGACGTTTTCCGGTGCGTCGCATCGAAGCTTCTTCACGGCTACCCGGGCACCAGACCTCCTGGCTACCGCTTCGTACACGACACCATACGTGCCCCTCCCGATTTCGCGGAGCAGGCTGTAGCGCGGGGCCATGACCTTTCTCTCCAAGTCACCCTGCTTGAAGAAGCCAATATCGTCTTCCATCTCATGATCCCCTTCTGCGTTGGCCTCGCTCAGGCATCGTAGCACGGCTGGCTCGTTACCTCGTCCTCCTGTTAGCTTGTAGCTGGCTCGAAAGCTCCTCGTGCGTCTTCGCCAGTTGTCGCCAACTGTACTCATCGTGAATCAATTGATTCAAACGTCACAAAGGAATGTGTCCGCATGTTTTCAAATAAGGCAGTATCAATGCCACTACGTATTGGTGTTTTGAACGGCCGTTATCAGGAAAGAAATTAGCTGAGTGGCATAGTGGAGAGGAAAAGAGCAGTCAAGGCCGTTATGTACAACAACGCTTCCGCTTTCGAGCCTATCAAAAGAAAAGCTTGGCCTTTGAAGCGTTTTTATTATTTTTATTTATTTATTATTTTTTTTAATTTTTTAATACAAACCCAATTCCCAAAAAGTTGAGGCACTATACAAATTGTGAATAAAAACGGAATGCAATTATGTGGAAATGCCAAATTTCAATATTTTGTTAAGAATACTTTTGTTTTTGCTCCCATTTTTTATTGATAAACTCAAAAGATCTAAAACTTCTTCCACATTAGAGCTGTGAAACGAATACATTTTTAATCAGATTAAACACATCTTAGAATTTTGATTAATCACGATTAATCGCTTAATTCAGAAGACTTTTTTATCAACATTTTTTTGCCTGCCAAATTTAAAGAGCACCTGTTATGTGTTAATTCTTTCGACATTTAATGTTATGAGGACGTCGTCAACATTTTTTGATCCACTGCACAAGCTCATCCTCCTTATTTGCATAATTTAAAATAAGGGTGTGTGGGGGGGGGGGTTTACCCCGATTACCCCAATATTTTGATATGAACAAATATTCTGAATGTCATATGAAAACATTTGTTAAATGCTTTAATTGAATGCATGTAGTTGTTTATTTCTCAAACACAACCTGTGCTACCTTAAACGTACCCATCATCTGAAGGATCATCTGTGGTCAAAATTAATCGTGTGATTAATCTGCATTAATACATGATTAATGCGATAATTTTTTTGTGATTAATTAATTAGTTAACGCTTTAAATTTGACAGCACTAATACATAAATACAGTATATATAAATATATATAGATAGATAGATAGATAGATAGATCGATAGATAGATAGATAGATAGATAGATAGATAGATAGATAGATAGATAGATAGATAGATAGATAGATAGATAGATAGATAGATAGATAGATAGATGGATGTAACACACAATACTCACAACAAAAAGTTAGGGATATTTGGCTTTGATGTGAAATTTCAGGATGAGCCTAAACTGCATTGAAACCTTTACAGTGAACTTAATGTGACCCTTCTTTAAGTTTTTGAATGCACATTTTTAACTGTTTCGGTACTTTTTGCACAAGTTGCTGTTCTCTAACAAGGAGCTTAACGGCAAAACTCACAAACAACAATGTGGCATCATCAGGGAACGGATGCTGGAGACTGGTGTACCTCAAATGGAATGGCCTGCACTTTTCTCCAGCCCTAAATCCTATTTAAAACCTGAGGGATCAGTTGAGTCGTCGTGTAGAGGCTGGAAACTCTGCACCCCAGAACCTCAATGACCTTAGGGCTGCCCTTCAAGAAGAGTGGGATGCCATGCCTCAGCAGACAATGAGACGACTTGTGAACAGCATGAGATGTCGTCGTCAAGCTGTAATTGATTCTCAAGAGCACATGACGAGTTATTGAGACGTTGGATTTTTTTGCTGTGGTGTCTCCACCATTGTTAACTTTTGCTTCAAAACACACACCTTCTCATGATATGTATGCATTTTCTTTATTTTCATGACTATTATTTACATTGTAGGATCTCACTGAAGGCATTAAAAATCATGAATGAACACATGTAGTTATGTACATTAAAAAAAGGTAAAATAATTGAAAGCATGTTTTATGTTCTCCGTCCGTCCGTCTGTCCGTCTTCTTCCACTTATCCGGGGTTGGGTCGCGGGGGCAGCAGCTTTAGCAGGGAAGCCCAGACTTCTCTCTCCCCAGCCACTTCAGCCAGCTCCTCCGACGGGATCCCAAGGCGTTCCCAGGCCAGCCGAGAGACGTAGTCTCTCTAGCGTGTCCTGGGTCGTCCCCGGGGCCTCCCGCCGGTAGGACATGCCCGGAACACCTCCCCAGGGAGGCGTCCAGGGGGCATCCGAACCAGATGCCCGAGCCACCTCAACTGGTTCCTCTCAACGTGGAGGAGTAGCGGCTCGACGCTGTGTCCCTCCCGGATGACCGAGCTTGTCACCCTATTTCTAAGGGAGAGCCCGGCTACCCTGCGGAGGAAACTCATTTCGGCCGCTTGTATCCGGGATCTTGTTCTTTCGGTCACGACCCACAGCTCGTGACCATTGGTGAGGGCAGGAACGTAGATCGACCGGTAAATCGAGAGCTTTGCCTTTCAGCTCAGCTCCTTCTTCACTACAACGGACCGATACACGATCCGCCTGTCGACTGTTTTATGTTCTAGTTTCTTCAAAATAGTCACTCTTTCCTCCAATAAAATAAAATAAAAAAGCACACTCTTGGCATTCCCTCGATGAGCTTCAAGAGTAGTCAAGTGAAGTTTTCCAACAGTATGGATAAGGACAGTAAGGACTTCCCAGAAGAATTCACCTTTTTTTGTTAAGTACATAACTCCACGTGTTCATTCTTGGTTTTGATGCCTTCAGTGAGAATCTACAATGGAAATAATAATGAGAATAAAGCAAACTCATTAAATGAGATGTGTGCCTCTACTGAAGGTGAACGGAATTCTAGTTGCAACCCAGCAGAAACGTCCACGTCAAAATTACCCAATAGAAATGCACTGTACTACACTGGAGCTAAAACACACAATGTTTTAGGGGCAGAATGTTCGAGCGGGGGAACCATTTGGACTGTGTAGCACTTCCACCTGTTCCCTGCTTTGACAGAACGCGCTAGGTTGCTCCAGCAAGAGGTGTCTGGGCTGGCTGTCGCGTGCAGCAGAGGGGTTCTGGTTTGCAGTAAAGCGACGTCACTGTACAATCAATGCACATCCGAGAACATAACAAAATAAAAGCCTTCGTCGTGAAAAGGAGTCACTATAACACAATTTAGCAGTAATAAATTAAATAATAATGCATATATTTCTGGGGACTGGCGTCAAGTTGCATTTTACAATTTTAAAAATGTGCAGAAGTGCGCAAGTTGCTTCATGTTAAAAATTAGAATGCTCTTAATAAGAAAAGAACACAACGACTTTTGATGGTTCGACTTTTGATGGTTCGATTCCAGTTTAAATTGCGTCATTTTACAGTGTGCATCCGTATTGAACTAACTAAATAAACGCATTCAACGTTGTTAAAAAGAGTCATTATAACAATTTAACAGTAATTAATTAAATAACAATGCGCAAATGATTCACTGTAGCACAATTTAACAGTAATGCATTAAATAACAATGCATATATTTGTAGTGACTGGGGTCAAGTTGTATTTTACAGTTTTTAAAATGTGCAGAATTTCACAATTTATTTCATGTTAAAAAATTTGCTCTTTATATAAAAAGAAAAATGCACTGAGCTGTCATCGTTGTCTTACAAACACAATCATGCCATGTGGTGAAAGAAAAATAACCAACACAGATCAATGTCAAACTTGTTTTTTTACAGTACAGTACCTATTTTTTTTTTAATGATTTGTTATGAAATTAATCAATGACTAAAAAATGCAACAATTTTCCATATTTTCCAGTTTATATATACACACACACACATCATCACTGGTGTCGTACGTAATCTTCACATCTCTAAAACCATCACTTTTCAGAAAACCAAAAAATGGTCTGCTTGTTGAGCCATTAAACACTGTATGTCAAAGAGAGAAAGCCCGTTTTCCACAATTTAGATTCGTCAATAACTTCAAAAGAAACAAAAGAACCATGCGGGACTGCTCAGTAGTATAGATTTGTGAAAAATTGTTGAAATTGACCAAATTTGGACATTGGAGGTTTTCGCCCAACAGTTCAATCTGAGACAATGGGGAGTAAGGAATGGTTAAGGTTACAAAAGCCATCCAAAGATGACAATCTGACAAATGTGGGGAAAGAAAATTTCGACATAACAGTTTAATATCCTTTTATCAGTCACAGATAGTCTGTCCTTAATTCCTAAACCACAAAAATATGCTGTTCAAAATCACAGCAGACATAAGAGGAGAAGAATTTTCAGCTCCAATGTTTACAAGGAACGTGCTTGGTGAGAAAGTCCAAAATCAGAGCAGACATGATGCCCTTTTAAGTTATGTCCTTCTGTCTGGGTGGCCGGTGAATGTTTCTGATCACACACTTCACCATCCATTCGATGCCTTCATTCACTCCATCCCTGCATCAGAAATGCACATAGAATTGAGCTTTAAGATCATTTTTGAAGAAAGTAACACAAGCGGCATAACTGAAATTGTTTGCTCACCCCGTGAGGGCAGTGCAAGGCTGGACTAAACAATCTCGCTTGCCAATCTTAGGTGCACAGTCACTGAAGGCTGTTTTAATATCTGGTACTGACAAACAGTTCTGACGAAAGAGCATAAATAAGACGTGCTTAGACTGCAATCAAACTGTTACATATTGACAAGTGTTTAAGGAATTAGGGATAATTCAGGCAACATCCATCCACCAAAAGAAAAAAGAACTGGATAGATGGATACTTTAACCAAACAAAACTTTACAGTACCAGTACGTCCTGTTTGTTGGCCAGCACCAGAAGCGGGACACCTTCTAACACATCACTGCTGATCATTTTTTCTGGAATGAGGTGAGAAATGCGTAATTACAATTGAGAGACTTACAAATTCAATTATCCTCTATATATATATATTAATATGCTCAGTGCACTTTGCACAATTTAGCAAAAACAATGATCAATACATTTAATTACATTTGCAACCAAGTTGTTTGAAGTTCATTGTAAAAAAAAAAGAAAAAAGCCTCCTTAGCCAATCATAGCCGCTTGTTTAAATAAAGTTTATTGTAAAAGAAAAAAAAAGTCAAACGTACGGGACCGCAAAGGGGTTTAATCCGGCCCGCAAGGGAAGAAGAAAATGAGTGAAGTCAGACCAATTGATCAAATGGCCGAAATCAAAACGTATACATTCTTAATTCCACAAGCAATCCTCAAATGAGCAATGCAGCTTTAGAACGGAATTGACTTTGATGTAGGGCTGCATGATATTATCATGCGATATAGTTGCTCAATATAGAGATATCGATATTACTGTGATGTTTAACATGTACCTAATAAAATTACACTTTTATTGTCTAATGAAAGAATTACATTTTTTCATGCACCAAAATAAGAAAACTCAATGTAATCTTAGTTAATGAATTGTAATTTCCTCTTGATAATGTTTAACTATTGGATGGTGGTGCACATTTTAGTTAGCAGCTGACTGGCCAAATTCAGATAAAAGCATAAAATTCCATATGAAACTTATTGCATGGGCCAATATGGCGATATTAAAATGTTTTCCAAACCAATACAATACATAGTTTGTTTTCAGTGGAGATACTATATCAGAAATGCCTCGATTTTTTTTAATTGTCCTGTCCATACATACATACATGTACTCAAACTGTAAAAAAAAAGAAAAGAAAAAAGAAAAAAGGATACTGGTCTTTTTTTTTTCTCTTTTTTTTTTTTTTAATTCAGTCTTGATCTTGTCTCTGTCTTGACCTCCAAACAAAGGTCTGGGTCTTCAAGAGATTGTCAATCTCACCAGTTACTGTATTTTTCATTCCCAAAAAGTATAATACCATTTCAGTGCAGATTTAGAGTTATTTGATCAAGTTAGACTTGTCTGCTTTTGAACCAAAATATTTTCCTGGAGTTGTCTGGTTTTGCGATGAAATGTAATCAAGCTCTTTGAAATACCTTTTCAATAAAAGACGGCCTTTTTATTAGACTATTTATGACTCAAAACTCTTCTAATGAACACCTTAGTTGTTCACAATGGGATTCGGGTTTGAATTTCCCGCCATCTGTCTGTGGATGTGACGTCATGCGCAGAGCGTGCACGTGATGAAGGTTGGGTGAAGTAGTTGTGCTACAAAACCACTTTTTTTTCTAAAGCTATATTTCTCAAACTGTTTATTTAATTGATTGCTCCCAGGGATGCACAACATCCTTAACTATATCAATATATTTTAGTTGGAGGCATTCCTGTAATCCCCTTGCATAAAAGACACTAAGTAAAAATTGGCACTACTCTCCCCTACAGGGCTCTAAATTAACACCCGCCAAATGTGAGTTAAAATTCATTTTGGTGGGTGGTCATAAATATTTACTAGCCAATTTGGCGGGTAATGCAAGAGGCATCGTCATTTAGTGACTGAACAACGCAGCGGGTGAAAATAAAAGCCACTGTATCGTACTGGGATGTTCTTCCTGTGTTTTAAACTTGATTAAAGCAGCCTCAACTTTCATTTCATTTGTTTCCCTGCAACACAGAACAAAAAAAAAGTTAATTTAAAGCCCCGTGTGTATGTAAACTTAGATAGAACTGTAGATAGGATGATTCAGAAGAATAATTACTTCACGTTCAAACCCCGAGAGAATGGCTAAAACATTAACCGCTATTAACCGTTATTAACTCTTTGACTGCCAAAAACGTTAAATGACGTTTAGTAAAAACCTACGGAGAACCGCCAAGGACGTTAAAAGACGTTCTCCAATTTTATTTTTTTTTTTTTGTGGGAAACGGGTGGAGGAAAGCCTTTGCCAGCTGTGGTGAAAGTTTCAAGCAGATCTAGTTAGCCTAATGACTATTTTTGGCCCCTAGATGGCAGCAATGACTCTCTTTTGACAAGATTGGGTCAGTAGAAGACGTGAGGCGGAGCTAGAGGGGACAATGGCTGGGGAAGGGAAGAGAACATGGCGACCGGTTGCAAGCAGCTCACGCTCGAGCAATTTTTTTCAAAGACGACAAGCATCGACCAACGCTAAAGAGCACATTGATGACGACGATGATCATCATCGATGATGATGATGGTGACTCCGAGGTTGGAAGCGTTGACGCGGCAGTAGAAGACGTGAGGCGGAGCTAGATGGCTGAAGAAGCGAACAATGGCGACCGGTTGCAAGCAGCTCACACTTGGGAATTTTTTTCAAAGACGAAAGGCATCGACCAACGCTAAAGAGCACATTGATGACGACGATGATCATCATCGATGATGATGATGGTGACTCCGAGGTTGACGCCGAAGTTGGAAGCGCTGACGCGGCGGCTATGACGACGTCATAAAGGTTCACGGGCTAGCGATGCTAACACCGGAAAACGCGGAGCACAACCGAGCACGCTCAGGCGGACGTTCAATCTGACGACGAAGAGTAACCATGCATATTCATCGTAGGAGTGGGTACAGTCTGCTACTTGCTATTCCCCGGAAAAAAAGGCCGTCAAGAAAGTGTAACGTCTGCACGCGAAACGGACAATCGAAGTGAAATGTATCTGTTGTGCAAATCCTGCTCCGTCTCCTTGCACGCAGGGCAGTGTTACAAAAAGAAAAACTGTATTTGAAACATCCACATAATTGTAAATAGTACCACAGTTGCACACATTTGTAAATAGTTTGCGAAATTGTTTTGTCAAATTGTTACACTGTTGAATGGAAATAAACAAATTTTGCAATCTAAAAACACTTTTTCATTGTTGGTGGTGGTGTTTTACAGAAGTAAAGCACTATTTAGGTGTTTGTGGCATCATTCATGGACAAAAAGAAGTGTACAATTCACTAGAGTGCATGAAATAACATCGTTTCACAAAAAGCTCTTTTTCTCCGCTTTTTGTTTCAAAACAGAGCATTTCGGTGAAACTAACCATTTTCTATTGTTGATTACTGAAGAACGGAATAAGGTAGAAACAAACTTTTTTTTTCTGATGAAAGATGAGAGTTCAATCTTTCATTTGGTAGTATGTGTGTTTCCATAGTCCAAACACAACATTTTCTGAGGACCTTGAAAGATCAGTCAAAATGCTTAAATCGGCTGGCACTGGCGACATCCCGTTTCTGAAAACGTCTGGCAGTCAAAGAGTTAACTATTAACCGCTAACATGAATCGAAATTAACCGCTCTGTTACAACCATGTTTAAATGAATATCTCAGGCACATAAAAAGGAGAAAATAGAAACCCAGTCTGTGCATAGTGTGACTTACCAAAGGCTTCCTTTGATTCTGAAAGTCGTTCTTCATCAGTCGAGTCTATCACATAGATAACTCCATGGGACTCTGCATAGTACTAAATGAAAAACAAACAATGTTAAATGGATGGGGATGTCTCTCGGCGAGCGACGAGGACGGCAGCCAATTAGAACCCTGGTGAGCGACACCCAAAGACCAAATCAGCCGGATTTAGCCGAAACAAATAACAAAAGCGGCTAGCGGGAGTTAGTCGGAGCCATAGGCTGGAGTGGCTAATAAGCGCGGCTAACGGGAGAAGCTAGTAGGGGTGTGAATTGCGTAGTACCTGGCAAATCGATCCATATCACGATTCATAAATCACGATTCGATTCAATGCAGATTAATCCCAATGCGAATCTATAAATTGATCATTGCTTTTTTCTTTTCTTTTTTTACTCAAATAAAAAAAAATACTAATCAGTAAACTTGTATATGTACACTGTAAGATTTGTATTTATCTGAAACTTCAGGCTTATAACTGAGCCACTGTATTTAACAAACAGGTTGCAGTCTGTTTCATGTTTCAACAGCACTGAAATAAAATATTAAGGCTTAATGTTCCATTAATATAACATCTTTCCATATGTAATTGAAGCAAAAAAAAAAAGAATAAACCTTTCTTTCTTATATATAATTATTATAACATTTGCCACCAAAAACTGGAGTGACTTTACATTAGTCCCCTTTGAACAGCAGGCAAACACTGGACAAGAATAACATTCAGTCATTAGTTCACCAACAGATGGCATTAAATATTACACAATGTCCCTTTAAAGGTAATCAAGAGTGTATTGAAGAGGATTTTTTCAAAACTGTTTGTACATATAAATAGAGGGAGAGAAAAAAACTATAGACATTTAGGCCAGTATGGAATGAGCATCTCTTTAACCCTTCCTTCAGTAAAGAACTTCAGTATGAAGTTGCTTCATAGAACATTGAAAGCATCAGTCAATTGTTTTGACTGCATCTCAGTTCACATCTGCCACTGTAAACAGTGAGATTTGACAATTTGAAGCATAAAGAAACTGAAATAGCAGATTGTACAGAGTTGATGGATCAAAACAATATTTTCAACAGACACCAACCCACACTAGAAGCAACTCACTTTGTCCCAAAGAGACTGAAGCTCGTCCTGGCCGCCCAGATCCCAAAACATTAGACGAGCCTTGCCCACATCAATAGTTCCAACTGTAAAAGATTCAAATTAGCACGAATAATCTAGTGTTCACAATCATACACACACAAACACAGAAAATGCTACTTACTGTTCAATCCAACTGTACTTGTGATCTTGGACAAATTCATTCCCTTGTAGTTCTTGCTGAACTTTGTTTTGGTTTGTTCCAAAAAGGTCTATAAATGACACAGTTATCATACATTTAAGGGATAAACAAGAACATTTATTTTTGAAGATTACCATGGCATTCAGTCACATAGTCCAGTGGATATTAGGGATGTAACGATAACGGCAATATCGTGATATTGTGATACTAAAACTGCCACAATATATCGTCGTCGTCATGTCACGATATTAAAAGCAGCACATCTTTTAAAAAACTTGTGTTGATTTTTGTTTTGATTTGTGCAGTTCTAGCACCCTCTGGTGTCTAGTTTTTTAGTGCAGTTTAATTTTCACAAGGCATGCTTTGGCCCTTCTATGTTTAAAATTCACGCTGATAGTCAGATAAGGGGGAACGTAATATGCTTGTGAACCGAGTCAATATGTGGAGGAACTCAATGTGTGCTTGCATTAGCAAGTAAGTGCCTCAATATATATATATATATATATATATATATATATTTAATATTTAAAATATTTTTATAATATTTTTCTTTGCTGTAACGTACAAAAGTACAATATTGTGTGTTTTTAGTATGAGCTTATTCTTTTTTTTACAATATTGTGACATTTTTTGTATCAACCAACCTCACCACAATATCGTGATTATTATCGTATCGCGAGCTTCATATTGTGATAATATAGTATCGTGATGTTTGGATATCATTACATCCCTAGTTCGATATATTGTAAAACAATACAATTAGAGGTTGACAAAAAAACAGTCTAGTCGTTTGATGGGCATTCTTCTTAGTCTTTTTTGCCACCTGTCCCATCTTTTTTGGAACGTGCTACCGCCATAACATTTTAAGTTAATGATTATTTGCTGAAAACAAACTACTCCACAAGCTGGTACACATTTACCAGCGCAAAACTTGTAAATCACGGCACGCTCGATTCGCGGCAAAACAACGCTAAGTGGTGAGTTGACGGTCACGGCAAAATAACCACTGCGAATAGGTTAACTCACCGACAAACAAACTCGAACTAAAACAACCTTTAGCCAAGATTAGCTATTGGCGGAGGTGATAAAATAGAAGTAGTAGTGGAGGAAGTGCCCCACAGGCACTTTAAATTAGTGTACTTGTATTTTTGACGTTTGACAGGCAAAAGCTAGTTCAGAAAGCAAAACCACGTTCGCATTTTTATCTTCATTATGAGGAAAACAGTTACGTCGGGTCGTAGGCCTTGAACTTTACCAATATAAACTAAAACAAGTAATTCGACATTTCACGGGGATGTGAACAACCGAATGGCGATCCTCACAATAACAACATACCAGACAAATGAGACGAAACATACCGTTTTTCCAGCATTATCCAATCCAAGGATTAAAATGCAATATTCGTCCTTTTGAAACATGTATTTATATAATCCAGATAATAAAGTATACATCGTGACGAATTGTTCAAACGTAACCTCAATGATCAATGCTAGATTTCTAATTTACATCAGCCTACACAAGATGATAATTTTGATTTATGCAAATGTAGTTTCATCGTAACTAAAATGTTTAATAGTATTTAGTTGCTAGAATCACATAAACATAAGATAAAACTTGAAAATGTCGACATCTGTTACTATTGTACTGAAGCGGACGTCGTCCACGATATGTGTGTCATACAGAACGTAGAAGCGGTAGGAATTGTGGGAAATGAAGTCAATGTTATTGTTGTCAACGCTCTACTCGTATATGTCAACCCACATTTAAACTACATTTCCCAACATATAGAGTGTTACGTCGAACTATGGAGGAACAAATGTGCCAAACATAAACATGTAAATACGATATTATAAATTACTATTAAATTACATTATTAAGGAATTTACGTTAAATGGATTAATATGTTATTAGTTGTAGCCTTCATTCATTAAAACAACAAATCGTTTTACATAAAAAAAATATAATAGTATAAAATATAAAATAAACACACAATAGTGTTCACATGACTTTAGCTTGATTATTGTTGTTATGATTATATAAATTGCAATCAATAAAGGGGTTATCCAATTTAAAAGACAGAATTATCTGTCTACCCTCATCTGAGTAAAAGGGCTCTATAATATTAAATTTGTAAAGGAGAGCAGCTTCCCCTGCTGACTGCTGTGAAGTATGACAATGTGCTTTCCCATTTTTTTCATCCTTTTCACTTGAATGACTGTTAAAAAAAATAAAAAATAAAATAAAATCTGCATTTTCTTCGTCTAGCCTTCCTTTTAGCATTGCTACGGATACCTCTAACATTAAATAGACAATTTTTAAGGAACTAAAGTGGAAATCTGACAAGGGAAAGTTAATAAAGGAAAAGGAAAAAAATGCAAATTGGATGTCTGTTAAAAATAACTACAAACTTGTAAGACATTTGGCTTAAACGCGAACTAAAGGGGATTCTTTCTAAGAAACTTTAATATTCAGTACCTAAAGAAATAACAGAAGTATAATGGACTCTTCATTATATTCATCACTTTACAACAGCAACTACACAGCTATTCAAATTTGCTAGTGAACTGTCTAACTAGTAAGATTGACAACAACGTCCGATCGTATGGAAATTTTAACAATTGAGATCGCCGTAGTAAACCATTAGTTTTGACGGTAACAGGCAAGGAAGGATGGACCGCCTGTGAGATGACAGTTGAACCCGGAATGGATGGAACAGTCACGCCATGTTAAATGATGCGATGGATGGTCATATGTTCAAGAATTGAGGCCTAAGAACACATTGCCTCTTTCAGATTATTGACACATTGCCTTATAAGACAATTTTACACATTCACATTGCCCTTTAAATCCAGCCACCAGGCTTGCAAAACTGATTTGACTGATCTCTGATACAAGCCTGTGAAGATGATCATATATGGCTTCACACAAACTTCATAACTAAGAAAACCACTTTTAGTTAAATGTATATAACTTTAAGACATTTTATCCGTGACTTTGTAACACTTGGATGTTGCTACCCCTAACCACTGGGAACTCAGTTAAATTGTTCTTTGACGCAGGATTGAAACATTTTTCCATATAGCCTGTGTGAGTTTAAGGATTTCAACTTGACAGCAATTTTTGGTTTGTTAAGTTTTCAATCTTTTTATTCCTTTTTTCTTATTTTATTTTGTGTATTCCTTTTTTGCATCAAAACTTTTGGACTATTGCTTTTTGCTTTAAAACGTCTATCTTAAATCTAAACCTATTTACACCATTGTTGGTAACTGCCATAAACGATACTATAGTGTTACTTAGGCTTAACAGCAAACAAATGAGTCCGAGCGAGCTTTTACTCTGACTGAATTAAGCCCGGACTGATGGTATAAAATTAAGTCAGTGAGAAACCCGCATGAGTCTTCCTCGACGCCGGCTTATGTGGCTTCCGCCCCCTCGTAAGACCACGTTATAGTGGATGGAGGAAACGGGAGTTTTAACTCTTTAAACGAAGAGTCGGTTCAGGTAAGTGGATTTGACAGTGGGAAGCACCAGGCGTAAAATGTGTTATTTTGTGGAGACAATCAATGAGATCTTTGATCGATCAGTGACAGATTAAGACATCATGGCCGATCACAAGATGCAAAATATCGGGCAATTTGATCCAGCCAATCACATCAGTGTGAAGTCTACAAGTTAGCATTAGAATGTTAACATGGCCCTTGACAATCATTCCAGTTCTATGGCCCCTTGGGAAGTAATGGTAAACCAAACCGGACACCTCATCCTCAACCAAATGTTGATAGATAGGCTTGAAGATAAAACACAGTTTCCATATACTTTGTATACTGTATTTTCATTGATGTCCTGAAAGTTGATGTAAAGTTAGTCTAGTGTTACCTTATACCAGGGGTGTCAAACTCATTTGAATTCAAAGGCCACTTTCACCCAAATTTGATCTCAAGTGGGCCAGACCAGTATGTACGTGGCCTAGTAAGATGTAAATACAGGTGAAAAATATATATTTTTATTTTTTTGGGAGGTCCAAAGAATTACATGTACATTCTGAAAATATATATATATTCATTTCATTGTAGAGTAATCAGAATTTTCTTAACATAAATGAGTGCTCAATATTTGCGTCGAATCCTGAGTAAAAGTCAAATTTCATTTCATTTAAGTGGTCATCAGTGTGACCTCCGGTGGACAAAATTAGTAACAACAGTTAATAGTGAAAAACTAAAGTCTTCATGGGCCATATTGGACCCCCCGGCGGGCCGGTTCTGGCCCGTGGGCCGTATGTTTAACACCGATGCCTTATACTGTGCAAGAATCTTTAACCAATACTGCATGTATTAATGTGAACAAGTTTTTTTTTTTTTCATTTTTATGTGATGTCTGTCATTTATTGGCATTTGAAAATGATATGCTTTATTTCACAGGAACATCTGTGATAAAGTAATCCAAATTACTCATACTTTAATATTCACATTTAAATGACAGCACACACAGTGGATGCTTGGTAATCTCAGTGTTTTAATAGGTGTTTGTATCAGCTATTATATACATTTTCTCCACTAATTGCTCATGGCCAGATGCAGCACTTGCATCCATCATCATAGACAGATCCAGCTCCACACTGGTTCACATGGGTGATACCACCAGCACACATGTAGAAGCTTTGTCTGTCATCTGGGTGGGGATACAGACCATCAGGTTTGCCATTACAGAACCCGGACCCTGGGGCATGGGTTGTGGTGGTGGTGGTGCTTGCGGTTGTGGTTGGACGGGTGGTGGTGCTAGCACCAGGTTTGGGGGTGGTGGTAGGAGGGAGTGGGGTGGTAGGAGGGAGTGGGGGCAGCTCTGGATTTTACAGCAAGAAATAAAGCATGTTAGTGATTGAAGTTAAATCATTTCGGATTTACTTGTGTTTCTGGCAGTGTAAACATTTCAATTTACCAATATTGAGAAGTTTGCGTAGATGAGACAGAAGAGGGTGGCTGCCCTCTCCACAGAATCGGCCAGCAAAGTCATCCAAATCAAGGGCCCACACAAAAGCTCCTCCAAACCTCTGCTCCTGCAGGTAACGCACCTAGAGGGATCAAAATAAGAGAATTTCAATCAGGTCTGGAAGGCAGGTAAAAAAAATTTTTGTGAATGGCAAGTTGGCAACCTACTTTGGTCTCATAGCTTTCCTTGGTGTCAAATCCTACCCACTCGTTGTTTTTACTGGCATAGGGAACCTTCTGGTCCTCAATCCATTGAAGGGTAGTGCTCTTCACAAATCCACAGATCTGAACCATAGACAAGAAAGTGAGGTTTCAGTAGTTTGTTATCGAACACATAATATATGCTGTTCGATTCAAATTTAACTAATTCAAACCCAAAACGTATACTTAAAAAAAAACAACCTTTGTCCTTCACTCCCCAAAACGTATTTATACGTTGTTTTAATTGTAATTTTTTTTTTAAAGCTAGAGCATGCAGAGTGCTTTGATGCAGCTTCTGATCTGAAGAGGTCGCTTAAAGCAATGTTTTTTTTTTTTACTGTAAAAGAAAACAAAATGTTATAAGAGTATAAGAGACCAGCTAAGGCTATGTTGCAACAAGCTCTTTTTCCCAGTGTTTTCAAGAGGTTTGTGAATAATGATGAAACTTAGCTATATATATATAATGCAAATTGCTACAAAACAGAAACAGATTATATATATATACTGTATATATATATATATATATATATATATATATATATATATATATATATATATATATATATATATATATATTCCTGCCGAAAGAAGAGACTCTAATCTTTCTTTTGGTAGGTTCTATGTTTTTATAGCAATCGAACACAGTACTCTATGGGCCTTCAAAATCAGTCAGAATCCAGTAAAACAGCCGGGAGCGATGGGGGTTGCTTCAGTGAAAATGGCTGTGAGTGAATGAGTTAATTTGCACCTGTAGTGTTCTGAATCACACTACATAATATTTCAAATGCTGAACTATCTATAGTACCTCATAGTAGGACCAGAATCCTGCTTCACGTGTGAATGGACCAGCTGATGCAGGTCCACTAGCTGGGGCTCCAACTCCAGTGTTTGACGATGTCAGACGGAAAGTACGACCATAGGCAGCAAAACCCATCCTCAGTTTCTCCACTGGAGTGCCGTTATCCCGCCAATATTTCATTGCATAGTCCTTAAAATGTATTGAAAAGGTTTTAAGATTTTGTTTTTGAAAATTGTACCATACCTCTTGAGCAATTTGTTGTTGTTGCTTACGGTGTTAAAGTAGATGAGGTCACCGTGGTCCTCGGAGCCACGGAACAGAGGGCTGTTGTGACCAGTGAACCGCTCCCAAGTTCCGTGGAAGTCATAGGTCATCACATTGATGAAGTCCAGTTCCCTGAGTTATGTGCAAAACGGAATGAAGCTCATGTGGATATTTAAGCAACCCTCCACTTAAGCAGGAATCAATGAATACACTTACTTGGCAATCTCAGCAATTTCATATCCTGCATCAATTGTGCCCTTTCCAGCAGACACTGCAGCAGTCAACATTAGCTGAGTTTTACCGGTGGTCTTGGCCTCAACAACATAGGCTTGAACAAGTTCCTGCAGAAATACATCCAAAATGAATGTCAGAGGTGCAACTGTAGCATATTCATTAAAAAAAAAAAAAGTCAAATTGAAATACATCTGAACATGTAAAGATATACAGAATGTACCCACCCTGCAGAGCAAAGTGAACTTCTGCTTGTCCCCTGGGGGGCTTCCACGAGCTCCGGGGTACTCCCAGTCCAGATCCAGACCATCAAAACCATGAGTCCTCAGGAATTTTATGGAAGACTGGATAAATTTCTGACGGTTAGCTTGATTGGAGACCATGATGGAAAACCTGTAGGAAAGGTTATTTGAGTCTTTTACACACAATCTAATAGATGCATCCCAGAAACACTAAAATACTTTTAGGGAAATAAATGCCTAATAATGGATGGATACATTATAATGAATATGTAGCATATCATGAAATGACTTTGTAGTTTAGCATCATTACATTTAAAATTTTCTCATTGGTCTAACACAGGGGTGGGCACACTCGGTCCTCGAGGGCCGGAGTCCTGCAGGTTTTGGATGTTTCTCTTCTCCAACACAGCTGATATATGATCAGCTCATCAGCAAGCTCTGCATAACCCGGATAACGATCCTGTTGATTGGAATTAGCTTGTGTTGGAAAAGGGAAACCCCCAAAATCTGCAGGACTCCGGCCCTCGAGGACCAAGTTTGCCCACCTCTGGTCTAAAATATCATAATCTAATAATAACCGAATTAATAATGAATATATCACTCATTGTCGAATTGCATAGTGAAGCAGTGACGACAAAATATTTGCAATAACTACTATTTTTGTCATAACTGACAAAAGTCATACAACACATTACAGAATAAGGTACTGATAAGATATTACCTGGAGCAACTTATCAGTCAAAGCAATACATGCATGTCCAAGGTTAAAGTAAAACTCACTGTTGTGAACCGAAGTTCCATCCACCAACAGCCAGTAGAGTCTTAAGATGAGGGTTCCTGCAAAATAACAATGTAGTAAATCGCACATTCACTAAGAATGTAATGAATGTACCTCGGACTGACATTTCCATTTCAATAGTATTTTTAGCCACTTACTTGGTCTTCAGGCCATTGAAAGATTTGTACAGAACATCATCATTCCACTCATATGTAACCAGTTCATTGCTGGGGTTGATGATAGAGAAGGCATAGATCAGGGTTGTACACAGGAAGGGGTCCACATCTTTTGGCATGTATTTCCCCTCACCAGGTCTATACTGGGACCAGTTTGTGAAGTAGCACACCATTTTGGTGGCAGATCCTAAGTGGAAGAAAATAAACATTTACAGAGGAATGAATTTGAATGAATATTGCATAACAGAAAAGAAAATGTGTTGATTGAAAACTTACCCAGCTGGCATATCACCAGACACAAGCCTAATGAATGCAGAGAAACATTTATTAGTGTGTGAATGTGTGTGTGTGTGAGTGTATATTTTATATATAACATTCATCATACCTGCAAGTATTGTAAGCCTGGTCATCTTGAATGTATTTTTTTTTTTCAAATTCACCACAACTTGACTGGATTACTGTAAAGAAACACAGAAAAGACAAAAAGTCATTATTCAAGACTATCAATATTAGAGTAAAGGAAAGAAACACGATGTTTGTTTTCCTTCACCAACTCACCTTGGGACCAGATGAGAGACCCAAACAACTGCAGCAAAGCTGAGTCTTTTATACAGTTGACAGAAGGACTTTTGCCAGCTATTTATAACACAAGTTGTAAAACTCATCAATATTAAGTTGTGTTTTGATAAGAGCTTTCAAGTTTTAAGTACATGTTGACAATAATTTACCAGATATACAACTCCCTAATTGCACCTCACACATAATCTACAAGTAAAGTGGATCAGTGACTGTAGTATAGTTATGTAATGTACTTGTCAGAATAACATTCAGTGACAATAATCTATTAGCCTTGTGTTTCATTTTACCGCCCTCATGATTAAACATTTTGGCAGTGACCTATTTTTTTTCCTTTCAATAACCTTGCTGCTTCAGCATTTGTATGAGTTTACATGTATTAAAATATTAGTTTATATTTAAAAAACAACAGAGCAGACTTGTTTTGTCTTTTTTGGGTGGTGGTGGGGCATTTTTCCTTGATATATACAGTCTCCGTCTTGTCTCGGTATTGACATCCAAAGGTCTTGGTCTTGTCTCGGTCTCGATACTTTTAAAGGATATACATCATGGTATTTTAAACCCGTCCACAGTTAACTATATAAGCATATATGCAGGGGTGAAAGTGGGCTCGATCGTTCCTGTACTACGTTCCGGTATAAGAACTGGGACCGGAACGATCCGGAACAGTAATTCGGTCCCAAAAATTTGACGGCAACTGTCAAAACCCCATGTTAAGTAATATCCTGCCAGGCTGCCACACAAGAAGAAAACAATCTACTAACATCAGATTTAGCGGTGGCAAGTGTAGTGCAGCGAAAATCCACATATTCGCCAAAGTTGAAAAATGTTAACTTTCTTCGCATTTTGTCTCGCTGCCTGATGGGCTGAAATATGTGCCACATCGGCTTTGGGAATGGACTACGTCACATACAGTGTCCTGTCTGTTGTCACCTGGAGAGCAACAACAAGGGTAGTCACTTACACCCCGTAAAAAAAAAAACTGTATCCCCTCCCATGCAACGCATGTTTTTCAATAAATACATGAAAACACACGTGCATTTTTCAGTTTTAGAAACGAGGTTTTGAAACAATAAAGTATTTATCGCGGAGAAGCAAAAGAAGCAGTGGACTCTAGGCGCATTCAATGACCACGCATGCAGTAGGAAATCTTAGATATACTGTACATAGAAAAAGTTCAGACGACTGAATGTTACTGTTTTTCTTTTTTGTTGCAGATGTTTGAAGTTAAAATATCTGTTTACAGGGAAACTTTTCGAATAAACTCTACTTTTCTGTGGTAAAAGTTATAATATCCCACAGCAGGGGGTGCAATTTTTGTACGGGGATAAATACTTTTGGCACAACAGCAAAAAAGTGCTTAATTGCACTCACAGATTGAGTTCCCGTTCATTTTCTTGGGTTGGTGGAGTGCTTGTGCTTGGAGAGCAGATTGACCTAGAATTTCTCATAGAGGGGCGGATGGAGGAAAACAGCATTTTAGCTGTGTTTTTGCTGAGGAATTAGCATTTTTACATAACTTAATGAAAATTAGATGTAAAATAGCAAAGAAACGCTACGGTTGATCAAAAACTACAAATGCAAACTCATACAATGTCATCACACGGCGCAGTCGCTTTGTTCTTCTTTTAAATTACTGGTAGATCACATCTCTATGGTGTATACCGTCACTGTGCGGAGTCCCCTCAATATTTGCAAAAGAAGAACAGATGGAAACGGGCAAAAGTCGCATGTCCGTTTTGCGCATTTGACTACTGTCATATAAATATAGCGCCATTCAAAAGTCAAAATGTTCATAGTTTCTGAATAAAAGATTTGAAATATAGATGTAAACCTAATGCTGAATAAAGCTCCTTATTTTAAGAGACTGAAAGGGTGTTTGATAATAAGTAACATTGGGTCCATTTACACAAAGCACGTTCAACAAACTCAAATTAACCCTGAACTGTGAGTTGACCTAACCTATGAAAGATGAGATATGAAACTCTAAGTTTTCGGTTCCAGGACAGCTGATTTGAGTTGGTTTGATCAACACAGAGTAGTTTCACCTTGAGTTAAGCTCGTGCAACACCACTGTAAAAAGACTGCATCAATGGAGCCTCTTACCTCTCGAACTGAAAATCTTAATGCAATCATATGGTGAATTTGAGCATGTCTTGGGAAAAAAGTGCAACACTGCAGCAGCTGCAAAAGAGAGGGAGGTGGCGTAGGAGAACGTTGCTGCTCCAGTCCATCCATCCATCCATCCATCCATCCATTATCTACCATTTATCCGGGGTCGGGTCGTAGGGGCATCAGCTTTAGCAGGGAAGCCCAGACTTCCCTCTCCCCAGCCACTTCAACCATCTCCTCCGACGGGATCCCAAGGCATTCCCAGGCCAGCCGAAAGGCATAGTCTCTCCAGCGTGTCCTTGGTCATCCCTGGGGCCTCCCGCCGGCGGGACATGCCCGGAACACCTCTCCAGGGAGGTGTCCAGGAGGAATCCGAACCAGATGCCTGAGCCACCTCAACTGGTTCCTCTCAATGCGGAGGAGTAGCAGCTCGACACTGAGTCCCTCCCGGACGACAGAGCTTCTCGCCCTATCTCTAAGGGAGAGCTCGGATACCCTAAACAAATTTCGGCCGGATGTATCTGGGTTCTTGTTCTTTCGGTTACGACCCACAGCTCGTGACCATAGGTGAGGGTAGGAACGTAGATCGACCGGTAAATCGAGAGCTTTGTCTTTCGGCTCAGCTCCTTTTTTACCACAACGGACCAATACAGAGTCCGCATCACTGCAGACACTGCACCGATCCGCCTGTCGATCTCTCGCTCTAACCTACCCTTACTTGTGAACAAGACCCCGAGATACTTGAACTTCTCCATTTATGGCAAGATCTCATCCCCGACCTAGAGAGGGCACTCCACCCTTTTCCGACTGAGGACCATGGTCTCAGATTTGGAGGTGCTGATTTTCATCCCAACCGCTTCACACTCGGCTGCGAACCGCTCTAGCGAGAGTTGGAGATCACGGCTTGAAGAAGCCAACAGCACCACATCATCTTCAAAAAGAAGAGAGGCAATGTTGAGGCTACCAAAACGGACCCCCTCAACGCCTCGGCTGCGCCTAGAAATTCTGTCCATAAAAGTTATGAACAAAATCGGTGACAACGGGCAACCTTTAAAATTAACAACAATTAAATTTGTAATGTTAAATTAGTTAAACAATCCTATTTTTAGAGTGCACCTTCATCAACGGGATCATTGTCAAAAGGACATGCCATGTTTGCGAAAAAAGTGGACTTTTAATATAGGCCTAATGAAAAAAAAAAAACAGACAGCAGAACTACGTTACGCCAAAACTCGCCAACTGACTGAGTGAATGAGGAAATCAAATATCGTGTTTTTGAAAGGAGGCGGAGACAAACCCTGTGTCAAAATTTACAAGGCTGGGTCCTCCGAAGGGCGAATTTGTCGGTTGCATTACGTCACTCCCGGTGCGACTAGACAGCACAAGCACAGACTTACACATGAATGGACGGTCGGTCAATGCGCTAACGACAAGCAGCATTTAACAATCCATTCAGATATAAGTCAGTGCGTGCTGTCGAGTTGCGCCGGGAGTGACGTCATGCAGCCAACAAATTCGCCCTTCGCCTTGTGAATTTGTAAACAATTTGGAACTCGAGGTTAATTCAGATGAACCTGGTACCGACCAGGTTAGCTTCATAGAGTCTGTTACTACGGTAACTGTCTGTCACTGACCGAGAGCTTAAGTTACCTCTTTTTATGAAACAAGCATTTTCCCCGCATTTCAGGGTTAACAGACTCAGGGTTCTCATTAAACCTGCTTTGTGAAATGGACCCATTACAATTTGTAACTATGCAATGATCACAACACTGGCACATAAACACACACTGGAAAACATGACAAAACAAGATTAGATAGTTTGACATGGTCCCAGTTTCCATTATCTTAGTCTTCAATTGATCAGCGACTATGACCATTGACCATCATGTTCTGTTGCTCAGCACTTGTTTTACTTTCAACAACAGCTGTCATGGAGATAAAGCTATTCATTTTTTCTCTGCATAACTAAGAAGTGTGCTACAAAACGCAGTAATAAATAAACAAAATAAAAAGATTGACACCATTAATCTGTTTGATCGATGTTCATTAATATGCAAACAAAGTAAGCAGAACTTGATATTAAACAAGCCCACTGATTGTTATGAAAGTTTTCACATTAGAAAGATTTACAGTTTTGATTTTTACAATACACTACAATACAAATGGATATTAATAACAATGTAGATTTTTGTTGGGTTAAAGTTGACCATCTTTCTTAAGGTGCAATTGCTTAGTATTATGACTAAAACACACCTCTGACATAATGACACTGCAAAAGAGCTTAATTAATAAACATATAATGTTCCAAACTCCAATTCAGAAAAAAAGAAAAAAAAAAATCTGAAATCCAAAGCAGAATCACCACAGAAGATGATCGGTTTGCAGTAAAATGTTTTGGTTTCATGGTTTTATTGAACATATAAACATAAAGAAAACACAAAACACATTACAAGTATAAAATGTAAGTTGAAGTAAAAAAGAAAAACAACAATAGGAAGAAAGAAAAGACTTAATAGCAAACAATATCTCAAATAGTAATAACGCAGAATGTGAAAAAACAATTTGTTTGTAGGGATGTCTTGATCACATTTTTTTGCACCGAGATTAAGAGTCCAAGTCACTTTATTTTGAGCATCTGAGTCCCAATACAATACTTCTGCAACACAATGCAATGAAGAAAAAGGAAAATAATCTGAATTGTCTCATTTATTTATTTGTTATATTTGAATGAAGGTATCGCAATATTATACATTTTTATATGACTGTAAATCAGCAGTGGTTCAAATCAAGTAAAGGACCTAAAATATGTTACTTCTGACTTTAGAAGTTACGGAAAAAAATCAGATGATCGACCCCGATTTTCGACCTTGTGAATAGGATCGGGACAACCCTACTTGATAGATAAGGGTCTGTCAACAGATTTTTAGTGCTCAGCATAAATGAGTACACCCCGACAGGTTTGTAAGAACACCTTTACTTTACTGTCAGAATCAAGATTTTTTTTTTTTTTTGGGATACTATTCTACAAAATACTCCCACAAATGTGGACCACTGATTGCAAACTAGATTTCTTAATTAGTACACACAAAAAAATTGTTTTATCAACAATTTTAAAAAAATGAATTTTTTTGCACAAATAAGTAGACACAGAGAAAAAGACTTGTTGATTTCAGACCTAGCAGACATGTTGCTATCCATAAAAGTCATATAAAATACAAGAAGTAGTCATTTTTGTTGTGGGAAGCATTCATTTTTTCCATTAGTTAATTAATTAAAATATTTAATTAAACGGAAGATTTTCTAAACTATACATTCAATTATCAACCTTTCCTTTCATGTTGTGAGTTAAGCACATATTCTACACAAAACATGTCGTCAAAATTTTGGAAATTGTTCTTATGTTCACTGAGATATTGAATAAAATCTTTACGTTTTTCGAAGGGGGTGTACTCATAATATGCTGAGCACTGTATTTGTAGTCCAAGTTGCTGCATGATGTTCTTCTTTATGGGCTTTGGACCACAATTCAGTTTGGCTCTCATTTTTGAGCTCACTGTTTTCGGTTTGGTTTGATGTGATGACTGGGCAAGTATATTCAATATATATTTTTTTAACATTGAATTAACATCTTTTATTTTTCAAAGAGAGATATCTCCTGCTAACACAGCGGTGTGTCGCTAAGTTCAGTGTCATACTCATAAATACCCACGTTGTTGTTATGGCTAATAACATGAGCTGATCTGATATATAATCTTGATAATCCTCAATATATGGTGTGAGATCAATGGACAAACCAGTTTGCTTGATAGAGACAGTCATTTATGTTTATTACAGGTCAATATGCCAATTCATCAATTTAGTGCTGAAATTATGTTGGACTCAGGAGAATACAAAATGCATATTACTCCGTGTTATGTAATATGTTATGCATTCAATGCTTTCTTTCCGATGCTTTCACTGCTTGTATTAAAACCCGTGGACGTTATTTTGTTTTTATTAAATTCTTGTAATTTTTTTCAAAATTAGTCTTTTCCTTTTTTCTTAACCGCTTGTCCTCACAAGGGTCGTGGGGGTTGCTGGAGCCTATCCCAGGTGGCTTCGGGCCCCGCGACCCTTGTGAGGACAAGCGGTTAAGAAAATGGATGGATAGTCTTTTCCTTTAAAGTGTGATAACTTTTTTTTTCACTTTCAATCGCTCAAAATGTTCACTGGCATCAGACCTATCTATACATATATAGTTTTTTTTTAATGCCCCTTTGGACAATAATAGCAGTATTATGCTAAGAGCAAGACTAACTATGCTGTATAGATGTATAAAATAAAAGACTAATTTGAATATTTCCTATGACATAGTTAGAGGCTCAAACAAGTCCATAAGTCATAACAATATAATTTTTTTATGCATGCCCAGTTTTTACACAATGACATTTTTCTGAATAACACACAATTCTTGTAATTTTGTCACAAATCAGGCTTTTCCTATGAAGTGTGATAACTTAGTCATTTATGAATATTTTTTTTTCACTTTCAACCGCTCAAAATGTTCAGTGGCATCAGACCTATCTAAACATATATAGTTTTTATTTTAATTTTTTAATGCCCCCTATGGACAATAATAGCAGTATTATGCTAAGAGCAAGACTAACTATGCTGTATATATATGTGTAAAATAAAAGTCTAATTTGAATATTTCATATGACATAGTTAGAGGCTTGAATAAGTCCATAAGTCATAACAATATAATTTTTTTATGCATGCCCAGTTTTTACACAATGACATTTTTCTGAATAACACACAATTCTTGTAATTTTGTCACAAATCAGGCTTTTCCTATGAAGTGTGATAACTTAGTCATTTATGAATATTTTTTTTTCACTTTCAACCGCTCAAAATGTTCAGTGGCATCAGACCTATCTAAACATATATAGTTTTTATTTTAATTTTTTAATGCCCCCTATGGACAATAATAGCAGTATTATGCTAAGAGCAAGACTAACTATGCTGTATATATATGTGTAAAATAAAAGTCTAATTTGAATATTTCATATGACATAGTTAGAGGCTTGAATAAGTCCATAAGTCATAACAATATAATTTTTTTATGCATGCCTAGTTTTTGCACAATGGCATTTAGAAAAATGCCAATTTGAATAGCACAAAATTCTTGTATTTTGTCCCAAATCAGGCTTTTCCTTTGAAGTGTGATAACTTAGTCACTTATGAATATTTTTTTTCACTTTCAACCGCTTAAAATGTTCAGTGGCATCAAACCTATCTATACATACTGTATATAGTTTTTATTTTTATTTTTTAATGCCCCCTATGGACAATAATAGCAGTATTATGCTAATAGCAAGACTAACTATGCTTTATATATATGAAATAAAATACTAATTTGAATATTTCGTATGACATAGTTAGAGGCTCAAACAAGTTCATAAGTCATAACAATAGTTTTTTTTTATGTATGCCCAGTTTTTACACAATGGCATTTTTCTGAATAGCACACAATTCTTGTAATTTTGTCCCAAATCAGGCTTTTCCTATGAAGTGTGATAACTTAGTCATTTATGAATATTTTTTTTCTCTTTCAACCGCTCAAAATGTTCAGTGGCATCAGACCTATCTAAACATATATAGTTTTTATTTTTAGTTTTTAATGCCCCCTATGGACAATAATAGCAGTATTATGCTAATAGCAAGACTAACTATGCTGTATATATATATATAAAATAAAATACTAATTTGAATATTTCATATGACATAGTTAGAGATTCAAACAAGTTCATAAGTCATAACAATGCTTTTTTTTATGCATGCAGTTTTTACACAATGGCATTTTTCTGAATAGCATAAAATTCTTGTAATTTTGTCCCAAATCAGGCTTTTCCTATGAAGTGAGATAACTTAGTCATTTATGAATATTTTTTTTCACTTTCAACAGCTCAAAATGTTCAGTGGCATCAGACCTATCTAAACATATATAGTTTTTATTTTTATTTTTTAATGCCCCCTATGGACAATAATAACAGTATTATGCTAAGAGCAAGACTAACTATGCTGTATATATGTGTAAAATAAAAGTCTAATTTGACTATTTCATATGACATAGTTAGAGGCTTGAATAAGTCCATAAGTCATAACAATAGAATTTTTTTTATGCATGCCCAGTTTTTGCACAATGGCATTTAGAAAAATGCCAATTTGAATAGCACAAAATTCTTGTATTTTGTCCCAAATCAGGCTTTTCCTATGAAGTGTGATAACTTAGTCATTTATGAATATTTTTTTTTCACTTTCAACCGCTCAAAATGTTCAGTGACATCAGACCTATCTAAACATATATAGTTTTTATTTTTATTTTTTAATGCCCCCTATGGACAATAATAGCAGTATTATGCTAAGAGCAAGACTAACTATGCTGTATATATTTATAAAATAAAATACTAATTTGAATATTTCATATGACATAGTTAGAGGCTCAAACAAGTTCATAAGTCATAACAATACTTTTTTTATGCATGCCCAGTTTTTACACAATGGCATTTTTATGAATAGCATAAAATTCTTGTAATTTTGTCCCAAATCAGGCTTTTCCTTTGAAGTGTGATAACTTAGTCATTTATGAATACTTTTTTTCACTTTCAAACGCTCAAAATGTTCAGTGGCATCAGACCTATCTATACATCCATCCATCTTCCCACTCCTCGTCATGCTCATCTCCGTATTCATCGTCATCATCCTCTTCCTCCTCCGGCATCTGAAGTCCAAGAGTAGACTCGTCAACCTCTTCCGAGCTCTCCGAACTAGCGTCGGAATAAAATTCTTCTTCGGAATCAGTACTTTCTAAAACGAGCCGAATCACGTCCTGAAATACCATCTTTCTAGCCATTGCCACCAGTTGTGGTGAAAGAAATGCGAAGTAGTGATCATCGCGAGAACAACGACCTCAAAAATGCCCAGAACCAATAAGAGTAAAGAAATTCCAACACCCAAGTTTAAATTAAAACAATAACAATAAACAAGTGCATTTTTTTTTGTATTTGTGGGCAGTACCTTTGTATTTTCTTGTGCACACCTGCAAATATGCATGCCCAAATGGACTGAAAGTAAGCTCAGACACATCGACACCAAACTTTTTTGTAATGCCAACCATTTTTATCGCATTCATTTTAAACCAATCTGCAGTGGGCTTTGCACAAGCAAATTCATTTATTAGCCTATGGCGCTACCTAGTGGATTTTGGGTGTTAACACTCGCAACACACAAATTCCTCTATTTTCATGTTTATGACTCATCAAAGAAGCGATTGCATTAGTAATCACGGAAAATGCATTATAACACATCAGGTTTACAGCATATCAAAAACTGTGATTTATAACGGGAGTCAATGAGCCCAAATCTGAAATTTTTGCAAGAATTTCGAGTGAATCTCTTCCTCCTGTTTGCAATAATTATAAATTGCAGCATGGCACCATTTTGAACTTCTACATTTTTTAACAATCCTGGTGAAATAAATGTCAGGTCCCTAGTGTATTTTTTTCAAATGCTTTTTTTTTGATGAAACACAGAAAAACATAAAAAAAAAGACTGAAAATGGACACATAACACCGACAGGTTTTTTAAAGCCCATTTGTTAGCGGTGTGTTGTAATTTGGAAAACAGGCTCAAAGGTCTGTGGGAAGTCCAGATTTGATGCAACGACTACACAGTACTACACGCCAATCTATGCTTGACTTTCATCCATGACAGCTTATGATGCATTACATTAACGTTGGGGCAACCCATCGTTAGCCTTGTGAAATCTGAAGTTTTTCAAGATGTTTTATTGCGGCACTGGCCCACAAAGCAGGATAATAATCTAAGTGACATAAAACTAGTGACTGCAATGTGAATTTTCTTGTTTCTAATGACATAAAATAGGCATTGCTTCTAATCGATGAGGTGTTCTTACTCATTTTAGTTACAATATATGTATTGCCCACGACTAGTTTTAATTTTATCAGGCATTTTTCAATTTAGTCTCAGTTTTAATCCAGTTTAATCACGCTTGCCAGTTTTTATCATACTTAGTCAACTTCATCCCATTTTTATTTAGTTGATTTTTAGTCAACTATAAATCGAGAATTTTAGTCTTTTAGTCCAAGAAAACATAATTTTATTCATCAAGTTTTAGTCAACAAAAACGGTTAACCTTTTAGTCTAGTTTTAGTCCAGACAATCATATTACCCCTGGATATATATTTTTGTTGTCAGCCGAAAATGTTGGACGTTTCGGATCTAAAACTATTTCACATCAACTAATTGCGCATAATTAGAACCACTGTTGCTGTCACATCTTGTCACAATAAAAGTGTATTGACAGCTGGAATGCGTTGTGACTTTTATTTTGGAGGTACTGCGGGAAACGGGTCACGACGTGTCTTCCTTAAAAAAAGAACATGATGTTAGCATTTTAGCAAATCCACGTCTCTCACCTAGAACTCATTTGGGGTTTGACAACTTTGACAAGACTGACGTAGATGAAAATAGCAGTACAGATCTGCAAAAAAAAAAAAAAACGTTTTATTATTATTTTAATTGCTGTAATAAATGGCAGTGGTAGAACATAGTATGATATCTGTCATTATAGAGTGAGGCATTTGTGTGACATAAAGTATTTATTTTATGCTATAATATTATTCTAATTGCTGTAATAAATGGCAGTGTCAGAACATAGTTTGATATCTGTCATTATGGAGTGAGGCAACCGTGTGATCTAAATATTCACAAAAAAAATGAAAACACCCTATATAGCCTGGACATAATTTGAATTCCTTCTACAAAAAAATAAAAATAAATAAATGATAAGATGCCATATTCTGGTCACTCAAAGATGCTTTACAATGGAATGGATACATTACTCATATTCTGCTGTGGCGGTGACCTACTTAAGTAGCCACAGGTGGTGAGCGGCACTGGAGGTATTGTGTGTGAAGTGTCTTGTCCAAGGACGCAGCACATGACTTGGGGAGGGCGGAGATCGAACAGCCAACCTTCCGGTTACTGGACAACCGGCTCTACCGCCTGACCCACAGCCACCACATGTGATGTGTTGGGTGTGGGGGTTATTTTGGTGCCTTGCTTAAGGGTGGCTCGCCAGGTTGAATCAGACGTCTTTTTAGCCTCATTTCAATTTGCACATTCCGTTCTGTCTAAAGAGGGATTCGAAATGTTCAATCTTCCAGTTCAAAGTCAAGTCCTTATCACTTCTGTAGTTTTGAAATGGCATAAAAAGATGTTAAGAGTCCCTTATATTAATGAATGTTGAGCCACCAATGATAACAGATTGGAACATAAATTATTAATCATGTAAGAGATAACATTGTTATGTAAGCCACTTTGTGGAAGTCTTGTGTGGCAACACTGCATGGTTTTCTGTGTCAACAATTTATAATTTGTCACTTTAGGATGCTAACTTGTTCAAATTAATTTGTCAGCTAATTTTACTGTATCTCTTTTTGTGTGAAAGGACAGCAAACATAATGTTCTGTGTGACCATTTTACAGTCCACTTAACTGATAGTGCCAAACAATGTCATTCTGTTTTTACCCTTTATCAGATCATGGCTTTGGTTTTACCTGGAGGTTTGTGTTCCCATGTGCTCAATATTTGGTTTTGGCCTCTATTTTCCTACCTAGTGAAAGGCGGTCTAAGTCTTCGCAGGGGCGGGCTACAAGTTTATTTTCACAGAGCGTGGCACAATTAACGTGTATTTTGCGGTAGTGTGGGCGTGAACACAGCTGATTCGGCGTCAATCGATGCGGGTCTGTCATGTGACGGTGGGGTTGAGGACCCAACTGCAGGGAAGAAAGGCAGGGAGGCAGGTGTGTACTCAAAAAATGGTCATTTAATCATGCAAAAAAACGAAAAGGCAAACAAGGTACTTTAATTTCCAAAAACTCAGATTCATACAGACGTGGAAACATGACACGGACAAGCAGGTCTGTCTGTCTGTCTGTCTGTCTCTCTCTCTTTCTCTCGCTCTAAAAAAATCCAGAATAGAGCCAAATATTTTGATTTCTGTGGATTGTTCAGATTTTTCTACCCATTTTAAATTTAAGCTTTTGTACATTCCTACATATACATAATTTATGACAGATGTTTTTTTTGGCAACTATTTTATTTATATAACATTATTTTCTTGTTTCAGTTACTTTTGTTCATTAACGTCAATATTTAAGCATGTGTTTGATATTTCTTTATGCATTTTGTTTAATACTGTCTTTTTTGTATATTTGCTGTTGCATTTTATTCAAAACTAAATAATAAATCAAATTGTGCTTACAATAAATGATTGGTTTATTTTTTTTTAATCTAGATGCCTAGATGACATTCAGTGTTCCACTTAGTACTGTATCAGTGTAAATCAGTCCCAGGCTGATCGTGTTGCTGAATTTGCAAACATTTCAGATTAAAATATGATGCATCTCTTTGGGGCTCTGTGTAGCCAATAGGGGAATTTGCTGAATTTGCCAAATTAAATAAAATACTGTATTCCAAAGATTTGCCTGCAAGTTTGCAAACCAGTTGTCTACTTTGATAGCCTTAATCATTGTGGGTTGCAATCTAACAACAAGTCTCACATATAGCTTTACAGGGGTATTCATAATGAAAGAGTAGAACATGAAATATGTTTATCAGAGTATGAATGACCAATAATCACTATTATTGGCCCCAAAATCGAATTTATCATCGGGCTCCGTGGAGACTTGCGCACTGCAGACAACACATAGACAATGAAGCAATATGGACTGAAAGAAAGCAGGGAACTAGGAGAAATGCTAATAAATACCGGTACTTGTTAACCTATCGCAGTGCTGTCGCAAAAGACCCACATACGTGCTCGTGTGGTACAGTGAATTTGTCACCTGTCAGGTGTGTTTGGAACCGCATTACAGCGAATAGAAACTATAGCTTTGGACGACAAAATACCCAGCAACTTAATAAAAAATATACAGATTATTGTAGACAGGTTTAGTTAGGGGTTATAAAACTGAGGTCTGGTTCCTGGCAGGAACCTGTTGGGCTGAAATATGTCATATGTCATCAGCTACATCAGCTTCGGTGATGGACTACGTCACACCCAGCGTCCTGTCTGTGCGTCAGTCAGGCGTAGTCCCATAAAACAATTGCATCAACTCCCGCGGGTACAACGCATGTTTTTCAATAAATACATGAAAACACACGTGCGTTTTTCAGTTTTAGAAACGTTTTGAAGCAAGAAAAAAAAGTATTTATCGCGGAGAAGAAAAAGAAAAGCAAGCACTCTGGGTGCATTCAGTGAGCCCGCGCGCAGTAGGAAATCTCATATATATATAGAAAAAGCTCAGACAACTGAACGTTACTGTTTTCTGTTGTGGCCCAGGTGTTTGAAGTTAAAATATCTGTTTACAAGGAACCTTTTCGAAGAAACTCCACTTTTCTGTTCTAAAAGTTAAAATATCCCACGGCAGGGGATGCAATTTTGCACGGGGTAAATACTTTTGGCACAACAGCAGAACACTTCCCCCGTGTGAACGTAGCATAAAGTGCTTCTGAATTGTTCCCGTGTGCTTGTGTAGCATAATCCATTTTGCCCCGATATCTATTATTTAGTTATCCCACATAGTTCTGTCCACGAGCTATTTGACGAGTCACGTCGATGTGCGCACGTTGACCTGTTGGGTTTTATTGTGTGTTTTAGGTATAACTGTGCCAAGCAGTTTTCTTTGCATTGAGTGGTTGTTTGAGGAGGTTTGAATTTAAAAATGACATAATAAACATTTAGGAATGTCAACTGCGGGCATGTGAAGCCCTTTGATACTCTTGTGTGATTAAGGGCTATATAAATAAACTTGACTTGACTATATTTATGTCAAATGTCATTTAATGTATGGCTGTTATATATATTTATTCATATGCACTCTTCAAAACAAGTGTTACTGAAACTTGTTTTGTTGGTTTGTAATTGTTTTCACGAGGTAGTGATTTGTTGTAAAAAAAAAAAAAAAAAAAATGGAAAAATGGTATGCACGGGTTTTGTGTATTATTAATTTGGGTAATATATTTATTAGTTTTTACATGCTGAAATGTTTGTTACTGCGCATGTCATTAGAGAGAGAGAGAGAGAGAGAGAGAGAGCGAGAGAGAGAGAGAGAGAGAGAGAGAGAGAGAGAGAGACTTGCTATCGAGCAACTCAAGACGCAAGTTGTGGTGACAGTGGACAAGATAGTCGTCCATTGCTGGAGTTCTTCAATGCAAGCCGGCGAGACTTCCTTGTTCGCCAAGCCGCTGACTTGACCATTGAAAGTCAGTTTGCAATAGCGGAGTCCAACTCAAGACACGCTTCGGACCGCCCCCTCATTTGAATACCATTTCGTCCAAGCAGTATGGACCAAAGCTGCCCAAATAAAAAATTAATAAATGACTAAAAAAGAAGAAGACTAAAAGTGAAAAAACAAATGAATCTAATATATATATGTCATGTTTGGGTTCTGTTTTTCCTTGTGTGTCTCCCTTGGTCTTGTTAAGTGTAATCCTGCCCTTCCTCGTGTCAACCAATCAGTGCCCTCAGTCACTTGTGTCTTGCCCCAAGTGTGTCTTGTTGTGTCGTGTGTGTGTGTGCGTGTGCGTGTGCGTGTGTGTGTGTGTGTGTGTGTGTGTGTGTGTGTGTGTGTGTGTGTGTGTGTGTGTGTGTGTATTTAGTCTCCTGCCTCCCCTCTGTCTGCGTCGGTTCATTGTCGTTTTCCTCTCGTCATGCTGCCACTTTTTTTGCCTTGTAGTCCTCCCCACATTTTGCTGCCATTTGGAGTTTGCTTTGGTTTTGAATAATTACATTCCTTTTTTGTACATCACCTTTTTTGTACATCACCTCTGCCTCCTTGCCCTGCTTCCCTGCATTTGGATCCTCAAACAAACTTCACCTCGTGATAGAATGAACCGACCACAGAAGGACCCAGCGGAAGCTCTGTTATGCCACAAAAAAATACTTGCCTCCAGAGCTTTGACGATTGCTTTGTTGGACGAAGCCCTGCGGCACCTGGCTTTGGCTGGTGGCGCTCTGGGTGTCAGGTCAAACAGTCCTCAAATCCCCGAACCATGTCTACCGCAGCCTCAAGTCCCCGAACCACGTCTGCCGCAGCCTCAAGTCCCCGAACCACGTCTGCCGCAGCCTCAAGTCCCTGTCCCGGCTCCACGGCAGCCTCAAGTCCCCGTCCCGGCTCCACGGCAGCCTCAGCCCCGGCCCTCCTCGCCTGTGCCACTGCCGTGCCAAGTCTCTTCGCCTCTGCCATGGCGGTCTCAAGCCCATGATTATGGACCGGCGGCGCACGCCCTGAGGCCGCCTTCTGCTTTCCATGCTAGGGCGGCGTGGACGCTGCCACAGTTGCCTCCTGCTCCGGAACGCCCTCCTGACCGGCGCCGCTGGGCTCCCCTCGTCTGGCGTCCGGGACGCCCTCCTGACTGGCCTTGATGGGTGATTTTAATGAAATATTAGGTGTTTTGCTGGTTAGATTTCTAATGCGGAAGTGGGACGTGAATCGAGGACTTGCTTCTTACAGGGCAAGCATGCTAACCACCACACCATTTGTTAATTTAAATTCAATAGTGCAAAAGTTTTACATGTAGTTTACACAAGTGTCAGCCAGAATCTGGGATTTTAAGATGACCAATTGCCATTACACTTTAGCGTTGCAAGTGTCAAGGAAAATGGATTGCTTTAAATTCATTTGGACAGAATGTTTACTGATGAAGGCTACTTTTATCACTATCCTCCTAGTATGGAGGGCTCAGAGAAAGTGGGCCTGTGTTAAGTCGTGGCCGTGGGTCCGCACCTAATGACGTCATAAAGTGAGCACCCGCTCGTTTTCTCAGGTTGGGCAGCCATGGCTACTTCCGTAGTTTACTGCCACTAGTGTGAATGTGTGAGTGCATGAATAATGCATTCATTGTAAACCGTCTTTGAGTGTCCAGAAAAGCGCTATATAAATCTGATGCATTATTATTATTATTATTGCATTAGGAGGCACAGCTGGGATGGTCAGCCTGAGCCTTTATTTGTAAGAGGAAACTCACGCTGATCATCCACTCCAACTACTCAAACACCAGAGAAGGTCAAGGCAGACAAGCTGATCTTCTGACTTGGACGATTGTATCCTGAAGTGAGAAAAAGTGACCACTAGGGACCCACAAAAATAAGCCATTTGTCTACTTTATTGCTTATGCCTACTGCATTCTTCTGATAAAATGGAGTCTGAAATGGAAAAGTTACAACTAGAGCTCAAGGGAACTACAAACTAACTGCTGAACAGCTGATTAATGTGAGCAAAGAACTTCAGATCTCGGGACCGAAAAAATAATCTGTGACTGGTAAAACTCAAAGCTAATTGATTTCACATGTCAAAGTACACCGAACAGGGTGAGTTAGAAAATGGGGGCATGTCAGAACTCCTCAACCTTCAGGAAATAATAGTCCAAGACCAAATGGTGAATACAACTAAAACTAATGAAATTGATGAAAAGGAACACCTTCAGAGAGTGGTAGAAGTCACTCCGAGAAAAGGAGAGTGAAATGTATGACCTGATGAATGCAAATATGCATCTTGAATATCTTGTTAAGTGAGAAAATCTTAAAATTATCTTATTTTGAGGAACGTTTTAGATGTTTACTACCTCATTCTGGAGTAGACAAAATGTAAAGATGCAGAATTAAAAGTCATTTACAATGATGCATTTTTTTAAAATTATATTTAATGAGTCAATTTAAGATTTTGCTATTGGTTTTTGTTCACGAAATGTACTTAACATTGCAAACTTTCTCCCAAATATTTTCTTGCATCAAGGCCAGTTGCAGCACTTGCAGGAATCCCAGTAAATGAGACCGGGCTGGCAGCGGTGCAGGTAGGTGTGTCCTTGGAAGCACTGGAAATAGGTGGTTATTTCAGCTGTGTTCGCATACAGGCCATCAGGGCGCCCATGACAGAAAGTGGTGATGGGGTCCCTGGTGGTGGTCGGAGCTGGGGTGGTGGTGGGCTTAGTGGGGAAACCTGCCACATATAAAATGCTTTGTAAACTTTCACGAAAAACGTCTCTGAGAATTGACAACTTGACTGCTGTCACACTTCTCGGGACACAAAACTGATATGGAAAACATTACATTAAGCAAGCCAAGGCACAATATTCACCCATTGACATCCTGAGGTGGTTGATGAGCGGGTACGAGCCAGTTCCACAGAAGCCTCCAGTAAAGTCATCCATGTCAAGAGTCCACACATGAGCGCCTCCCAGTTCCTTGCGTGTCATAAACTCAACCTAAAAATAGGATTCATGTCAGAATGACTGTTTGAGAGCTAAAATCATTGTCTCTCCTTCGCTGAATAAAATATGAAATCAGTGGACACAACTCTGGTCTAAAGCATGACAGGAATATTCAAACAAATATACTGTAATCAAAACTGATATGATTGAGACAAATCACTTCCTGTGTCTTTGTTTGCACATAGAGGTGTCCTATAACACTGGGGAACAATTTTTTAAAAATTCTGTTGGATTAGATTTTCATCTTTTAGCACACTAAATGTTTTTCCCAACAGCTTACCCGGCACATAAGCAAAATTCCATTGATTAGCTGTAGTGAGACTGTAGTAAGAGCTGATTATGACTAGACTCATCTATAGATATATGCTATTTTGTTTTTGCAGTCACAATTGAGATGGTCAGTACAATCAATATCTGCAAACGGAAAGCTGTCATAGCAGAAGTTAAAAGGATTAGTGCTGACTTTTGTCTTTTAACCTGGTTATAGGTTGTATTTTGTTTTATTGTAGTTTTTTTTCTAGTTTTCAAAATTTGTAACTATTTCATCTTAATGTTTTATTATAGCTTAAAAAAAACTTTGACATGATGGAGAAAAACCCAGATCAGTTTGGGATTCCGTACCCAAATATTAGTTAAAAACAACTGTTGGACCTAACTCAACAACAATTGCGTTCCGATATGTAATCATAGATCCTTTCATTGTGTGAATGATGAAAGGATTGACACATATGTTATTCTACCTTTATTTTTATTATTCCATTTTGTTAAATTTCACCATATTTTGTCCTTCAACTCCTGCATTTCTCGACGGATTCAAACCATTCCAACTTCAACATGTTCCAAAAAGTCATGCTTTGTGGGCTATTATTTTTCTCATTCTTAACGTTAACAGTTTTTTTTTCACAATTCAACATTTTTTCACTCTGAAAACCCCCCATTCATTTTGAATGAGACATTCAAACATTCAGTCCCATTCAAAATTCAAACATTCGATTCAGCTTGGGATCAATTTTCAGCACTCGCCAAATTCCCACATGGCAACAATAAAAAAAAATCTTACTAAATATAATATATTTTTCACCAACATTTCTTAAGGTAGGCGTATTAGGGTCCGTATCATTCCTATCAAGATCATTCTAATTGTTCAATATCATTTAATATATTTCCAAATAATTAAATACCATTTGATATAATTCCATTTCTCTCAACAACATTCCACCTCATTTAATACGATTCCACGTTTGTATTTCTTTTCATCCATTCATTCAAACACAATTCCTCCAGAAATTGCTTCATCTACTTTTGTATGACATTGAAGAATATGAAGACGTATGCCACTTGCATTATGCATTGTCTCCACACCAATTGCCTTGCTAATACCCCATGTCCCAAAAGGCATTACACAGGTTCCAGCTTCCTCATGAGCCTCAGCATGAAAGGCTGCACAGGAAATGGGTGGATGCAGATAATAGTGCTTTGTTACCTTGGATGAAAAACTGCGCTGGTTATCATAGCCAACCCAAGAACTGCCGAAGGTGGCGTATGGAACACTCTGTTCCTCAATCCATTGAGCAGAAGCACCCATGAGGAACTCACAGACCTGACACAAAAACAAAGTGAACAACCCCAAATTACTTTCTTGTCCTATAAATTGTTCTCCATCCTTCAATTGTCTGATTTTGGACCGGCACATTTGAGAAGTTCAGTTGATACCAAACGATCAGGCGATCAAACTAAGATTGTGGGGTGTAAAATATCTGACCTCATAGAAAGCCCAGAAACCAGCAGTGCGAGTGTATGGCCCGGCGTCAGCTGGTCCGTTTGCTGGTGCTCCCAGGCCAGTAGCACCAGTGCTAAGGCGGTAGGTTCTTCCAAATGAAGGGAAACCCAGGATCAGCTTGTCTGCTGGTGCTCCCAAAGCCAGCCAATAGGACACAGAGGAGTTCTACAATTTTGGAATGGACATGCATTTCGAGTTACGTCGACATTTTTACAAACACTTAGTGTCCCCATTTTGACATCCAGCCCCAGCAATTGAAGAAAAGCATTAAAAATCCAACCATACTAACCCTTTTAAATTATGCAATATCAAGAGGTTATTTGTTTTATTCATTTACTACATTCATTATAGTCCCTCAAGGGGAAATTCAACTCATACTCCAATGTACACTTTGTGTTGCACACAACACAGATCCAGATCACACACACGCAGGCACACAAAGAGAGATTTAGAGTGAAAGAGGTGCACAAGAGTGCTGAACCAGTTGAGCTAGGCTGTATTGCACATCTGCAGTGTGTTTCTTACAATATTATGATGAATGTGTGATCCTGTGTCCACAGAACTTTGGTACAAAGGGCTGTTGTGTCCGGTTGCCCCCTCCCAGTGTCCATGGAAGTCATAGGTCATGAGGTTGATGAAGTCAAAATGCCTGTGAGTTAAAAAAAATAAATGTTTTCTTTCAATACACACCAGGTCTCAGATTCTGTACCTTCCTTATTTTTTTACTAATATGTTTTCATTAATATTGTAATATGCTTCATCAATTAACTAATTACAGACAAGCCATGCTAGTTTGCCTGTTCTGTTCTCATTTATCTCCGGAAAAAAACATGCAGAGTAAACACTGCTGTTATGGAACTTGCAGAAACGAATCCAGACACTACGATCGTCCACATATGTAGTTAACATTTTGTTGGGGGCCATGCATGCTCCTACAGATGACAATCCTCATCCCTTGCCGGCCACCTGCCGTCCTGAAGAGGTAAGCGATTTTCTTTCTTTCTTTTTTTTTGTTTGGCGTTTGGCACTACCCCAACTGTCGGACGACAATAACGAATGATGTTGAAAAATGCTAATGTTTTTCAGACCTGTCTTGCTTACCGCCTGATTTTTTTTATTTTTATTGTTTTGCCTTTCATATAAATCGTGGCATGCTGTGACATGTATGAAAATGTATCTGTAAGGCCTTTTCTGAATTAAGGAAAAAGCCTTATAAGCGGGAAGGATAAAATAATTGACATAATTGAGGTATAGTGAGTGTTGTTGGTTGTGCCCAAGAATTTCCGAGTAGAATTGCGATTGTTACACACACGAAAAAAGCAATGAAAAATTACCCCAAACTAGTGTTTTATCAGCCATTTTTAAATTTAGTCTCAGTTTTAGTCCAGTTTCAATCAAGCTTGTTAATTTTTAATCATAGTTAGACAATCTCGTCCCATTTTTATTTAGTCCAATTTTAATTGACTATAACTGTAGCAGTCTTTATTTTAGTCCATTAAATCATAATTGTATTCATCTAGTTTTAGTCAACAAAAACTGTCAACCTTTTAGTCTAGTTTTAGTCAGGACAATCATTTTACCCCTGTATATTTTCCTCAGCAGATTATGTTGAACATTTCGAATCTAAAACAGTTTCACATAAAAATTTCTCCCATCTTTTTGATGACAAACAACTTGACACAATTACAGTTTATCAACAAGTGGCTACTATGGCTCCATGCTATGAGCTAGTAAGTTAGCCAGCATTAGTTAGCGGTAGGATTAACATTATTGTTGGAATGTTATAACCGTTGGGTTAATGTTACGTTCTAACTATAATTTACCTTTTTCTTTTCTTTTTTACTTTTCACTGTGAATCCACCTCCTGTCTGTCCAATGTGTTTGTGCATTTTTGTTTTGTTTTTTGTTGACAAAATTAACACTACCCCCAACAACTGTCAAAGATGTAAGACAACCAGATATGACAGACAGGGCAGAGGGTGGTAAAAGATCGCTTGTTGAAACTGGAGAATGTCAGTGTCAGTTGCGTACAATGATTTTTTGAGGGGAAGAAAAAAAAAACGTTACCTCTGGATCAAGTTGGCCCTCTACACTCAAACCATCTCTTCAATTAAACATTAGTATGTTCTTCAACGTATATAGCAGTGAATTTGGCATCAGGGACATCATTCTTAGACAGACTGTCCTGCCGAGTTTGACCCCCTCGCTTGACTCCTGAATATTAATTAAGTGTGGTTGACGTGTATCGTGCGGTACGTCATTGGGTGCCTGGATTTCTTTGATATTTCTGCCGGGTAGCAGCGTTATACAGTACAGTGTGTTGAGTGCAATGTTATTATTGAGTGTGTTTCAACTTACGGTGCAATCAGGTCGACCTCGTAAGCTCTGTCAATATTGGGGCGGATTGAAGCAACGTTTGCTGAGAGCAGGAGCTGAGTCTTTTTGGAGTCTCGGGCATCGTTCTCAAAAGCTGCTGCCAATTCCTACAGACGAAACCCAGCAGGACAAATCAAATCACACCACTTGTGGGTCTCCTTTAAAAAACAATTTTTTTTTTAAACGACTACTACTACTGGCCTACCAAACATTCTAGAATGGACTCTTTAAACTTTTGGTATAAGTATTTGCTATACTATCATATTGTGCACAAAATTAATAGGGTTGTTTAAATACATTGGAAAACATATTGTATATTGATTGGACCATAACTTAATAGTCTGCTTGCATTTTGCAGCCAATAATATATAGGGCACAAGGACATAATACTGCAGTTAAGAGCTATTTGATTAAGATTTCTTTACGTGTGCTAACCTTGACCAGCAAAGTGAACCTCTGCTTGTCCTGCAGTGGGCTGCCGTTGTGTGCCGGATATTCCCAGGCCAAATTCAGACCATCAAAATTATGAGTGCGCAGGAAGTTGATGGCTGACTTGATGAATGCAGCACGACTCTCTGGCCTGGCAACCATGGCAATGAATCTAGTGGCACACATAAAAAAAGCAAACTTATGACACAGGAACAGGAACATTTATTGTCTTTGAAAGGAAATTGTAGCTTTTGGGAACGATACTTACGGACTCATTCCGTTGACTGTGCCTCCAACTGACAGCAGAGTCTTGAGTTCCGGATTACTAAGAGATGATAATTAACAATATTAACTCTGAATTTTCAAGTATTAAAATCAGTTGCCTTCATAGGGTTTAAAGCACATGATACATGAATTAAAAAAATAACCACACTTGTTAACAATAGTTTATATTTCTAAATGAGAAATGTTATCATTATAACTATGATTATGCTTATTCAACTAGTTACAATATCAATGTATAAAGATTTAGCTGAAATCCACGAGAAAACCACAATACTGTAGCTCACATCTTTTTGAGGTTGTTGAGGCTGTTGAACTGCTGCACATCATTCCACTCAATGGTGCTGATTTGGTTGAAGCTGTTAATGGTGGCAAGCATGTAGATAACATGTGTGCACAAGAAAGGGTCAATGTTGTCTGGAGTGAACTTGGCAAGGCCAGGCCTATACTGGGCCCAGTTGGTCATGTGACACACCAACTTATTGGAGGAAGCTGAGGGAAGACAGAAGAGGGAATAGAGATTTCATCTTTTCATTTATTCTCAGTTTTACTTTATTTTTGCTTTTTAACCTTCAAATCAGCAAGTTGGCTAAAAAACGAGTCAGTGACGGATTTAGGTATGTGTGACGTGTGGCGGCACAGGGTGCCATTGCCAGCAAAATAATTGCTACCTGATATGGTTTTCTACTTCTCAAATGGCATGGCCTCAAAATTACATTTTGCTTGGGATATATATAAGCATCCAGTCACAGAGGAATTTCACTAACGTATTTTCTTTATAAAAGCAATTTGAACTCTTTCACTCCCCCGTCATTTTCACTGATGCAACCCCCTTCGCTCCTGGCTGTTTTACTCGATTTTGACAGTCTCTTCTTTCATCAGGAAAAATAAATTCTATCTGTTTCCGTTTTGCAGCTATTAGCAGGTTTCGGCAATATTCACATTCCTGGTGAAAACACTGGCAAAAAGAGCTTGTTGCGACATGGCCCTGGCTGAACTCTTATACTCTGTTGCCACCTGCTGGCCTTTTTTAAAAAAAAAATTTTTTAAACAACTACCACTGCTTTAAGCCACCTCTTCATGTCAGAAGCTGCATCAAGGCCTTCGGTTTGCTCTTGCATAAAAACATTAAAAAACGTGTAAACACATTTTTGAGAAGGAAGGACAAATTATTTCAAAAGTTTTTACATGTTTTTGGCATTGAATAATTAAAAAACTAAGATTTTATTTTGGTTATGGTTATGGTTGTAAGTCTACAGTGAGTGCAGACGCATTATCGATTGACAAAGTAAATTATTCAGTCACGTAAATTGCTTACCTATGTGCAACGCAAGGACAACACCCAGAGCTGCAAAAACAAATGAAGCAGGATGGATTAATATGTGAAAAATATTCTTCGCTGATGGGAGCAGAGCAGATTTTCATTATACAGTACGGTGATATAAAAAAAAAAAAAGAGAAAATGACAACTGCAATGTTTTATAAAAATAACAGGATTCAAATTCACATTTCAATAGTCTGTTATGCCTGTTAGGGAATAATGAAATACAGTCATAATAATTTACCTATAAGGAGTTTCGCCATCGTGTTGTTTGGAAAGCCAATGGTGTAGACCTATGAAACTAATTAAGGGAAAGAATTGTTAATGAAAATGAGACAAAAAAATAACAAAATTAAGACCTATCTAAAAAACAAACAGCGGCAGAGATGTGTGTTAACTTTTCAGGTTAAAGTCTAGAACGGAGCATAAAATCCCCCAAAAACCTTCCCATTGACTCATATCCTTTAATGGAATTAGCAATTTAATATTTACAGATTAAGGTTGAAGTTCTCAAGATATGATGAGCTCCTTACCTTCCTGAGAGAACCCGAAGAACCACGACTGAGTTGGCCAGTTGGGCCAAATTTATATTTTGCGCCTTAATGACTGATAGACGGTGACAAAGTGCAAATGATAAAACTAGTGGGCGTCTTTTTGAATGAATATCAGCCCACAGTGAGTTAAGGTCAGACAAAGCCATAATCAATCATCATAAATGTTAAAAGGAAATGGCCAGAGCAGTATCGTTATGTTATTATCATGGAAAGGTCATTCATCATACAATCAGCTGACAACACATTTTTATACCAATATACATTTAAGCAACGGTGATTACTGTATTTACTAGATTTTTGTTTACATCTATTAACGCAGGGGTTCTTAAAAAAATTTTTTTACCTTGGGGCCCAACTTTTCCTGAAAAATATCTGAAATTATGATTTATGTTGACTTATTATTGTTTGTATTTAATAACTAAATTAAATCTAGTTAAGGTTTATAAAAGCATTATCAAATAACATGTTACAATGTGGTCAACAATGACATTTATTTATGTGTAAATACTGACACCCAACAAGATGCCCAACAAGTAAAGAATTCCGGACTAATTATTGTATTTATCCTCTTTGTTTTCCCTATGCTCCGTTTATAATGTACTCACTCTGGTTGACTGTTTACATGTATTTGAAAAAAAAATTCTAAAAAAAAACATCTTGCGTGGGCTGACGTGTGGTGGAAGTGACGTCAAAGTTGAGCAGCATTTGGCTAATTACTGCTGCCTAGAAGGCATGCATCTAAATAGGTTTAAAAATGCACTTCTCCATTTTTGTGTATGTTTATATAGATGTGTTTTTTTAAACAAACGAAACCCTGTGGACGTTTTTTGTTAGTTTTTTTCCACACAGGGAGGGGGGAAATATTTGTTTTTAAAAAATACCCTGCTGCATGTGTACATAGTCTCAACTGAATGCTGCCTGCGGCCACTGGCGTGGCAACATTCCCCAGGGGCCCCAAGCAAGAAGGGATTGGGTGCCCCGGCGGACATTCGTAGTCTACATAGTACACCATTTTAAAATTGCACATCTGCATCATCAATAAACAATCACCATTAGTTGTGCTTCATTCAAGTGACTTGTTTAGTTTAGTTTGTTTAACTTTAGCAAGAATCCTAAGTGAGTCAGAAAACAGGAAAACAAAATTACTAATTTCATGGTCATTAAAAAAAAAAAAAGAGTTTTACTATATACATGGTTGTTAAAAAAAGATAAAAAGACGCCTTATTATACATGGTCGTTAAAAAAACAACTTGTGGTCATAAAAAAAAAAACACCTTACGCCTTCTTACAGTCATTTATTTTTATTTTTTTTGAGATGGTCAATTGTCATTGCTGCACTGCTAATGTGAAGGATATGCGGTTTGTGTCAAATCTGTTGGCCCCCTAGGGTCCCCTGCTGGCTAAGGGGCCCCAAGCAATTGCCTGTGGCCCACAACTACAAAACTGAATTTACTTTGCGGCCCACTAGATGGCGCTTGGGCCATGGCCCAATGGTAAAGAATCACTGTAAGGGCAACAAATAAGGTTTCCGTCTAATGCAGTTCACTGAAAACTAGAATGATGACAATGCATAAATCGTTAATGAAAACTACATTGTCATCAAAATGTAACAACAATGAAGCATAACATTCGAAAAAGGGAAATATTGGCGTTGTATTTCTGAGGTGATCAGTCCTTAGCGCAAGCATTTTGAAGTGCAGATGATCCATCGACTTGAGATGACCACTCGGGCACATTTGAAAGAGGTTGGCTTGACTTCCCGTTTGGAGCGTTCAAGTTTGACTGACGCTGCATTGCATAAGATAAGTGCTTGATTTATACGTGAGCAGTAAATGACAAGCATCCAGTACACTGAACGGGAGCGGTACAAAATGAAAGCCACTACGGCAGCTCCCGTTTTAAATGTTATCTTTAATGTTATCTGCACCCTTTCGATCACTGATCTGGAAAGTAAATGACAGTATGTGAAGTAAATGATAAACAGAGAAATAAAATCCACACATAAATTGCAATCACAGGGTGTTTATTTAATACATATTGAGCAACTTAAACCCCCATTAAATGTGTGGTCATTTATTCCGAAGAAGCTGTAAGGCAACATGATACCGTAATTGCATGACTAATTGAATGTTTTTCTATGGGTTGGTTGTCTATCTACCAGTAAACCTCAATACTACAATACTAAAGGCATTGCGAAATTATTTATTCAAACACACATAAACAATTCCAGTATTCATTTTTGACAGTCAGAGTTTCTTGGTTTGATGGCTTTGACCTTTTTTGTGAACATTCTCTCGCTAACTGAAGGTCCTAAAATGTCCATGTAGGTGAATGAGAGTGTGAAAAGTTATCAACTCCACCAGACAGGCTACAGGTGTACAGCTCATCTGCAGCCCTGAATGAGAAATGTATGCATGCCAAGAACTATTTTCAAACTACATGTTGGTCAACTATACCAACACATTGGTTGTATTACAGCACATTTGTGATGTTTGGTTGTAGCATATTAGAGTATTTAAATAAAAAAAAAAAAGCTGTCAAGCTTCATCCTGACCACAACGCTACAGTGGGTACGGGAAGTTTTCAGACCCCTTTAAATTTTCCACTCTTTGTTTTGTTGCAGCCATTTGCTAAAATAATAATAAAAAAAAATAGTTCATTTTATTTCTCATTAATTAAACATAGTTAAACCTTCTAAAATAAGGATCAAGAGAAAGGGACAGCATGTGAATTAAATGTGAGTATGAGTCTGAATACTTTTGACCATGTGATATTTCAGTTTTGTTTTGTTTTAAATTGCAAACTTTTTTATTTCCTTTTTTTCTGTCAAATGTGAAGTTCATTAATGTGAAATAAAATAAACTTTTTATTTTATTTTAGCAAATGGCTGCAATGAAACAAGTAAATAAATACAAAAGAAATCGTTTTTAGAGTTTAGAATGCCATATAACAATTTATTTTAGGATAAAATCCTTTTTTTTCATTTATTGCACTATAAAAAAAAATAAACGTAAAAGATTACAATGAAGCTTGGGGCTTTCTTTTTTTGTGGTAATCAAAGCAACTATTTGCTCTCCCTCTGGTGTGATTCTGAACTTAGTAGAATTGGTTGCAATCAATGAAATTACAGCCACATCATAAAAAAAATAAGTACAGCTGACCCCCCCCCCCCCCCGAGTCACGGTGGATAGAAAACAGGCTGGGCCAAGAAGATCAAAAACGTACATAAAATTCATGCTCCTTAAGAATGCATTGAAAAATATATTTAACCCCAATAAAACACATTTTTTTAAATATAGTTATAAAAAATATATTTAAAAAGAAATCAGCAAATAGGAAAAAAAACGTGACTATGACCAAGCCCACTGTACTATATATAACATCAAATGACATAGTCATAACACTTGAGTTCAATACCTTCCTGTCTAGTGTAATAAATGTGACAACATTTTACATGAGAACTGATAAAAGCTGATAGGATTACAATATACGGCATTGTTAACTCCCAGCTTTGACGGCCAACCCTTTCGTCGCTGTCAGGAACTTCATATCAACCTATGAGCATAAAAGCAGCTGCAATAAAATGAAACACATTACACTAGCATTTTTATATTGATCGTATTGATCAAATAACAGGGGCAATTGAGGGAAAACGTAATGCATTGTTTTGTACAACTCCCCTGAAAATAGATAAATAAGTAAATAAATAAATAACACAGAATTGCATGTCAGATGGTGTGAATTGCTCGTCATGGATGGCGCAGTGGTACAGTTGCCTGACTTGGTTGCAGGCAGCATGGGTTCCGGTTCCTCTCAGTGACAGTGAATGTGAAGTGGTAAAGATGGAGACGGATGGATGAGACCAACATTAGCAGGAGCTACAAGTGGGCCATGAAAATGGTTGTGCTTTACAATATTTTTCAAACAGCTTATGCAAAAAGAACAACACAGACTACAATAGCCAAATGTCTTTTTTCTTCTTTTTTATAAAGAGCAATGAACTACAACCTGATCTCTCATTTGTCTTGGCTATGTAGTACACCAGAACAGCCAGAAACTGCTCATTCTTGGAACATTTGGGCCTCTGCTTGCTTGCATGATTGACAGCTCACAGAATTACTCATTTAAAATGGTCCATATTGCAACACTGACAGAAAGAAGCTATTTCAGCTCCTAATCAGGAAAAAAAAAAAGACTGAACATGCAAAATCCAAACAGCAAATATGTACAGTTACAAATATTCGAGTTTCCTTTTATACACCACTACAATTGATTTAAAATAGCAAGAGGAGATTGAAGTGAAGTCTTCAGCTTCACAAAATGATTTCATTTAGGGATGTAGCAATTTTACTCAGGAGCTCGAAAGTAATTGCACAATTGATGCACATGAGGCATTTATAAGGTGAGGTCCATTCTTCTGTTGCCTTCAGACATAAAAGTGTGGGCCTGTATTTACATAAAGAAAAGAGTAGCTACTGTACTTTTGTGATGCAATTCTAAAAAGCCGCGCACATCTCCAGCGAACCAAAAATTTGGTAATGTCCGTTTGATCTAGAATTCTGTTCAATTTAGTCTGACTGATTTTCATGAAGTAGTACAATAATGCTTGCTTTTATAATGAACTATATGCACAACAGCTCATTACATATTTCGGCAGGCTATTACGTTCAGCTTTTCATTTGAACACGTTTACCAGTGAGCCAGTACTTCAAAGGTGATGGGAAGTTTATACAATACATTCGGCGAGACAATTTATCCTGCAGGTAGTAGTGCATGTTGTCATTATTATTATTTCATTATTGGTTGTATTTTATGTTTTCATAACCTCAATTTTAGAAAGTGACAATAAAGGCTTTCTATTCTGTTTTGTGGTTGTTTTTGTGCCCTCAAATTGAGTTGAGCATGTCAAAATAAGATGTACAAGTCTATGTACAGACAAAACTGCACGTACTGTGAAATAAATCAGAAATGGTGCTTTGATCGCTTCGACACTTGGATAAGTGGAGCAATTAAGCTACGGTCACACTGCAGGCAAATGCGACCCAAATCAGATTATTTTTGCCCAAATGCAACCTGTATCAGATTTTTTTTTTATGTCAGTTGAAACGGCTCAATTTAAAAGGTAATTTAAAACGGAGTTTAATTCTGAGATTAAAGTGATGAAGTGAGAATTCTGACTTTAATCTCAGAATTCTGAGATTAAAAATCAGAATTCTCACTTTTAAATCAGAATTCTGAGAATAAAGTGAGAATACTCACTTTAAAATCAGAATTCTGAGATTAAAGTCAGAATTCTCTCTTTAAAATCAGAATTATGTGATTAAAGTCAGAATTCTCACTTTAAAGTCAGAATCTAGCCAACCCTTTTTTTTTCTTCACTGGCCCTAATCCTCTTCCGTACACACGTATCGGAATTTTTGCAATGTGACCTCAGTCTGAACGGCCAGGTCGCATATATCCAACCTATAGGTCATCAAAAGTCTAATATGAGCTCCAAGTATTTAATTTAATCCCACTTGAAACATGAAGCATAAAGTTGATATTTGTGGTCATATTAATAATTTAGCCATGCAGACGGTTCATTTATCAAGCGCGGCAATGACGTGATGTCATCTTTAGTAGACATCTCTATGAAAAGATGAGATCGAAAAGGCTTGCTTTATTTTCCCCAAATAATATTTCTACCTCCTCCCGCATCAATCCGCTGTAGATATGAGACCATAAAAACCTGAGCACAGACGGCGGATTTATAAAAGTCCGTGGCCCTGACACGCATTTATTTCCGTAAACATAACGTTGTTCTTTTTCTGCGCTTGCGGATCACATTGGGGACATATTCGGTTTAGACCGCAGACAGACTGAGGTCGCAATTAATGTGTAATGTGAACGACTATACAAAAAAATTTGAATCAGATTTGACCCAAAAATCCAAATTGAGCATTGCCTGCAGTGTGAACCTAGCCTTACAAAGCTAATACATCATTTAGGGCAACATGACATCATTTTGTGAGTATATTTTTAAGATTTTGTCTGTCAATGTCACTATTTGTAGTGTACTACCATCCACCAAATGCATCAACTATCCAGATAGAAAATAAGTGTAGCTTCTAAATGGTAAATGCTACATGTTTGTGCAGCCTGCTGAAACTCCTCAACCTCTTCCTGACATTGGTTGTGGTTGTGTATAAATATACTGTATGAATGTGTATGAAGTCACGGGTGGAAAGTAAGTCATCCTGTTGGTTTGAAATGTCACACATGAGATGTTGCCCTTAAAATGTTGAATGACTCACAATCATCCTTCTTCCATTTCAACACACATTGATGTTTTTTATAATAAAAAGATTAAATGTTTTTGTTTTGTTTTGTCCCCCCCCCCCCCCCCCACACACACACATTCCCACCCAATAGAGGTTTAGACACCAGATGCTTTCAATTAAAGTTAGTAAACTAAAAAGCTGAGTGAAATCACAGGCCTGACACAATTGTGAGAAGAAACATGGCAATGACCAGGTGGGGTGAATGACTGTAGAAAGTTGCCTTGTTCTGTACCATCATGCCGGTTCCTGGAAAAGACAAAGACAGTATTTCACACTACTAATGAGCACAATTTAATATGATGCATATAACTAGAGATGGGCGAGTACCGATACCATCTATCGGTAATCGAGCCCATCTTTAGATCAAGGCATCAGGTACTCGTGACAGCCCTCTTGTGGCCGTTTTATGATCAGAACTACAGGCATACAAGCTTGACAGCTGCCCATTAAGATGTTATTTCTACACGGCTATGTAACACAAACACACATATTTGACAAGAATTAACATCCTCGTAAACATCATTAATTGAATGTATTGCGCCACGCAATGCATTCTGTGAACAGAGTGGCTTTATCGTCGACATAAACAATAACAATAGATATGATGCCCCTGCCCGCGGGGACGTTAAAGCTCCAACGGGCAAACCGTCATTGCTTTCATGTTCATGGACGTCACTAAAACCAAAGAAGAGAATTCATTTGTATCTGTTTAGATAGCACACACATTGCTGTTGACAACAACGTACATTTCATGAAATTCAGTTGAGAAACGAGAAAATTATGACTTATTTTTAATGCACATGCATAACCTTTAGCTTCATTTTTATTTATTTTTTATTTATTTTATTGTGTGTTTTTATTTTAAATAAGACTTTTTGTTTTTTACTTTACTAATGAAAAAGCTGTTACATTGTAACAATGTAACGATATTCCCCGGGCCAATATTTATCACGATGAACCTCACAATACGATAATTATCATGATATTGTGGGTAGGGTGATTATGTAAAAAAAAAAAAGACCACAATACTGTATAAGAAAACTCAGGATATTGTTAAAAAAAGAAAGAAAAAAAGCTTACACTTGGAAAAACACAATGTTGTATTTTCGTACATAATAATAGGAATGACAAAGAAATAGGCTTGGCCAGTCATTTTATTGTCATGTTTATGGGGGTTAAAATCACTGCAGTGTCCAAAACATGCTTAATTTAAGTTAAGATGCAGTAATACACTAACCACCAGAGGGTGCTGGAACACAAATGGAATACAACCCCACCTTATCAACAGATGTGCTCCTTTTAATATCATGACATGATGACGATGTGGCAATTTACATCTACATCCCTATTACATTGTGGTTATTCACCTGAGTCCCGTGAGACAATAATCTCATGCGCGGGTCCATCGCCACCTTCACCCCAGGATCGCACTTCCAAAACAACATATCCATTGTCTTTGGGCAGGGGCAGGTTGACTGATGTCTTCGCCATGTCCAAGACCTTCAAAACTGGTTGACCCTCATGCTTGTACAGTACCTGTCAAAATGGAAGTAACAGTTTTGGTTACCATAAAGCCCGACTTGTTTGAACTGCTCCGTCGCGGACAACTTCCAGTCGTGTATGATATAATGAGGCATTAAAAACAACGATAAACACACTTTTGTCTGTGCTCAACAGAGAAGCAGAAATAGAGATGGACTGGAACCTTTGATTTAACCTGATTTGATTAAACTTTTTTTTCCTGCCTATTTTTTGGGTTGTCCTTATAAAAAGGATGTGCCGTGTCATATCTTATTTTGTGGCTTTCCACCTCCAATATAAACCTCTCCTCGTCCATGTTCGCTGGTGTTTTAAGCACCCGGCCCGTTAACCCCAGGCCTGGCTACGTCCATTATGATGTTTATTGACATGATTGCGAAATAGGATGTGGCAAGTGTTTTATTCCGAAAAATAAGCGGAAACTTTATTTTGAAACTGCGTCGGTCTTCCTGTCCCACTTGATGTGTTCTGTGCTAGTTTGCCATTTGACGGATGCCGACAGATGCGTTGTCCGGCAAAAATAGAAAATAGGTCCATCCGCGCGGCTGGTCCGCAGTCGATCCGCAGCGCACACGCCGCCGGTGTAATTTGAACAAGCTGATAGAATGGGAACTAATCGACTGCGCCGCCGAAACGGAGCGGAGACGCAACGCACACGCATGCGGCGTAATCCCCGGGTTAGGGTTTTGTTCATGCGAGAGATCGATAGGTGGATCGGTGTGATGCAGACTCTGTAATGGTTTGTCTGGTGAAGAAGGAACTTTGCCAAAAGACAAAGCTCTAAGTGTACCAGTCGATCTACGTTCTTACCCTGGCCTATGGTCACGAGCGGTGTGTCGTAACCAGTAAGAACAAGATGGCAGATTCATGCATCCATTTAACCAAATAAAAATTCACTTCAACTTTAAATTTGGCCAAGGTGTGCTGAGTAATACTTATTGTATTATGAACTTTGATTCAGATTTACATGCTTTTTATTACTCACTAAAACAAAGCATCAATCCGAATGAGGGTTAATAATAAAAAAGTAATTAATGATTAGCTATGTTTTTTTTCCAAATAGACCGATTTATTGTTATGATCAAGCATGAGTGTAATTAAATATCTTGCATGAAGTGCATATGATCGCTCCAAAGATCAAGGGTACAAGAGACGTTTCTGGTGTCATGTTCCATGTGATCATTTGTGGGGAGCGTGTGATTGAAGCTTTGAAGTTTCTGTCGTTTTCTCTATTAACGCATTCATTCCCAGCCATTTTCACTGAAGCAACCCCCTTCGCTCCCGGCTTTTGTTATTATTTTTTTTACTGGATTTTGACAGATTTTACAAGGCCCACAGAATATTGTGTTCTATTGCTATACAAACATGGAACCTACCAAAAGAAAGATGAGAGTCTCTTCTTTCATCAAGAAAAGTTGTATATTTGTATCTGTTTCCGTTTTTTTTTGTAATAACTACCATTGCTTTAAGCGACCTCTTCATGTCAGAACCTATATCAAAGCCTTCTGCATGCTCTAGTATAACCCCCATAAAAAAATGCATACATTTGTTTTTGGGCGTGAAGGACAAAGTATTAAAAAAACTATTTATACCTTTTTGAGTTTGAATGAGTTAAGGTCCAACACAGTCTCAGGATTTGCATATATGCATGAAGGTTACAGTTTGCTAGTGTTATTTACAGTAAAAAGTTCCCCGACGACGTCTTCTTGCAGTGCTTCAACTTACTAAATGGACTTTTGCACTATTGTAGTTAATATTGTTTAGCTTCTCGTGCTGTGTAAATTGTTGCCCATTTGGCATCCATTGCAGCCTGGTCATCCTGGAAGGAGGATTACCACATTTGCCGTCCCTTCTCAAGGCTTTTTATTTTTATTTTTTAAGAGTTTTTCCTTTCCCTCTTGTGGTTAGATCAGGGTATGTCGTTAATATTTGTCAATTGTGGGCATATGAAGAACCTTGAGATTCTTTTGTGATTAAGGGCTATGGAAATAAATTTGACTTGACTATAAAGTGTATATCGCTGGCGTCGGGCCAAAACCTTGTATCTCCCAAATCGTCACTTTTCAGGAGTCCTTTAAAACAATGTTAAAACAATGTTTTGCCCAACCATTAACATTGCACTGTGAAAGAGAACAAGACATTTTCAACGCTTTAAAATGTTCAATATTTCGTAAAAATGACACTCATACATGTGGACTGAACAAAAATATAGTTTTTTTCCAAAAATAGGAAATTTGCCTAACAGTGACTAATGAGGTTTCGGCCCGATGCCAGCATATATATAATGACAAGAGAGCATTAAGTGGCATTCAGATGCACAAGATAGCACTTGCAGATAATATTGACAACTCAGAAGTGTGATTTATGTGTCTATGGTGGACAGACAATGCAAGGTGCATAGTTCCCAGTAGCCATCAATCGACACACATATTTTATTAAAATATGTGTTTTAACTATTATTATTTTTGGTGAAGCAAGAGCAGAAAACACTCACTTTGTATCCCAGAACTGCCGACTCATTGTGCATGGCCTTCACGTGGTCCCATCGCACAATTACCCACGAACCATCAGTCCTCCATGATACATTTCCAGGAGGGCGATTCGGAGCTGAAAGAAGAAGAAACCACATTAGTTAAAATCAACCAAATGAATTTGAGTTGACTTATCATGTAATGAAAAGTAGTTTCCTTATAATATTCATTTTTTAGAGTAAACCCTGAATAAACCATTCCAATAAATAAATCTGTGATATTCTCACAGCCTTAAGGGGGCAGTGAAGAGCAACCTGAGTCACTTCTCTGCCCTTGGGTCCCCAACTGCCCCCCTAAAACCTGACAGCGTCAATTATGAACCAAACCTAACCAATTTATTAGAGTTGTGAATTAGATTAATAATTTTTTTATTTGTGTTTTTTATTCTAATGAAATGCGAGAATCTCAGTTAATTGAACACTATGCTGTTTAGATTAGCTGAGACCTACGTGTATGGAGCTCAACTTCTCGTAGTAAATTTGATGCTGTACTTTAGACTGAAAACTTGTCAACATAATGGACATTATTTTGCCCCAGTTGCTTGCAAAACACAATTAAACAAGAATAAATTGAAGACAAATGACCAAATTCAATTCATTTACATTTGAATTCTCTGTGCATGAATGAGAGTTAAGCAAACATACGCGGTTTCCTGGTGGTGACAGTGGATCGTGGTGACGGTGGGCCAGTGCCTGCGCTGTTATATGCCAGAACTGCAATATGATATCGAGTGCTTGGACGAAGTCCAGACACCCTGGCTGTCGTTTCTAGTCCTGCTGTCCGCACTCTGTCTGCTGCTGCTTCTCGTTCATGCTGTCGCCAGTATCGGATCTAAAGGCAGCCAAAAACTGTCTTTTTAATAACGTTTAACACAATGCCTTCATTGGATTAATTTGACAACAAAATAAAATCAACCAAGAAATATTGTCATGTGTTTCAGTAAATCGTCACATTAAATCAAATTTCTGTTTCGCAGCACTCTAAAAAGCGCAACAGTTGTTTGTTGTGTTGCATCATTGAGAATCATATCACCTCGTATCCTCTCAGGATGCCGTTGGCATTAGGTTGCAGGACAGGCTCCCATGACACTTGGATCTCAAAAGCTGTCAGTGCAGTGACATTTATGCTTAATGGTCCAACTGTTGGCTCTGTGAAGGGTTAATAACAGTAAAGGATGTTTAGATTATGAAAACGTTGTACTGTACAACTTCTTTCAATTTCAGATATTGCATATCGATTGATTAAATGAGCAATGCTGTCTGTTTAGACACATGTAGGTAATGCACAGATAAACAGGTGAGATTACTGTGTCAACTCATGGATGACCTCTGGTGGTCAAAATGTATAACATAAATTTCAGGTGGAAAATGTATGTGAATCAACGTTTATTTGACAATGTTTTCCTTTTAATCAAACATGTCATCATAAAAGTGAACCAGAACGAAAACATTGTTGATCTGCAATTCCCATAAAGGACTCATCAGCAAAACCTTGTTTAATAACATGACCCGCTTTAATCTTTTATTTCCGCAGCTTGATTACACCAACATTCTTTGTACTGAGTACAGTAGTAATAATAATTTAACATCGCCATATCTACACAATTAGAATATCACAGAAAGCAAATTAAAAAAAAAAAAAAAAAAAAAAAAAAGAATATCACGAAAGGTAGAATTTAAAGTAGTGGCTGAACGACTTCAGATTTTTTTTGTAGGAGATGCTAAGGTGAGGACAGTCGACTTTTTGTTCACTCACTGTGTGCACCAATTTAAAATGTATTATTATTATTTTTAAAACACTTTACGAAGTCCAAACACTCATTCTCGCTGCTGTCTCAGTTAACAGATTCCACCGACTAACTCGTTCACTCAGTCACTCTCAGACACTCGCTCGGAATTTGTGCAACACCAATTCATGTAACAGTCGTTACTTGCTACAGTGTGGAAGCATGGTCTCAAGTAAAAAATAATAAAGTAACGCCAGTTGGATGTTCTTTTTCATAATTAATTATATTTTCGTTTTTTTGAGTTTTACAATAAAGAGGATATTAATCGACCATGGCTTGTCTTCATTTCCACGTGTAAGCAACCCCTACAGTGTTTTGTCTTTTTTTGTGTGTGTGTGTTACTGTTGGTGAATTTGCTAAGGGCTGGAATGGCGATGCAGTGCTGTGCCTTCGTTAGCATTAGGGGCCTTCATAGCGCTTTTATTATATTTCCGGACAGACTTTTTGCAAGTGATCTTCACACTGGTCTCATTTTAAATACAAATATTTACACACTCTTTAGGCCCTTGTTGGTTTGTCAACCTCAAGATGTAACAGTCAATTAGTCAGTTCTAAAGTATCCCTAATGTGTATGCATGTATAGTTATTGTATTCATGAATGAATCAGTTAAACTGACCTTCCTCGGCAGAGTGGACAACGGCAATCTGGCTGAATGGACCTTCGCCCCTTCGGTTAAAGGCTTTAATTTTCACCTCAAAGGGGCTGTATGGCTCCAAGGTGGCATTGTAGTACACATATCGGGATGACTCCACTAAAGGAATGCGCACTTCTGTCCACCATGATGTGTCTTTCTTCCTGAAAGCCAGGATGTAGCCAAAGCTATCGCCATTCTGGTATTCCCGGGCCATGGGCTGGAAGGTTAAGCAGAAGATGAAACCTAGTTTCAAACCAGTTTCTCACGCCTCATCACAAGTTCATTCATTTATTAGTCTCCAACTTACCGTCCATGTTATGATGAGTTCATTGCGATCTCCCCCTCCACCTCCAAGTCCACTGGGAGCCACTGACGGAGCTGAGGATCAAACCAAATTGACAGTGCTTAAAGAAGCTGTATTATGGGAATTATACAAAAAGTGTGGTCTCTGGACCGCCTGCCCACCCATTAACATTGAACAACCAAGTGAATATTTTTGCAAGCTGACCCACACTAAAATTCTCCGCCCGTGACTTGACCCATTAATGGTCCAAATAATGCACATTAATTTGAAATATAGATTTTTGTGTGTGCATTTTTTCCAAAAAGAAAATCTTGTTTAATTGTAAAGAAATGATATACCAGCTCCATGTTGTTATTGTGCAAAATATACATTTTGAATATTTTGGAGTGGAGCCTAGTCAGAGCCCACTTATTGCCCATTGTTAGATAATTCCATCTACTTCCCAACAACCAAGCCCACTCTAAGCCCATGCTCAGCCAAAGCCCAACTAGCCCAAGTGGTGCTCATATGGGCCCCAACTGTACGTGTTTGCTGGGCTGTTGACTTGTACTTAATAAACACAGTGTTTATATCCTTTCAAAATTTTGATTCCACAAATTCGTCAACCACCTTTTTGCCCTCCGCTGTTGGATCGTTTGTAAGACACTCTATCTGTCACCTGTCTCATATTTTACATCTGTTGCCCTCCTTAACCTCTCGAAACATTCAGCTTCAGTGAAAGCTTTTCTAGATGCATGTAGAGCAGATAGACTTCTACCTTAGCGCTAATTTTACCTCCCAGAGCAGGTGACTTATCAACTAGTAGAGAAGCTAGGTGTTAGAATAAATGTGCATAAGTTATCCCATATTTACTCTTTTAGTAATTGCAAAGCATTTATTCAACAGTGTGACCGGTGTTTGAACACCTCTGAAATAACAATTTAAGTTTTTTTGCTGGGGTTGGGTTGAAACCTTATAAGCCACAATTTGGCAAATTTACTATATTTTCGAAAATCTATACTTTTGGTCATTCCACAAAGTGGGTGTCCGTTTTACTAGTTAATGACTAATCTAAAGTGTTGATAATGGTTTGCCCTCTCTGATGATGCAAAGTTAATGGTTGAACAAACGTGCGTTTTTGGGGTCTCATGGAAAGTGACAATTTTGGAGGTACAAAGGTCTCAAAATAATCAAAATAATAAGGAAAGTCACAATGCCAATGTCACAATGCCGTATCACTACTGAGCTATTTTACAAACACGGGGTATTCATGGGGCTTTTCAATGTGGTCCTTGAGCGATACCTGGTGGTCGCGGGTACCACCTTGGTGACCCCTGATATACATTATGCACGACACTATGTTCCCAAATGGAAAAGCTTGGATACTATTATATTAAATGCCATTATGTAAATACATACAATATTGAATGTCATTTAATTATTATTACAAATGACAAATTATTTACATGTGTTGATTGCTGAGCTACACAACATGATTCTGTTTAGTTCAGGGGTGGCAAACTGCGGACCTCGAGGGACGGACTCCTGCAGGTTACAGATGTTTCCCAACTCGAACCGCTGTTGATTCCAATTAACAGGATCGTTGTCAGGCTTATCCAGATCTTGCTGATGAGCTGATCATGAATCAGCTGTGTTGAAGAAGGGAAATATCCAAAACCCGCAGGACACCGGCCCTCGAGGACCGGATCTCGCCATCCCTGGTTTAATTTGTAAACTATGCTTGAGATGAGGTCACGATTACCCAGACCCATCTGAAGCGGGCAACCCCTTGGACTGGTCGCCAGTCATGCACAGGGCACATATAGACAACCAACCATTCACACACTCATCTGTGCACAATTTAATCGTCAAATAACAAATATGCATGTTTTGGGAATGTTGGAGAAACAGAAACGCAATTTTCTGTCATTCTGAATATCATCTGTTCTTGTCATTGGTTTCACACCACAATTGAAAACTACATCCATTACAATTTTCATCATTTCATGTGTGTGAGACAAAACTGCGCTCCCTTACCTAATTGTTGTGTACGGATGGTATGTGAGGGCATGCTGGGCTCTCCACTGCCCAGGATGTTGCTGGCAATGACCTGAAATTCATAATCCATCCACGGCACCAGCCCAACTACATGTGCAGACTCTGCATTCCCTTCAATGTTCACTGGCTCTGTTTCGAAAATGAGATGAGTTGATGTCAAGGTAAATGTTCATCAAAATTTCTCAAACATCAAATATATCAAGTATTTTTATGACTTGCATTTCAATTGATATAATGAATAACCTCGCTTCACACACAGGTATGTCTTCACATTACAACCAGCTAATATTTCGTTTGATTGATTTATTGAGATTTTACGCACTGGTCCGCATCTCCTTCCACTTTGATGACAGCGAAGATCGGCCCATGATCACATAGTTGCCGATTGGACTGTGGTTGTCATAGCCACGACTCCACCTCAGCTCCACTGATGTCTCTGCAACATTCCTTACCAGTAAACCGCCAGGCGGTCCCGGGGGCCCTGGGCACAACACAGAAGCCAATGAGTTTACTATCTATCTCAAATCTTGTTTACATATTCAGTATATTGAAAATATACAGTACCATACATTCACATTTGAGTATACGGTTTGGGGGTAATATGTATATAAATGTTTAGACCGATTCATTAGTCCGTGTGCTGGCGCATTCGCATCGTTAAACTCAAAACCGGATTAAAATCGTTTGTTGTTACACCCCTAGTAAGTATTTTGTTTCCTGGTTGAACGCCTCAGAATAACCCAAAGGACAAAGTGGCCGGGGAGAAGGAAGTCTGGGCTTCTGTGCTTAAGCTGCTGCCCCTTGCGATCCGATCCGGAATAGCAGAAGAAAATGGAAGGATGGTTCAGAAATTCCAAACAGAAATATCATCATTGTGAGCATTTTTCGCAAAAAAAATCTGGTCTGGTCCAGGGTTTTTGGGTATCTAAATTGTTTTCCACAGCTGTGTATTTGTTCTATATGTGACACGAGAACTGGAATGCATCTTACCTCGTACCACCAGTTTGGCTGTAACTGAGGCGCTGTCCACCACAGTTTGCGCTGTACAGGTGTAAGTACCTGCCTGACTCAGCTGAGCATTCACAATAAACAGGTCTCCAATGGTTTCCTTCTATAAGGGTGCAACCACACAAGTAACAAAACGTAAAAAACTAGCAAATATAACACAACAATACACGTTTTTTTTAATAGTTCAGGTTCACAACCATTTTGTTTACTTCAGTTTCCTACTACAGAATTATGAAAAACATCTTGTTGACAACTAACAACTGGAAATGTATCCTCTTCTTCTCCTCAGTGGAGTGAAAACATTCCAAATATGATCGACAACTGCTAATAAATAGTCTGTGCTAATGCTTTGAAGCTAGATGTAGCGAATGAGTATCCACCATTAATCTCAGCATTTGCTCACCCCCTCTACTCGATGGTACGGCCCTGTGGAGTCCTCCAGGTCCAGCAGAGCGCCATTGAGGGCCCAGGTAAAGGTCAGGTCCATGGTGGGATCATGAGAAGCATGACACTGCAGTGTCACATTCTCACCCTGATTGATGTCGGCGTTGGAGGGAGCCAGTGTGATCTTGGTGGCATCTGTGGGGTACCACCACATCAAGAGTTGTATGAAGAATGAAGAATTGGTACATTCCTAGTATCAGGGCAGATGATTGTATGAACATTTGGAAAAGACAGTATAAGTGTTTTCTTTTTGTCACCCTGGCTTTAGATAATTGGCATCTGCTTCGATCTACTACAAATACAAATGACAGTAGTATTACATCTTTCAAAAAGAGGTTTCTCAAGACAAGTCCGTGAAAGAAAAGTGGAGACTAATTTCTGTGATTGTGTATACGGTACCTCTGACAGACAGGTGTCCTGTGCTGTTTGCTTTGCCCAGGTAATTTTCAGCAAAGCAAGTGTATTTCCCTTCATCTGCTCTGCTTATGTTAGTGATCCACAAGATTCCATCTGGAGTCACAGTCACCCTGTGCAAGACATTTCACAAAGTCAACAAGGGTTCCAACTTTAATTGTGACAGTGGATAAATTATAAGAAATACAAACACCATATTTGAATTCTGACGAAAAACGTATGGGGTCAAAATGGTAGTATTTAATTTGAGTTCTTTAATCTTGATTTGTGCAGAGATTACCCAACCTTGTCAGCAAGATGAATTCTCGCGGGATTTGTGAGCTCACAAACTGAGCCTGCTGATTTTCACCGATCCGGCCAATCACAAAGCAATATTGTTAGAATAAATGTACATGGGTTATCCCAAAGTTATATATAAGTTACATAAGTTACTTTTATAGTATTGCAAAGCATTTATTCAGCGGTATAATCTTGTTTGAATCATGTGAGTTGGAGTTATCTGTGAAGAGAGCAGAGCCCTGTGGCAAGGATGCTCCTGTAGCTGCAGGACAGGAACTGTGCCTTATCACAAGATAGCGGCTGAAACACAATTGTTGAACTTTGACTGTTGAAGCCTTAAGCGCCGAAGAAAGACACGTCTGTATTATTATCTTCACAATGACTCATATCCTTGATGGTTGCTGCTCTGTGTACCGCCCCCCCAGCACAATAAAAATACTTTTGAGTTCCAAAATCTATAAATGTTGCAATGTGTCTTTGGTAAACTCTCCGCACTGACAAATTGCTTATACACAATGCACCTTTAAAGTCGATATTTACATAAAAATACTTTGTACAGTAATTTTTAAAAACGGATTTGCGCGACCCGGGAGAGCCGGAACCAATATTTCGTGTTTCCACACGGACATTCGTTACTGACGGACGGCAGAGCTAATTAAAACTTAAGCACGGAAATGTGATGCGCCTGATGGCGATCCGACCTGCTCGACGGACGTCCGTTGCTGCAGGTAACAACATAACTTTAAATAACTTTAAAATGGCATGATTACTGTGGGAAATTAACTCTTTGACTGCCAAAAACGTTAAATAACGTTTAGTAAAATCCTAGGCAGGAGTGCCAAAGACGTTAAAAGACGTTTATTTCAAAACAGAGGTGAAACTAACCATTTTCTATTGTTGATTACTGAAAAAACGGAATAAGGTAGAAACAAACTTTTTTTTCTGAGGAAAGATGAGAGTCCAATCTTTCATTTGGTAGTATGTGTGTTTCCATAGTCCAAACACAACATTTTCTGTGGACCTTGAAAGATTAGTCAAAATGCTTAAATCGGCTGGCACCACGGCATCCCTTTTCTGAAAACGTCTGGCAGTCAAAGAGTTAACAAAAAAGAAGGTGCTACAGACGAGGCACGGGCGCCGTAAAGTCGAAACGACGTATGCTGTATCTCAATTTTTATTTTTTGACACATGAAGACCCTTTTAGAGCCGGTCACATATTACAGTCAAGCATGTTTTTCTTTCACTATCCACCCTCCCTTGATGTCATGATAAATCCACTTTTTATTGTACCGTAAAGGGTTCATATGATAATTAAGAAATTTGTAGCTGCTACTGTAAATACCTGCTACTGTTGGTGAGCAACTCAGTTCCACGACTCCAGAACAGGCTGGGCTTCGGGGCTGCTCGTGGGCGACACTCAATCATCACCTGTCCCCCTCTGGCCGCAGGGATCAGTTTCCGCACAGGGTTCAATCTGAAGTCCGGAGCTTGAACTGGAGCAGCGAGACGGTCCGGAGCAGAGATCGAGTTGACCAAACTTTAGCTGAAGAGTCTGTTCGTCTAAATAAAACGATATTTTGTTTACCTTGGACTCTTAGCTCTGCAGTAGAGTAGATTGTTCCATGCTTGTTCTCAGCAACACATTGGTACATCCCAGAATCCTCCAGGGCGAGGTTGCTGATCTTGAGACGAGCTCCATTGACTTCTACTCTATCCTGGAAAGTACATATAGGGTTCATTAGGACACAGCAAGGTAGAAGGGAGGTTATAAACGGGATGCACAAGTGCGCAGATGCATTGTGAATAGTCATATGCGCGGCAGATTCAATTACCTGCCTTTGCATTCAAAGAACTTTGCATAGACGTCAAAGTCAAGTTAACAGCCACAAAGATTGCTTCCTTGGGTTAACTTCAGAATGAACAAGTGTTATGTTGGCCGGCTTGTCTCACACAGAAATGGCTGCTAGTCTCGAGGGGTGGCAGAGACATCGACAAAAGAGCTGTATTACGTTCAGGGAGTATTGGAGGTCAAGTTGCTGCTCTTTTTCGCTTGCACTGCTGATAAACACGCACATCAGACTTGACTTCCTAAAGACTGCAGAGACTACAGATGGGCCGGATGTGGCCCCCGGGCCCAACTTTTCAGGCGCCTGTATGTTCATCCATGGGCACCAAACAACAACCTTTGTATGTGCAACCGTGGTTATAAAGAGAAAATAATTTCTTTCATAATACAACATTCAAGACCAAATGAGGGTGATTGAAAATGATTTCACATTCATTTTTCTTTGCACCTGTGTAATGAGTGGCTGTCCATTGCGGAGCCAGCGGATGGAAGGTCGTGGTTTACCAGCAGCCACGCAACTCCAGTGTAGCTCAGAACTGATCTCGACTTCAGAGTCACTCATCACCTGCAACCAGTCTGGCTGAGCTGAAGCATAAAAAAAAGAACTACATGGAAAATGACATCAAAAAGTGCCGATGTATAAAAACAACAGTGATTAACTGCAAAATAATTAAGTGCTAACAAAAACCTTGGACACTGATGCGGCCCTGGTACATATCAACTCCCTCGGAATTGTGGGCTTCACACTCATAGACACCCTCGTCGTCAAAGGAGAGATCCGGTAGGATGAGAGTGGGACCCACAACACTAGAACCTGCCTTGGACGGCATGAGTCCATCCACCTTTTTCCATTTCAGTTTAGGGACTGGACTATAAGAAAACATATAGAAATCAGTACTCCAAGTGAGGAAAAAATACAGGATTAAAGATTTAGGATGGGTATTTTCAAATGGAACTGTGGTACAGGTCCAGACTATGTCAAGGTCTCATGAGGGACCCATGGTTAATTGCGGTTCAATAAAAGGAATATGTGCATAATCACACAGCTGTTTTTTCCCCGCTCACAACACCGCTGCCACAGACTGCATACGCAGCTATATTCAGTATTACAGTAGTGCCTGTTGTGATCATGTGACCATAATGAGCCAATCCAACAGTTTGTTTACCGGAAGAGATTCGAGGGGATTGATGACGTGGGATGCGAATGTTGACGGAAATTTTATGGAATGAATGGACCGGGGTTATGTTAGCTTTTTATTTTTAAATATAACTGCGTAGGACAATCCCTCTAAATCACTGTAGAAAGCAATTTATTAAATGAATTATTATCAATATCATCTGAAATATTTATACTTGATAAGTTAAAAATACTTATACTTAATAAGCGCCCCTCCAACACAGCGTCAACGGGGGTGGGGTGGTTAAAAAAACAAGAGTGTTTTTTAATTGCCCACATCACATGTGCGGCCGACGACATTATCTGCAATGAGAGATCTTGTTTACCTATTTGAACACACTTTACGCATGCCAATTTCGTCTCTCATACCTCAGTGAGTCCATTTCTGCTTCCGCAATTTGAAGGACTGTGTGCGCGCCTCGACCGCTCAAATTTTAATGGGAAAGAGGAGAGCTTCTTTTGATTGGCTGAAATCAGCCGTGTCGCATGCCACAACAGAGCAAAACACTATCTACATTAGTCAAGCAAAATACAAAGAAAGAAACCACTCCCCAATGGTTGCCCCGGATCGCATGAATTGTAGTGCAGCATAAACGCGCATTTAGCGACGTAAAGGAATATGTCAATGTAACTGCCGAAACTTTACTCGAAGGTAAACATCATTTTAACCTAAATTATGCATCTACCTGCGTTGATTCACATGCTTAATTTGCCTGTTCAGTGTTACTTGAGATTCAGTCTGAGATGGCTTTTTTGTAGTTGTACAATTCATCAAGTACAATTTATAGTGAAATGTAGGCCTGATGTGTTTGTTTCGCTTTCTGGACATTTAAGTTATTGCTGCATTTAAATGTGCATTGTTTGAGATGTGTGTTTAACAAATACTTTGAATGTCTGTGCTTTGAGTACATACATTCATGTTAATACTCTAGTGTCCATTAGTAGGATTAAAATCCTTTCATTTATGGTGCAGACACACATAAGGTATTTTTTTTCAAGGAAAACAAAACATCATAATGTTGAAATCCACAAATAAGCAATTAAGAAGTTTGAAATTTTGGTATTTGACAAATCAAAATATTCTGAGGTCTAAACCTTTGCCCTGAAAAATCCCTTGCAACAAGAACCCCCTCTGAATTTCATTTGAAGATTCCTGGTTTAGAAGAAGACTGAAGATACATTTTGAAACTTACTTCCCATAGGCGAAGCACTCCAACTGGGCAGTGTGTCCAGCGAGGGCGTAGGTCTCCGCTGGAAAGCGTACTTTGATGCTCGGAGCTGACTTCTTTGGATTGGCTGCAATCAAACGAGCAGTTTATTTCACTAAGATAATTTATTTCTCGAATGATAAGTATTGGTGTGCAATGCGTTTGTTGCTTACTAGATATCTAGAACCATTGTGGCGGTATTATATGAGCATACAAAAAAAAACGAATGCAGAGCCAAGCATAGTGAATTCGACAGGCAATATTTGAGATATTTTCTATCTACAGCAGTATCTTAATGGATAAAAACTCAACTGCACTGTCGTTCAGGGGTGCCCCATTACGTTATTCACGAGCACACTATGGGAGTGTCGGTCGGTGACTTTAACTCAGCCACTGTCAGCCCTCTCTGTTTTATGCTATTGCTCTCGGAAAGAAAAAAAAAAGAAAGAAAAAAAAAGAAAAAAGTTTGATGCTATTGATATATCTGCCTACCTGTCAACAGCAGTGAATGAGTTTTGAAAAAAAGTAGACGACCATCTAAGTCAATTGATCAACGTACAAGGCAGCCAGTCATACCCCTGTTGCGCTACTGCACATGCATGTACAATTGCGCTATCTGGAAAAAGACTAGCAAACTACGAGTTGCCTTATTAGCATCCCGATTTGTTTCGTCTACTCTAAACTTAATAATAAAGCGCAAGTGATGCACCTTTTTGAGGTTGTTAGGTGCATAAAAACACATGTGCACATCACAATCTGTCAGACTACAACTGCTACCATCGGCAAAACCAAAGAACTTTCAAAAGACACTCGTGACAAAATGGTGGACCCCTCCACAAGCATGAAATAAACTACGGGGGCAATTGCCCAGCAGCTTGGTGAAAATTGCTTGGGCAATTGCTAGAAAATAGAAGAAAGTAATGATGACTGTCAAGCTCTCTTGGACTGGGGCTCCATGCAAGATTTCAAATTTGTGGGGTATCAGTGATGCTCAGAAAGGCGAGGAATCAGCCCAGAACAGCTGGGACCATCGTTTCAAAGGTTACTATTGGTAATACACTGAGACATCAAAATATAAAATCATGCACAGCACGCAGGGTTCCCCTGCTTAAGTCAGCACATGTCGAGGATCGTTTGACCATCTGGATGATCCAGAGGAATCATGGGCGAAAGGCATGTGGTCAGATGAGACTAAAATATATATATTTTTGTCTTATAACTCCACTTGCCATGTAAGGAGGAAGAAAAGGGATGAGTACCGTTCCAATAACATCATCCCTATTGTGAAGCAAGGGCTTGGAAGCGTCATGCTTTGGGGGTTTTCTGCACAGGGGACAGGGTGACTTTGCCGTATTAAGCAGAAGATGAACAGGGCCATGTATTGTGAGATTCGAGCATTGAAGATGGGTCGTGGTTGGGTCTTCAAGCATGACAACAAACCAAAGCACACAGCCATCATAATCAAGAAGTGGCTTCGTAAGAGGTTTTGGAGTGGCCTAGCCAGTCTCCATAAATGATCCAAAAGAAAATCTTTGAAGGAAGCTGAAACTCCACGTTCCTCAGCAAGAACTACAGGAATTGTTTGACCTCTGTAAATGTGAACAAAGGCTTTTGTACCAAATATGAACCTTTATTTTCTCACATGTTCAAATACTTATTCCCAGCACTAACATACAAATAAATTCTTTAAAAATTATACAATGTAATTTTCAGATTTTTTTATTTTAAATTGTGACTCTCACAGTGGTCATACACCTATGAGGAAAAATTCAGAGCCATCATGATTTCAAAGTGGGAGAACTTGCAAAGGTGTTCAATTTTTTTGTTTCCTCACTGTATATTTTACATACAAATACTTGTAAGTATGGTATATTTAAAATTAATGAATGTATTTATTCATTATCTAAATGAATATTATAGGTAGATCATTTCAACTTGGTGATTAGATTAAAAAGTGTGGGCACCTACTGTAGTTGTTCTACTATGGTTGGTCAATTACAATTATCTCTTAGCAAAAAAAATATACAAAAAATCATAAATGTGTCCAAATTTTGGATGGAAAATTGAGATGCGTTTTTGAACTCATTTTAAGATCCTAAGTTCCATAGTGAACACTTTTGCCTTTTTTAAATATGACTTGCATGCTACGGCATATACTGTACTGTGCAGTCTTGCCTTCAGGCAGAACGGTGAGTTGGTTAGCTTTGCTGAAGGTGCTCTTTGTACTGATGTCCATGTTGATGGTAGTGAAGCAGAAGTAGTTTCCAGTGTCGTTGGGCTCCGCTTTGGCAAGGTAGAGATTGCCAGTTACCTGGGATACAAACCAGCGGCCATCATCTTTCTTTATGAAGTTGGGAAACTCATTGAGGAGCCACCTGTAGGACAGAGCTGCAAAGCGGGAAGATTGAGGTTTATCTGATTAGGCAACAGTACAGGTGAGGAGTACTTCACCTTTTCGAGTAAGTCATCCTGTATTCCTAAAGGTCTAAAATATTACATAATGGCATTAAAAGGATACCTGGGTAATGTGGAGGTGGCTGACATGCTAGGAATGTTCCGATGCCTTCATAAGCTGTCTGAGGACTCCTGCTGTCAGGAGGGAAGTCGTCAAGGTCTTAAAGGAAAGAAAGAATCATTTTACAAACAAAAAATAGACCATCCACATGGCCGGCGGCTATCTGGAACATATAAATCAGTTACTTTTTATAATGTGAAAATTTCTCAAGCATCACTAACAATGTACGTGGCAACAATCAACTTCCAGAAAACAGTCAGAATTACTTTCAAAATTGTGAAGTGGATTATAACTTCATCTGTTCATTAATTTTCTATACCGCTTGTCCTCATTAGGGTGAACAGGGTCCAGCATTTACATTTGCCTGATGGCCCGGGTCGGGTCACCCAAAGTTCACTGGTGTTGGCCCGACTGGGCCACCAGGTCAAATTTTCGCATTCGTGGTTTTCACATGCGTGAAATTCGGGTTTAAAAAATCAAAGTTAAAAAAATGTCGGCTACCAAAGAAAGTAGCTGTAATTGTAATTTTGAATGGTAAAAATCAAAGTGACTCACTTTAAAAGCTTGCAGGCATTGTTTAAAAGTTTTTAAGTCTTAAGTGCACCTTGTGCCACGTTTAAGGCAATAAACACCATTGCATTTGAAAAGCTCCAACTAGATGGAAGAGTACACTTGTAAACCTGCATTCATTTTTCACAATTTCCTGACATAAAAGAAAAATCCAAATGGACATTAGAAATGGGCATTATTGATTTGCAAATATGCTCCTAAAAGAGAAAAAATATTTCAAGCCTTGCTGTATGGCTGAATAAGAACTATTGACCTATTTATTTTGGTGGGAGTAAAAAAACTGTCACTTTGAGGGTCAGTAACAATTCCATCTCAGAAGCTCAACAGAAAACAGAAGTCATTCATTCACTTACAGCCAAATTTTAAGTTGGCTGCCCTGCTGATGATGGTTCCACAGCGGTTGATGGCCAGACACTGATAAGAGCCTGTGTCTCGACCAGACTCGGGTCTGCTAATCACGAGGTTGCCAGCAACTAGAGTATAACGGAGGTCTAAACCCAGCGGGACCTCAGTACCATTCACCAACCACCTGCACATCAAAGAGAAAGTTAAAAAAAAAGATGCCATACAAGAATAGAAGTCTTTTTATAGCGTTTGTAACTTGCTCAGCACTTGATGCATGCACTTGATTTTTCAAGCCGGTGATTTTTAATTAATATAAATTTTATTACTATTTAAAAAATATTCAGTATGTAACTAGTTGTATGTACGGTAACCCACTGGAAATACACAAGCAGAGGTAACCAAACATTGTGAAATTTAGACACAGCACAACATCACACTTTTGAAGTAAGGAAGAAACCGAGTACTTTTTTTTTGTGTGGTGAAAGACATGAATATGATGCCGTTTTATTGATGGTAAAAGTAAAAACCAGAGGTCTTATTTAGGTTTAAAAACCCGAATAAGAGCATATTCTGGTTACTGCATGTGTTTACATGGCCTTACAACACCCGAATATTGCCAGTATTCTGGTTTCAAAAGGGTTATTGCCTGCATGTAAACATAGTCATTGGTTTGGCTTGAAAACATTGGCAGACTGACAATGACGGAAGGGGTCCACGGCGCCAACGAATGACAGACCAGCAAAAATATGTAGGCTAAGATGCTCGGTCAATACTCAGGTCAATGCTCTGGATGCTTTGGTCAATACCAATACAACGCTGTGTGCTAGCCTGCAGGATTACCTACCTGTAGGAAGCAGCTGGACTTGCCCTGGCCTGACAGCTGAGAACTACCTTCCCTTCACTCAAGCCTTCTGGGTAAATTAAACCGCTTGGCTGTTCTTCAAAAACTGGACCACTGTCATGACCAGAGACACACACATCTCCACCTACCAAAAAACAAAACACACATCACAGAGTTAAAAAAAAAAAAAGTCTCAAAATCTTGTTAAGAAAAAATAGTATTAGACCTATTATGGAAATTAGCTAGATGAATATGAAACAAGAGATGCAATAATTCTGTGACCCACTGACGTCACCAAACCTTAACATTATTCTCTTGTGATGCTTTTTCAGGCTTTCACAGAAGGGGTTACTCCCTTTAGTCTCCTTTTAGTTTTGTTTTTAGCATACTCTATAAGCAAAGGTGTCAAACTCCAGTCCTCGAAAGCCGCAGTCCTGCAGGTTTTAGAGGTTTCCCTCCTCAAACGCAGCAGAAACATATAATGAGGATCGTTATCAGGTTTCTGCAGAGCTTGCTGATGAATCAGGTGTGTTTGAGGAGGGAGAGAGTCGCGCTTATCAGTTCATCGAATGGCTTTAGGCCTCCAGATGCAGGATACGCTACATTAGCTTGTTATTTATGCATCTTAATGAAACCTCTTAACAATGTGGTTGATTGACTACTGGTTGAGAAAGTGTGCTTGTGGATATTCTGATTCATTCAGGTTGTTTCTTGAATGGCTCCAAACTGGACTGCTCTGTTGGACTTAGAAGACGTTTTGCTTCTCAGCCGAGAAGGCTTCATCAGTTCATATGACAATGTTTCGTTAAGACAGACCAGTCTGAGTTGTCAAAACCCAACTATTTATGCTCAAAGTTGGAGGCATGCCACACCACTGGAAATAAATTGTATCATTCTTTCGAGATGCATCTGACCATTGTTAAGAAGCCTCGCAATGAGTCATTGGGTGGAAACTCCCTCATTAATATTCCCTTCTATTATAAAAAGCTAGGGAGCTACCTCTATAGTCACGGGAGACTGTGTTTTTGCTCTTTATTGGAGTTGAAATCCAGAGGTGGGCAGTCTGTCAGGAGTTTCTGTCTGTTTGTCCGTCTGCTGTTTTGCTGACGAATGGCGAATGACGCGGAAGGTAAAAAAAAAATGGCGGACTAAGTAACGCCGAACGTGGGTTTTCGTTCTTAAGTGTAATTGTCACTCACCGAGTTAATGCTGCATTTGAGGATGGTCGGAAGTCTGACTTTTCAGAGTTCAAATCAGGAAGTGTGTACGGGAACGCTCCCTTGAACTCGGAAATTCCACTTGCGAAGTCGGGAAAAAAAAGGACCCCGACTTCACCGACGGACTACAAGTGACGTCACACAATGGCGACTCCTTTGGAAACACAGACTGTGAATGGTAAAACACAATCTACTCTAGTATAAAACTAAATAGCTTTCTTCATTCATAAATATTCGACATAACTTCACGTAACAACGTGTGTGACAGTATACCGCTATCTCCCTGCATGAAATTATACGGTGAACTACTCAACTGTATGAAATCCTTATGTGATAAGATAAAAACAATAAATGAAGCAAAATTACAAGAAGGTAAGTTTGCTGGAGGTCAAAATGAGTTTTGAGGACTAAAATAAAAAAAACAATTTATCACTATCCGCCATTTTGGTTGTTTACTTTCGCCTTAAACGCTTTTAGGTCAAAACTGGGAAAAACCCACTCGGATGTATCTGACTTCTGACCATCCTCGAATGCAGCATAAATACCGATGATAAAGTTCAGTGTCTAAATAAACTTTTTTAAAAAATTTAAAAAAAATACTTCTTAGCCAATCAAAGCCAGCAACAAGTCTCAGCAGAGATCATTTATTGAACACAGGAATAGTCATTCTCATATACAGTATACAGTATATTCAATGCAGCCCCTCTTGAGCAAAACACACAAAGAAACACACCGCAGACACGCAGCGAGTGCTTCCTTCAGTTGTCAGCAAAACAAGCGTCTGTCTGTGAGAGATATGTTTGTACTTGACCCGCTGAGTGACGATTACACTGTTACACAACAGTTATTCGAAACAACTTTGCCGGAGCGCATATTGGACTTTTGATGACGTCGAGGTCAGATATATGCGACCTGCCCGTTCAGACTGCGCTTGCATTGCAAAAATGCGGATACGTATCCCATCTTGGACCACATATGAAAGTGACCCAGGTCGGAAAGGAAAAAATCGGAATTGAGCCAGACATAAAAAAGTCAGATACAGGTTGCATTTTGGCAAAAAAATCCGATCTGGGTCGCATTTGCCTGCAGTGTGAACGTAGCCTTATTCTGCCGTTTTGGGTCATTCGTCATCAAAACAAGGGTCCGTCAGTGGCGGACCAAACGACGGACAGTCCATCACTCCCGACGGACTGCCCACTTCTGTTAATCACTTACCACGTCTCCACTCCCAGTGTTTACTTTCTCCACAACAATGGCAGAGAAACATGGTGGCCAATGGTTGACGTATTGGCTCCAATTTCCAGCAAGCATGCATTAAATCAATTCAACGCACTGTTTGTATGCACTCCTAACTATTGAGCTTTATCCATGTACAATATGTATAAGCAGCATACATGAAATAAATATGGAACAAAAGAAGTGTGAACAGGATGTGAACGTGTGTGATTGCATGAACTTGCCAAAAGCCTTGAGTGTAAGTGAGCTGAGGACCAGCATGGTCAATAAAGACTCCACCATCTTGATCCACTTCACGAAGAGATTACTTTTGGACAGTATCTTACAGGTGAGTCCCGTTTATGCCTAAAAACAGGACAAAAACATTATTAAATAATATAAAGAGAAATGTGTGTATATGTACTATATGTGGGTGTATTTTGTCAATTTTTATTTCCTGTGATTTCTTGATTGAACAGGTTTGGAGGTAATCGGGCAAGTGAAAATTAAATCACCTTAAGTCAGCTAACTTGAATAGTTTTTGATTTCCCTAAATAAAATAAAATAAAATTCAAAACTGCATTTTATGTTTACTTGGGTTATTCATGCAACCATCCATTCTCTGAACCACTTAACCTCACTCGGGTCAAAGTCATGCTGGATCCTATCCCTACTGTCATTTATGTACATTTATTTGATGATCTTAATCACTAAAGTCAGAAACTTTAAATGAAATAAGAAAGGTTCTTCCATAAGGAACCAGATACATAGCATAAAGCCCCAAAAATATAAAAATATTCAGTTAGTTTTATACTACAAAAAAAAATCTTAGATTTTCTTAAAGGCTTAAATAAAACAGTATAAAAATGCTGAATATATATATATATATATATAAAGGTTTCCCACAGTGCTTTATAGATTTTTTTCACGGCCCCCTGCCAGGAAGCGACACACCCGTCATCCACACCATTTGGGATAAGGCAATCCGAAACATCCAAAAGATAAGTCAAGCTAGCCATCAAACCACCAACTTCAAAGTAAAAGTTTTTACTATTGCTATTGCTTTGGCGTCAATGTATTATTCGTTAAGCTTTATTTTGAAGTTAGCTTTAGCATAGGAGGCGTTTTATGCTGAGTATATTTACAGCTTCCTTGACATGTCTAAATGACGGGGCCGGTACAAGCGTCAGAAAAAAATCTTGTATCATTAATTTGAGGACCCCCTAGTTGCCAAAACGCTCTCATACATGTGACTTATGTGATCCCACAAGGATTTTCAACTTCCTCTGCTGCTATTATAGTGAACGTGGACCGATCATGTTGCTTTCATTTGAACGTGCAGTTTTTTTGCTACTACAGTGTGAGGTCATCGAATCAGAAATATTTTCAGCATTGCAGGGCCCGCCCCTATGGGAAACTATCATCCTAATGGACAGACATGGATTGAGTGGCGAGAGTGACAAAGGTCTCACCAGAGTCTTTTCAATTTAACTGCTGGATCAATAACGGTGAGTTGGGAAGCACAATGTACAGATTTTACAGTGTCGAGACATCTTGAATAATGAACTCTGAATAATGAAGTCACAATCGAAGTTCCAAGCTTCTTTGTCAGGGAGCGTCTGTCACTCTGACCACAACCGGGTACTACGGGTAGACAAATTGATGGTAGTTTCCATCCACTCTATGTCCATAACACTTATCCTCATTATGGGTGAAACTTACAAGTTCCTAATAGGGATGTAACAAGGAGTGAGTTCCTCCTCATATTGACTCGGTTCACATATTACATTCCCCTTCATCTGACGATTGACGTGGATTTTAAACAGAGAAGGGCCAAAACATCCCTTGTGAAAATTAAACTGCACTAAAAAACTAGCCACCAGAGGGTGCTAGAATTGCACAAATGGAAATCAACCTGACTTTTTAACAGATGTGCTGCTTTTAATATCATGATATGACGACTACGATATTGTGGCAGTTTTAATATCGCGATATCACGATATTGGCGTGAGGGGGCCTGAAACCGCGGGGGCGACCGGCAGTGGCACTTGCAGCGAGCGGGCGATGGCTGACTGTCGCCGCCGCTGCCACCTCGCTCCCGCCCCACGTCCACTCAAACCTGGTCCAGGCCGGGCTGCGGCTGCCGTTGGGTTCTTCTGTTGCCGCATTTGCACCCAAGGCGCCATGAATGGAGCGAACGACACGATACATGAATATGTATATGTTATTTTAGCATGATGTGGAGGCTACCACGTTACGTTTGAACTGGCTCCCGATGTGGTCTGTAGGGCAATACTCCAGTAGCCTTTTTTTTTCTCTCTCTCTCTCTGGAGAGCTCAGTATTGTTCATTCGGTAATTCTACCGATTTGACATGTCATCATTTTTGCTCTCTTTTTATTTTTAATTTTATTTTTTTAAATTAATTTTTATTTTGTATGTGGGTGAGTATGTGCATGTGCATGTGTATGTGTGTGTGTGGGGGGGGGGGGGTGCATGTGTGCGTGCGTGTGAGTGTGTATTCATTAGTTCACCTAAAACCTATTAAAAATCCCATACCGTTCACCTAAACCGAATACTTCAGAATCCAGCTAGGGTTGTGAGGTTGTCAGGAGACCCGAGGAAGGATCAAAGAAAAGAAAGGAAAGTGAAATCCAGCACCGACCAGACATTACCTACTACCCACCGGGTTACCAACCAGAGTCTTTCACCAACCCCAGAAATATTTAAATTCCAACTAATTAGGGAGACCTCAAGAGACCAAAGGAGAGACTGAGGAAAGGAAGGAAGGACAGACGACGCAGAATACTAAATAACTCGATAGTTGCAGCCCTACTGTGTTCCTTAAAAGGAAGTTGTACAACCACATATTTTTATTGGGGCTTTTTTCCCCCCTGGCCACTGGATTGTTTGTTTCATTTTATTTATCTATTTTTTCAAATTACTTTTATGATCAAATTGAAAAAATATAGTTGCCATTAATTTCAAGCAAAAAAAAAAAAAAATCTGTCATTGTTTTTTGGGGAAATTCTATGTATCATAAGTACTAATGGTATTAGCACTTGGCATCACTGGCTGAGTACTGAAGATTTGAGTATCGGTATCGATCTAAAAAACAGTGGTATCGAACATCCCATATATATATATATATATATATATATATATATATATATATATATGTAATTTGCTAATTCTAGGATTAAAAACTCACTCACTACTTTAAGTGGTGTTACTGAAGTTCCTGAGCTGCCTGAGATGGGCCAATACAAATTTTGATTAGTTCAATATGACTATTGTCAGAATTGCAGTTGAAAAAATCAGGAATGTAGAATTATTTTGACAGAGTTACAAGCAAATGGTATTAATCTGATTCAATGGGTTTAAAACCATAAATATGAATAATAAAATCAGTTGTCTCTCTCTGTTTTTCTTGGTTTACGCTAGGCGGCACAAAGAGGACTTGAGCAAGGATGTGCGCAACTGGGAACAATTGGTAATTAGCCTCCAGTCATTATCCCTGCAGTCACACTAGAACGGCGCCAGCCCGAACGTTTGTCTGTCTCGCCGCTTGCTGTTATGCTGCATTATGTCTGGCTCCATTTTTGGGATTTTGCTGTAAAATGGATGTTTTAGTTTCATATCTCATGAAGTTCTGTGTTTATTATGTTGTTGTTTTTTATTCTATTGGGTATTTTATTTATTTATTTATTTCTACTTAGTAGCGCCTTATGTTGCCACTTTTCTTATTTCATACTTTAGTACAGGAGTTGTTCCAAATGATGTTTGCGCGTGCCAAATGCATGCAAACTCGATTTTGCACTCAAACAGATTTGGTGATCAGTTTCTTCTTCGGTAGTTGCTTCAGGTTTCTCTGGTGCACTGCTGTGGATATAGCGCCTCCATAATGGTGCAACGCTGCAACTGCAGTTAAAATACATTGCTGCCGAGCTCAATCAACACAGCTGCAGCGCTGCCTATAAGAGCCTATAAACTTGAAATGAGGCTTTTTTTTAAAGTATTATTATTTCTTTGTGTTAAATTAAAAACATCACAAAATAATCAGTGACATATTCGTTTTTGTTTTTATTGCCAATTGAATGAGAATCAGATTCCAACATTCAACTTGGCTGTTGAATGTTGGGAGTTCCTTGGTGGTCCTTAGTGGGCCTAAGGAGGTGCTTAGTTTACCTTTGTTCAGCTCTGCATATTTTATTGTATATTAATTAGGGCTGTCAAACGATTTAACCATTCAATTAAAAAGGCTATTTATCAACATTTTTTGCCTGCGAAATTTGAAGAGCAACTGTTATGTGTTAATTCTTTCTACATTTAATGTTATGAGGACGTCTTCAACATGTTTTGTTTTTCCACTGCGCACACTCATCCTCCTCTTTTTCTAATCAGTTAATTACTTACATAATTTAAAATGAAAAAAATGACCACAATATTTTGACATGAACAAACGTTCATTAAATGCTTTACTTTATTGCATGTAGTTATGTTTATTGCTCAAACGCAATCTGTGCTACCTTTAATGCAACCATCCGCTGTCAAGCTAAAGGAAATAATAGAATAATAAGGAATTATTGGTGTGATTAATCTGCGTTAATAGCCTACATGATTAACGTGATAATTGTTTGTGATTAATCAATGAATTAATGCTTTAACTTTGACAGCACTAATATTAATGCAACCATTTTTTTTAAATCATATATTAATACAACAAAATAAATCATTATAATTATGATACAATGTTATAAAAAAAATATATATATATGTGTGATGTGTTATTTTTCCAAATGCTATGCATCTCAAACTAACACGCAGGCACATGTAAAATGTGATCGCTGTCCACTTTCCAATTTATCTGTGGTTTGCACCTACTTTAAACAAGAAATTTTTGTGGGGCTCACACATAACCGCAGTTTTGAGAAAGAATAGGATTTTTTCTAAGAGTTGAACTTTTGTTGTTGTCATTGTTGTTTAAATAAAGTGTAATATATAATAAATTAGTAATATGAACCACTCAAAGGGCAGACAGGCTTAATTGACATATTAGATGGAATGACCAGTATAATGAACGTTATATTACAAGAATGGTGAGTGACCTGCTGAAACCAGGTTGTAATCACTTAAATGCTGAAGATAATAAGTCCCCAAGTGTGTTTGGGCATTAATAACGCAGGTTCGTTATAATCAGCCCAACTATTTCACCACTAGAGTGACTAATACAAAATCATTAAAAAAAAAAAAATCTTTCCTAAACGTTATCTACATTATTTGTGCGCGTGCATGCGTTAACTGTTTTTTTGTTTTTGTTTTTTTTAGTTTGAAACAGCGTTCAGCAACACACATTGGACGATAAACGCGTTTTGATGAGAGATAGAAGAAAAAAAAAGCAAGTAATGATGTTGTGGTTCTGCCCGTGTTCTGACGCGACTGCGTCAAACTCACATTACAGATTGCATTCTCCTAGTGTAAATGTAAAAACAAAGCCTACACCGGTTCGCTGGTGTCAAATATGGGCTTTGGGCATTAAAAATAAGATGACGGCATATGCACTGAATATGGCGTTTGTTTACTTACCTTGAACCCCACCAATGTATCCCAAAAACGGCGGCAGCAGCAGCAATGGGAGCTGCTCAGTTTAACAAGGGGAAGAAGGCGTTTATCCCCGCATCAAGCAACCAAAAAACGTGTTTCAGATGAACACAATGTAAGTGTGCAGTTCTCTGTGCAGCCACATTCTACTGTCCCGCTCTCCCCTTCTCGCCCCCTGCTTTCCCTTTCTTTGCATCCCTCCTTTCTTACCATCACCGTCTGGTCGATTTTCACACCAAGTTGACGTCGATAAGAAAATAACACTTCCGGGGGGTTCTTTATTTTTTTACAAAGTAAAAGTCAATATGTTGTGTTTTTAGATTTTATTTTTTTTGTTGGCTAATCGGGAAACCTTTGACTGATTTAATTAGTAATAATTACAATAAAACGCATGGTGGAACCACCAGGTCTGAACAAGGATGTATGTTGTGTTTTTGTTGTTGTTTTTTTGTTTGTTTTTTTACATACATACATAGCCATCATTAAACCCGGGTTACATGTTCAAAATAAAGTAGGAAGAAGTAAAAAAATAAAAAATAAAAAAAAATCATTGACTCCCTTACAACAACAAAAAACACATAAACCTGCACATATACTAAGTACAGGAAACTAAGCAGAGAAACTGAATGATGTTTTGTGCGTCCGTGCGTGTTTCTGTGTGCGTGCGTGCGTGCGTTTAAGTTATTTTGAATGTACAGCTCCAGTCATTTAATATTTCACTGGGGAAAAATGAGATACCAAATAGTTGTCATTTTAATTAATTAATGACTTATTCATTTACTCACTTAGTGATTTATTTATTGATTTACATCTTTTAAGAAAGACATGTGATGTGTGTAAGTGTTGGTTTGGCGGGGACCACCCAAAAACACCACATCTGGTCTCTTGTACACATCGTGTATTGAGTTCCTTTGAAGAGTGACAGAGCTGTGTCACATACAGATGGCCTGCTATGGAACCTAACTCTGATTAATACGCACTCCAGTCAGTCTATCGAATATGCTGACTTCATTATAACAGCGGGTCTGTCACAAAGCTGTCACATGGTGACCACCATCCTAAAAAACCTTGATTACATCATCATATAGTCGGATCTCAGCAGGCCAGGCCGACCGGCCCATCAAACCCTGTTCTGTTCTGTATGTCTAGAAAACAATGTAATGTATGCAGTAGAGCCCTGCGACTGGTTGGTGACCAGTTCAGGGTGTACCTCACCTTTCACTCAAAGACAGCTGGGATAGGCTTCAGTATGCCTGCAAGAGCATCCTGGTGAGGATAAGCGGTGTGCCTCCAGCACGTAACCCTTTGGAAGGCACATAGTTGTGTTTTGAACCCATCCGGGTTCTTCTTATTATCATCTCATTTTTCATTGATCTTGTGATTACTAATATGACGTGTTTTTTCCAGTTGAGACAGTCGTCCACAACAATGCCCCAAAATTTTTGCATGAGGAACTCGTGAGATTTTAATTCTATATTTTAGCCTGTTTCTTTAGGCGGTGTTTGTTCTTACCACAAAATATCATATAGTTATTTTATTTTATTTTTTACATTTTAAGATAATTTATTCTGAAGCCAATTAAAAGTAGCTGAGAGTTCTCTGTTTACACATTCAGTAAGAGATTTACTGCCATCATCAACAGCTAATAAACTGGTATTGTCAGAAAATAATAGAGGAGTAAGATTACTACAAGACGTTGGGAAGTTATTAATATAAATTAAGAACAGTAAAGGGCCCAAGATCGATCCCTGGGGTACCCCGGACTGAATTCTACATTTGCTTGACAAAACTCAACTCAAGTAAACAAAGTGCTCAAATTGGTGTGTACTTTCCATCCCATTGATAAAGATTAAAAGGAATACAGGAATTAGTCTCATCTGTCCATAAAATGTCCCCCCCTACCTTATCACGATAAAAGGTTCGTGTGTCCTAATGATCCGAGGAGCTAATTTCAGTGCGTATGTCCTTGGCGTGGTAACCCATAATAAATAGTTCCTAGATGAGGGACAAGACAAAGCACAGCTCAAAGACTCTTTATGTTGAGTAAACATTTTAGATATTGTTTTCCCTTGGTTCAGTCGCAGATCCCAGACGCGCATTTAGGCCATTTTTGAACAATAGCACCCCCAAATTTAATAGAGTATATAGATATATTTTTACTGTGTGTTAACAAGCTAGAAACATATAGCTATAATATATATATATATATGTGTGTACATACATACATACACACAAAGTAAATACATAAATACATATACAATATATATATAGATATAGAAATTTGCCTTCTTTTTTTTGCTGGACATCTCGCCTCTGTCTACCCATTCTTTTCATTAACAGTTGCATCTTAATGAAAAGAAAATGGAAATTACATATAAAAATCACAACAGTTATAGTCATAGTCTTCTGCACTCCCCTGACATCCCATAGTAAACCAAAAGTGACAGCAACTATAACAAAATATAGCATGTGAATGATTGATAAAGTTCACCTTAGGCTGAAGTGCCAATTAAAAAAAGATGTGCTTGTGTTGTGCTCCACCCCCCTGCCGAGCCTGTTCTCCTCCACCACATCCGTCTTGTGTCAGCTAGACAGACCATACACATGACTATTCCCTTTTGGGACCCAGTGTTTGGGTAAAGTGTCTCTTCAGTGAAGCGCATCTAATCATGTGACACTGGGGAACGCCACACAAGGGCGGAGAATATGCTAAGAGGCTCAGCTTAGTGGTCCAAATGTTAAAATCTAAAAGAAACAGCTCACTCATAAATGAGATGCTTGAGAAAATGATGTGGTGTGGTGATAATAAAAAAACATATATATATATATATATATAAATGTAATGTTTATATTTGAACATGTTTCCTTGTTAAACCTGTTATACACCAAAGACCAATTAGGATATAGAAGACAACCTCTGTTAATGCAGGGAAAATGTATTGTGCCCAACTTAGGTATCATTTTTCCAGTTACAATTACTAGGGATGGCTAAGTATCGATACCAGGTATCGGTGTCGGGCCAATATCCAGCCTTATTGCATGGTAGGAGTACTCGCGATGACCTCTTGTGTCTGTTTTACAATCAGGAACTAGAATTTTTAAGTTAGAAGAATAAAAAATAGCCTTTTATTCCATGCAATTTTAATGATTTTTTTTATATTGGGATATGGAGGGCTTTCTTTAAAATTATCTGTCAGTGTATTTTGGGAGGAAATTTCATGTGTCAGGTGGTAGTGGTATCGGTACTTAGTGACTACTCGAGAGTTGAATACAGGTCTGGAAAAAACGTGTTATTGAACAACCCCAGCAATTACATACGTAGACACAACCCCTTAAGAGTACCAAGGATAATTATTCATGCATTTTGAAAAATCTTCTAAGTTCTTTTCCTATTTCATCCAGTTTTATTGTAATTTACAGACTGTAAAATCTCATGTGGGGCCAGCCCCCCCCAAAAAGCCTAAATTATTCAGTACTTAACAATATATGGAGTCATTTCTGCAAAAAAAATGAATGAGAAGAAATAGAGCTAATTCGCTGTCATCTCAATATGAGTTTGCCTGACCCCGCCCAAATACCCTTCGCACCCCCTTTGCTTCCCTTGGGGGGTTCTTCCCTGACTCTTAAATGAGCTGGACGTATGCACATTAGCCAGATGCCAGCAGAGAGCCATTAGCTCATGTCACATTGACAACTCCCCCCCCCCCCCCCCCACCCCCACACACATACACTTCCCCCAGGCACTTCATTTATCCAGACTACCGCCTCCTTGCAACCCTTCCTCCTCCGTTCCGCTCCCTTCTTCAGTCTGGAACTTGTATCATATATACATTTGCTGAACCAGCAATCAGTATTAATGTAATTGCATTTATTTAAGCAGTGGGAAAATAAAAATAACTTTTTCGAGATGACCAACGATGCTTTGAAAAGATGAATCGTTACGATGTAGCACAATTGTTATTATGCATCCCCCTGTACCTGTTGACGTCAGGCAGGAGCAAAATAAAAACAGCATGAACAAAACACTAAAGAGAATAATAATCAGACCCGCTATAGCATTTTTATTTTATTTTCATCAGTCATCTGTGATGGCAAATAAATAATAGAATGTTTCCACGTACCCCTGCAATGTGCTGATGTAGGACTACTAGTCACCGCTGTTTGGTGCACAAAGTTTAAATTTGAGATGTCCTACTGTGTGAGTGGCCATTGAACGCACCTTGAGTCTGCTGCTGATGCAAGTATAAGTACTTGCTTTTCTTTTGCTTAGCTATAGGTCGTTAAATACAAGCACATGTTTATAAAACTGAAACATAAGAGGGTTGTTCGTGTATTTAAATAAAAAGATGGTAGTGTGACGTCAATGCGAGCGCGATTTTTTTTCGGGGATAAGTACATTGGCACAAGCGGGGCCTCCACTTGCCTTACATGGAAGAATGTGTTTAATTTCAGTCAATATGGGCAAAATTTATGCTTTAAATCTTTTATTTTAAATATTACATACTGATATTATTTTAATTACAATTATTATGATTTTTCACAATTTTTTATTTTTCATTTTTAAACTGGCCAACACGTAAGTAAATAAAAGAGTCAGGGCTATTTGTACTCATCTGGGCAAGTCTGCACAATACACCTTTAAAGGATGACACACTGTGGCGACCCCTAATGGAACAAGCCAAAAATAAAAAGCAAAAGAAGAATTGTATTTTCATTTTTCTTATTTAACTTTTGTCTTTTTAATGGTGACTCGGACTAAGCTGTGCATTAGGTTGGCTCCCGAGCGTCCCTATTGACCAGCCAACACTGCTGGACATATGAACAGATATACAGTAATTCTCTCGCTTCAGTCTGTAACCGAAGATCTTAAGAAACATGAATAATTTAGCCTTCAGAGATGGAGTCTTTGAAATACTTGAACCCCGTCATGGGCCGCCCGGACAGCACACGCAATTGGTATCCCAAATGAGAAATGAACATTGACGACGTGCTTTTCTGCAAGACATTGCATTTTTCTTCATACATTAATGAAGATAACAAATGGCAGCCTGATGAATAAAGGCGGCCACAAAAGATTTATAACCGGGACGAGCTCATGTCCTGTTAATCAGGTTTCCTCACACTAGTCAGGGAGGGGAAGACATGTAATGGACTTTTTAAAAGATTGGATCACATTGGCTACTCCAGCTAATTGACATGTTATAAAGACACACATGAAAGATATAGTCTACAACCAGATTAATAGATTTTTCTGACAGGTTAAAAGAATAATAACTGATTAGGGAAGCAGATAAAAAAAAAATACAATATATGACTTACTCAACACAAAACCACTTTACTGATAGGAATAATTTTTGACTCCCGCTAAAGAAGCTTGCCTTTTGGCGGAGCAACATTATATTAGAGTTAAATGACTTTTTTCTCATCTCAATAGGAACATGTTGCATTAATGCTAGCAATCAGTTGCATGTTTGAATTGCAATTACTGTAAACTGGATTGCGCAAGATGGGTTCACATTTGAAGGTCAGACAGCGTTAATTAGATGTGGAGATGTTGCACATTACCATTAAAAGTCACTGACCGTGCTGCTTTGACTTTATTGTGTAAATGAATCATATGAGTAGACTTTTTCTTAGCTGAAACCAAAGATAGCTATCACAACCCCACCACCCTCCGCCACCCCGCCCCCCCAAAAAAATCAATCTAAAAAATAGTGCTCAATTACATTCCACATTGCATGCTTAGTGCACTGCTTTTACAGGGTGTCATAATTTTTCCATAATTTTTAGATGATCAACTTACATAAAGTAACACTATAGCACAGTAGTGTGTAGTGGAATGGAAATGATACATACTGTCGTTGCTCCTTGAGATGTTCAGAACTTTGGATATACAGTACAGGCCAAAAGTTTGGACACACCTCATTCAATGTGTCTATTGCTTTATTCTCATTACTATTTATATTTAGTGGTTCAACACCAACACACTGTCTACAAATATGAGTAAAACCAGATTCATGATTTTTAGCTATAGTAAATATAGATGTTGTAGCAACACTGTGCAGGGAATAGAAATAGAAAGGACTAATGAAATGAAGTTTCTAGGTATTATTATTGACGAACATTTAATATGGAAAACCCATATAGAATATGTCAAATCTAAGGTATCCCAAACAGTAGCCTTTTTAAATAAGTTTAAAGAATCAATGAACAAGAATGCTTTGTTATTGTTATAATTCATTGATTGTACTATATCTGACCCATTGCATTGCCCTATTGAGTCGTTTTCGGATGCGGATACAGAGACCACACTAATCCAATATTTATACAACTAAAAACATTTAATGAATTGATGGAGTATAACCACCTAAAATGAATGTATAAAGCCCATCATAAAATTTTACTAAATAACATGCAATTCATATTTAAAAGAAGGTAAAGCGAGTATAAATGAAGAGGAATCGATTTTTTTTTCTCCAAAGCTACACACACAACAAAACAAAAAGAACAATGTATTTCATGCTGTGAGCATAAAGCTGCTATTGCACGTCTGCTTTGTTGAAATTGTTGCAGGGGTAGTAACATGCTGACCATTTTGCGCTTCTGTATGTAATAACTGTCTATGCATTATTGAATGGAGTATATTGGCTATTTTATATTGTGAATGCTTTTAAAAAGAAGTTGGATCAGTTCTTTCCTTACTTGAGGCCATTGAAAGAAATAAAGACCAGCAGTCAGAAGGTAGAGAAAAGAATATAGCTTTACTACAAAGAGGGCTTCACTAGCAGAAGTTGCAACATCGCATCATACACGCGTACATGGTGAATACATGTTTGACTTTTTTTTTTATTGAGTAGATGTTCCTTACAAAAGCTGTTAGTTGCGTGTCAAAACAAGAATTGATCAACAATAAAAAAAGATGCCTATATGATAATTAATTGTATAAAAGCCAAAGAGCGTAATAAACAATTAAGTTGCAAATGTTTTATTCTCCGCAGCATTTAGAAATGAAGTAAAGCACAGTGTACAACGGCACGTTGACATTTTTTTTCCCTTTCATGAAGGGTTAGTTAGGTGGAGACACTGGAGTATTGTTTCCACTGAAAAAATGAGCACAACAAAAGGACAAGGAACAGAAAATATGCGTGATTCTCTCTTGTTTGCCAAACTTCCAGATAATAATAACATCTCCTTTCTATGAGCTATGGCGGTGGGGAGAAAGCATTGTTTTTGAGTTAAGCTGCTTACAGTGAGGAATCCCTGCAGTTTAAATCATAGGAGCAACAACTGCCTGTAACTTAAATACATGATTTGTTCTATGTATAGGAATCAAATAATTCATTCTAAATTTGACCAAGTTCAAATTGACTGCACTTTTTTTCTTTCTATACTCATCTTACACTCACTTTAAAAATGTTTTAAGACCTTTTTTGAACATTATTTTGAAGACACATTTTCAATGATAGAACAGCTACAAGAATTTCCACGCGCCTCACAAGATTCTTAAAGGTTCAGATTCTGGAATTTAGGCTCTGCAGTTGGAAAATGGCTACGGTAGTATGGAGGGCCAAAACTGCCAAAATTAAAATAAATAAATGACTAAATCAACAAATAAATCAATAAAAGTGAAAATAAAAATGGATATAAAATATATAATTCAAAAAATTCAATACAAAAACAATATATAAATGGAAATAAAAACAACAATATATCCATAAATTAGGAAAAGTAAAAATAAAAATAAAAAACAAGATAAAAAAAATAAATACCAAAAATAAATATATGAATGGAATTAAATATCAATCTATAAATTAAGACGCTCTGCTCTCACATTTACTCATTTCATGCTGCAGACGCTCTGTCAAGTCGAAATGTTATTCAAATGTGGGGGCGGTCCTTAGGACCAACCCCTCATTTGAATAACATGTCCTTAGGACCGCCCCCTCATTTGAATAACATTTTGACTTAACAGAGCGTCTACAGCATGAAATAAATAAATGTAAGAGCAGTTATTATTTATTGATTGATATTTAATTCTATTTATATATTTATTTTGACTTTTATTTTTTGAATCTCATTTTTTATTTTATTTTTTATTCTTGCTTTTATTTATGTATTTCGTTGTTTTTATTTCCATGTATATATTTTGTATTTCATTTTTGAAATTATATTTTTATATCCATTTTTATTTTCACTTTTATTCATTCATTTATTTATTCATCTATTTATTTATTTTTAATTGTGGTCCTCCATACAGTAGCACTGAAAATAAATGTTCCAAAATGCATATTTTTCCAGGCCTATAAGATGAATATGTGCTACAAATACAGTACAGTGCAGCAGCGACTCTAGTACTGTTTGTATTATTTACAATCTAAAGAATTGAGCTACAATTATAATTTTTCACAATATTAACTTAAAACCATCAATAAATTAACGGATGTATTTGCAACAGTATATTAACGTCAAAGCAACAGTTAACATAAAGTGGGGTGTGACTTTTGTTCCAGAGTGCAAATGTTAGTCAAAACTACATAACAAGGGCGCCTGGGAGACTAAATGCCTGTCGCACTTTCCTTGCAGGTACCAATTAGTTGACTTGTATTTGTTTGTCGGATATAGCATTTGGGGAAAACATTTAAATATTTACAAGAGAGTGTTTTTTTTCTGGATACAAATGTACATAATATATGCCAAATAAATAATAAACAGCAATATGTTTTTCTTTGTGGATGGACATAAATCTGAATAACAAGAGCAACAGTAATACAACATGGGTACAAGAAGAGCAGCACACTGTCTAGATAAACATGACCTTTCCTCATGAATGACAACACAATTCATGAGTTGTTTCAAAAAAGCCAGCTGCTACAAAAACATATTGAACATGTTACACTTACACATTGATATTAATGCGTGTCATAATTAACAATAACTGATTTTGGAAACATTCGACTATCACGTGAAACAACAAATTGGTCAAAAATATTTGTCTAACAATTATATTAAATACATGATTACTTAATTATTAGTATTACTGAATTAACAGTATCCACATAAAGCAATAAATAGAAATATAAAATAAATCTGTAAAATAAAATGTCAACACCAATTGTTAACTGAAGTCAAATTGAAATCTATTGGATTTAGTACTACTCTCTTTTGCAAAATTGAATTGTGCCAAAGGAAGTCAACAAATCTCGTCAGAAAAACACCATGACAAAGCAGCAGTGGGAATAGCAAGCATACAGTGCATTCTCACTTACTTTACTCTTAATTTCCTTCTAAAAAGAGCACCGTTACATTTCTGATTTCCAAGTTATGTGTCAAATGAATGTTTGTTTGTTTTTGCATGCTATATGTTTTTTACAATTTCTATGCATATCTAAAGCTTTCTTCAACTGTTTACAAATTGTTTGCATTTATAAAAACACGGACATGGGACGAGCTAATACTTCTGTAAAAGAAAGATAGGTTCAGACTAAACTTAGAGGTGATTTTGTAGATTGGCATTTGATGCAGAGGTGCCAAAGAATTGTTTAAAAAAAATAACTTTGCACATATTAGAGAAAAGATGTGACGTGAGTGCCATTCCTCTTCCATCGAGTCTTGCTATTATGACGAGCATGACCATTATTGTTCACTCACAATGCTACACATAGTGTGTTTGGAAATTGCTTGCAACCATCTACCAAGCCCCCCCAAACAAAACAAAAACACACTCCTACTTACCTTGAAATGTGCGTGATATCATTACTACTCCATTGTGCTGTCTGGCCAAATTCAGCACTTGACCTATGACCTGCTAAGGATCAGCAATTAACAACAGAATGCCTTATTCAAGTCGGGCAAGGATACTACTAGGCAAATATTGCAGTGTACAGTACCATGAATCATAAATGTTGCCAAAGCTTAAGAAGGCCACCATTTTCTTATCAGGGGTAAAGCTGTAGCAAACTAATTAACTGGAGCGGACTTTGTTGCTTGAAACGAAACACAAAGATTGAAGGCAAAATTCTGAACACAACTTCAACTCAGATTCTCACGCTGCATTCATGCCCTTACAATGAAACTGCATGTGTACAGGACTTTTAATCATTATTGATCTTAGCTAAAAACAAATGGGGAACCTTTCTGCTGTCACCAATAAGAAAATATTTTTACGAAAGTAGGCTATAGTATATAATATCTATTTACTCCATTATCACGTGTGATTATGAGATTATGTTAAATAGATGTTGCAGTGTTTGTATAAAAAATGTGCTAAATAAAGTGTGAGTAAAAAAATGGGGGAAAGTTTATCATGATACAGGTGGGTAGTAATGAGTTACATTTACTCCGTTACATTTACTTGAGTAACTTTTTAGACAAAAAATACTTCTAAGAGTAGTTTTACCACACAATACTTTTTTCTTTTACTTGAGTAGATTTGTGAAGCAGAAATACTACTCTTACGGCGCTATATTGGTCTACACTAGAGTCGTTACCCGCCGCCCCCATTCATACATTAGCTTTACCGTATTTTCACGTAAGCGCTCCACTTGACCAGAGGTGGGAAATTCTGGTCCGGAACGTAAAAACCCTGCCACAGTTTGGCTTTATACCCAGGTGCTAGCTAGCGAGCTCCCTAGCTAGCTCCTCGGGTGCTCGTTCACCTGCTAGGGAGCAAGCTAGTTAGCACAAGAGGCTAAAACCAAACTGTGGCAGGGTTTTTACTTTGTGGAAAAGGATTTGACACCTCTGCACTTAACTGACCCTGTGGGAGTATTACCGCGGACACATTGCTTATACGAAATGCGTCCCTGGTTGAAGACTGGCAGGAATGATGAGAACCCGAAAGAGTCAACTGAAAGATGATGTCTTGGTGCTTTCACTTTAAGAAACTGCCACCTGTGGTGGTTAGACTGAGGCAGCGCCGAGTGAGTTGCGCCAGAATTTGTGAATAGATTGTGCATGCTTGGGCGAACGAAAAATAAATTATTGTTATTATTATTTTTATCATTTGAAGATGCCAGCATTTGCACATAATTTTGTTTTTTTTTCTGTCTCATGACATTGTTTTTAAAAATAAATCAAACTTCACGTTCAAGCAGTTACTCAGTACTTTTCATCAAATACTTTTTTATTTGTACTTGAGTGACTTTTTTGATGACTACTTTTTACTTTTACTTGAGTAATATTATTTTTGAAGTAACGCTCCTCTTACTTGAGTACAATTTTTGGCTACTCTACCCACCTCTGATGACGTACGACTTTACAATACTTCAGTAAACAATTGTGACAGCATCAGTCAGCATGCTAACGAAAGAATGACATCTGTCTACTGCTGTTCCTCAAGCAAAAGTAACTTTTTGATGCCTTTCAAATTTTCTTTCGTTAAACTACGACCATGCTCCAAAAGAAGTTGTTTTTGTACAAATGGGATACATTAGCAACATACACTGTCAGAGCTGCTAATAGCAGATATGGCTTTTTGGGTGGTGACCATATTGGACATATGCACTACAAGATTGGATTTGAGGTCAGAAAAGCATTTCTACCACAGTGGAAAAGGCAAAGTGATTATAAGCATGTGCTATACCCTGCAAGTGGTATTAAAAAAAGATGATGTGTATTAAGCAGTATGGAATGGTGTAGTGCATAGATGTACAGGGCACAAAATCATGTGCCAGGACTGTGTACAGCATTCATTAAGATTCAATGAGACATCTACCAGCTGAGGAAAAATGAAAATCTTTCTTTGTGTATATATCAATATGATAAACATATCTGCTAGCATCCTGGTGAATTTGATGGTTATAGTAGGCTGATATGTTGTTGAAACTCGTTCTGCTAGGAGAGAACCAAGAGAGAAAGACTGAAAATGTTGATCAAGTGATGGGAAAGGGATACAGAGCGCTTTTCGATGCCTTTAAACGCTGAAAGCTACCCCGAAGGCACACTGAAGTCTGTGTGGGTAAAGGGCAGGCTGAGCACAAAGCAAAATGAGCACTTTGACCAAATTTCTTCTCCATGGGAACAATTTCCAAATTCTGGAAATTGAAAACAAAGGCATGACCTCTCCAGTATTCTGTCACTTTACCTGCAGAGGAGAACCTACACAGTCAACATACAGGCCCGGTTCTTTTCATATATTCATATCGAGTCTCCCTCTGTGTGCGTGTCAACAACGCTCCAAAGCAGGCCGTGCAAGTGAGTCTCAAAAGTGGTGCTACGCGGCACTATGCCAGCGAGTAGATGGCATTGACTGGTGAGGTGGCCTCTGAGCTTTCATTGCCTTCCGTCTCATCCTTGTCCTTCTTCACCGTGTACTGGCCGATGAAAGAGCCGTCCTCATTAAACTGCCCGTCGCCGCCTTCGCCGTAGTCCACCAGGCTGTCGTCGCTCTCCTTCACGTTGCCCTCCAGTGATGTTTGGCTACCTTGAAGAGGCTTGTTGTCCTCATCGCTGCTGCAGGTCAAAGGAAAGAAAGGTGTTATTCTGTGATGTCAGGAAGAGTTTAGTACGTCTGAGAAATGGGGCCAGACGATGGAAATCTATTATACAGTTCGTAACTCATTCAAACCCCAAAACGTATAAATACGTCTTTTAATAGTCTGTCCTTCACTCCCCAAAACGTATTCATACGTTGTTGTTTTTGAAATGTTGTTTTTTTATGCTAGAGCATACAGAAGGCTTTGAAACAGCTTCTGACATGAAGGGGTTGCTCAAAGCAATGGTAGTTATAACAAAAAAAAGGCCAGCAGGTGGCAGCAGAGTATAAGAGATCAGCCAGGGCCATGTTGCAACAAGCTCTTTTTCTCAGTGTTTTCAACAGGTTTGTGAATAATGATTAAACTTAGCTATGTTCAAATGCTGGTTACTGCAAAACGGAAACAGATACAAACATACCTTTTCCCCCCCGATTAAAAAAGAGAATCTAATATTTATTTTGGTAGGTTCCATGTTTTTATAGCAATAGAACACAATAATCTGTGGGCCTTGCAAAATCAGTCAAAATCCAGTAAAACAGCCAGGAGCGAAGGGGGTTGCTTCAGTGAAAATGGCTGTGAGTGAATGAGTTAATTATGATCACTATGTCAATTTTCAAAAGAATTTTTCACACGCATGCTTGTGCCAATATCACCTGCCTCCTGGCCCAAGTTCCTTAATGCTGCACAGCAAATTCTGTAGAGTAAATTTGACTCTATTTAGAGTGGGACAAAACTCAATTTTAGAGTAATATTTACACTTGGAACTTGGCAGATAAGCAAACAGTTGGAGGGGCATATTTCAGGTGGTAGTGTGTCTCCCAAGCTGAAGGTTGTGAGTTCGTTCCTTGACCCTTGAGTGACTTTTATTTTTTCAATTCTTTATTTTACTCTGTTTCAAGTGTAAATCTTAGCCTACTCTAAAATTGAGTCTATTTGGTCCAACTCTAAATAGTCAAATTTCCTCCACAGAATTTACTGTGTGCAACTGTGCCTTTGGCCGGTGCGACTGCTTCTTTTACGTATCGCTCACAACTTTCAATTGAGTCTTTTTGATGGGGGTTTCCACCAACAGCGACTGTTTTTTTCTTCTTCCATTTTTGCTGATTTTGTCACCCCAGTGATTCTCAACCAGCGCGCGCCCAGTGTGGAAAGCACTCAAATCAAAGCTGAGGACGCTAGCATGAAGTGCATTCAATCCGCCGCTTTGCATCTGAGTACCCAACCCTTAAGGAAACCGACCCACTGCTTTGACCCAAACTTTTTCTTATCTTTTCCCTTTTGTTTTTCCATTTTCTTTGGGTTTTTCATTTTAAAATTTTCTCCACCATGTTTGCTGTTTTTTTTTGTTTTGTTTTTAAGAAGCAATCTTCATCACTCTTCATCCTTGTGAAGCAATTGAGACAGTAAGAGCACCTTTTTTTTTTTTTGTAAATGACCAAACGCACAGAAAGTTTGGGCTCTAAGCTATACTTCCACAAGTTCACTTAGTATTAGAATTTGTTGTTTACACTTTACACTTCTCATCTCTTATTCTAGTTGATGTTGCATGTTTTTCTTATTTGCAGTTCCTTTTTTGAAATAGCTCTAGTTGAGACTGCATTGAATATGTATGTTAGTAGGAATAGTAATAAACATTTTCCTTTCAGCACAAAGTGCAGTCTGAATTGTGTGTGTGTGTTTGAATGAATTATTAATCCATAATTAATTAATTCATCTAATCCAACAAATCAAAAATGTGTAAGTGTAGCTTCTTCATTTTAACGTTTGATTTGCTGTTTGTTTGCCTCTTGATATTAATTAAACAGGCATGGTGCCCCTAGAGGCCACCGAGAGCATTACACATCCCCTCTTGAGTCAGTTTATTTTTCTGGGATTTAGAGATGATTTTCGTATTTGTATTTATCATTTTTATTTTAAATGTATTCTGTGTATGAATATAGAGCTATTCCTTCAAGTGACTTTGGGTGGGAAGGAAGAAACAACCTGGCTGGTGGCCAGTCATTCACAATGTGCATATAGAATACTACCCCCCCCCCCCCCCCAAATAAATAAATGAATATAAAATTCACACTCACAGTAATTATTATTATTATTATTATTATTATTATTATTAATTTGACATGCATGATTTTGGAACGTAAGCAGGAACCAGAGGACCCGGCGGAAACCCATGCATGTATGGGGAGACCATGCAAGTTCCGCACAGAGGTCTGGCCAAGATTCAAACTCAGAATCTTTGACTGTGCGGGAGACGTGCTCAGGACATGCTATGCAATGCTGCCTTATGTGGAAACTCCTTCATCATAAATTCCTTGAGGATGTCAAATATTGACATCTGGCACGCCCTCTGATCCAAAGTGATTTATCTGCAGCACTTTGTGTAGGTGTCAGTTTGCATGCTTTTTAAATAGCAACCAATCTCTAAAAGGTAGAAGAGATTCCTTGACAAGAAACACAATTATGTCAATTATCTCTGACAGACCACTAACTCAGTTCAAGCCTAGCTAGCCCATGTACAGCGTATGAACTTGCCCATGTACAGTGTATGAACTTGGGAAGTGAAGTGCCTAAAGATGAAAAGTGACTTTCTTGAATTTAAAAAATATTTTAACTCATTTGCTCCCATGTTTCTTTTTTTATGCTAGAGCATACAGCTCATACGGCTTTAATGCAGCCTCTGAACCTCAGAGAACGGGTGAAGCAGGTCGCTTAAAGCAATGGTAGTTATTACCCCCAAAAAAAACAGCCAGCAGGTGGCCGCAGAGTATAAGAGATCAACCAGGGCCATGTTGCAACAAGCTCTTTTCCCCAGTGCTTTAAACAAATTTGTGAATAATGGTTGAATTACTAACTAACTAATTACTGCAAAACAGAAACAAGATTTTTTTTCCTGATGAAAAAAGAGACTCTAATCTTTCTTTTGGTAGGTTCCATGTTTTTATAGCAATAGAACACAATACTCTGTGGGCCTTGCAAAATCAGTCAAAATCCAGTAAAACAGCCGGGAGCGAAGTGGGTTGCTTCAGTCAAAATGGCTGGGAGTGAATGAGTTAATTAGATCTAAATATAAATGACCATTGACTTAAACTGAAGACAATCGTGTTTAGAGGAGTGGCCTAAAAAAAAAAATTTTGAGGCAAGATTTTAAATTGTGTGTTTGTGTCTATTTGAGTGGTGATGAAAGCTTTGTCGTAGCTTTTATTGATTGGTTGACTTTCACTCGCTCAAAACTGCAAAGCCACAACAAGCTTTTTCTAGATTGACCTTGACCATGAAGCAATCAATGCTTTCGTTAAAACAGGCTGTTAAATCTTATTCACCCTAAATTCTGATACCCTCATCACAAATCCTGGACATGCACATTGCCAGGATAGATGCCTTGGCATAACCAAAGTACCTGTTCTTGTTTTGGTTCCTGTCAGGCACAGATGAGTCATTTCAGCGAATGAGCGAGGCAAGTTGAGGGCAAGAGAGGAGTGAAGAGTTAGCTTAAATGGAGGGCAGAGGGGCTCTTGACAAACACATGGGGCTGGAGATTAGTCCATGAGTCTGACCACAGAGAGTTTTTGGGTCTGAATGTGACACTTATTAGTCTTTACCATACATGAAGATTTCCTGTAGCACCAAACCAGCAAACACCAACAACCCATCAGGTGATGGTAAATGCTGTATAAATTTCCTGTGTCATTAATTTAAATAAGTATTATACATAAAAAAAAACATGACTTTAACTTAAATGTAAAAAAAAAAAGTTTACATTGTTGTCTTTTTAAGGATTATTTTAGCTAGGAGAGTAAGTAATTCCAAAAAGGTAAGGCAAGGTAAATATAGTTAGCATGCAACACAAAACAGTTTTAGTCCAACTGTAGGGAAACAAGGCATTAGTCATTGTTCTTTTAGAAGAATGATGACTCGGCAATCAGCGGAACCTGAAAGGAACAAAAGACACATGATACAGCATACTACCGCACGAAAACACATTTGGTCTAATTGATTCATTTTCTCATATTTTCTTCTGTTTTATTTAATACAGATACGTGAATAGGCCGTGTATTGCAGTCCTTATGTTATTTTACATATTTTTATTGCAGTAGTTATTTATTTATTTTGCTAATTACCATACTTAACTCATTTGCTCCCGAAAAACGTATAAAAACGTTCTATTTTAAATATTGCCATGGTCCCAAAAGCGTATTTATACGTTGATGCAGCTTCTGACCTGAAAAGGTCGCTTAAAGCAGTGGCAGTTATTACAAAAAACGTCCAGCAGGTGGCAACAGGGTATAAGAGATCAACCAGGGCCATGTTGCAGCAAGCTCTTCTTCCCAGTGTTTTCAACAGGTTTGTGAATAATGATGAAACTTAGCAATATTCTAATGCTAATTGCTGCAAAATGGAAACAGATAAAAATATACTTTTTTTTCCTGATGAAAGAAGAGACTCTAATCTTCAATTAATCAGTCAAAAATTCAGTAAAACAGCCGGGAGCGAAGCGGGTTGCTTCAGAGAAAATGGCTGGCTTTTAACATAGTCTGTTTTTGTTATGGCTTTCAATTTTAGACAACTTTACCACAACTTAAAAGTTGTGTTTTTGCAATTGCTGGCCATCTTTGGCCAAGGTACCTTGCTCGACAATGCAGTCCCCAAATTGTGAAAAGAGAACATAATACTATAGAGTAGGTGCGAAGTTAACAACTCAACACAAAAGTGCCTCACAATTTCTAATACTAAATCGGGGCAAATGAAATGAGATGTTTTCGATCAGCTTGCTTTCTTGAGATGAATCCATTCCTGAATCTGAGCTGATGACAAACTACAGCAGGTTGTGTTTAAGTCACACTTACTGGTAATCAAAGGATCCATCCGGGTCTTTGTGGTCAACAGAGTCCAAAGGAAGATCTTTTTTATCTCGGACTGTAAAAAAAAAAGAAGACATACGTGTTATACCGTTATCATTACCTTAAAAAAATATTTAGTATTTAATTACCATTTCAAAATTACTTAATTGGTTTGATAAAGAAATCTGTGTCAAGGTCATTTTATTCAAACATACAATCATCTAGTATGTATTACTTTGTCAGCTGTTGAAATGTACAAGCATCTTCCGTATTGCTGCCGAATGTGGTTATGAACTCCTTTCACTGGTCATATTTGTTTATTGCTTTTCTGTTATCACACTCAGCTCAACATGGATGTTAGTTCAAAATTTACATATAACTGCACCACCTACCTAGACGACTTGCCAAACCAGTGATGCAACCACCGTCTAGACATTATAGAAACTGCAAAACATTACAGTCATCTATAAAAACTTTTAAAAAATATATTCAACAACAGAGAAAATGTTTTCACTGTTAACTGTCACACCCCAAAAATGGTTAATTGTAGCTGTAATTATTTGTTAATAATTGAAACAAACGTTTTTTTCCTCTTTTAAATGTAGAAACAAGAATCAAAATGATATTTTCATGATCAAAAGTGTGATACATGATCCTATTTTATTGCCAGTTGCTCTATTTATTTTTTTTCGCCATTTAATTTGACCTTTTTGAGCCAATTGCAGCTAAAATGATCTGAATTTGCAAATTCACTATTATACTCAATAGTGTTTTAATTTTTATTTTTTAAATATTAATTTTGTTAATTCTCGGAGGTTTGTTTTGGTTACAGTACATGCATAACAGACAAATTCACACACATATATACCGGGTGTTTCATCTCAATATGTCACTTTACAAAATCTCATTTCTCTGTAACTGGCAACCGTAGCAGGATAAAATTGCTTTCGTTGGAAAGGTAAAATCTCCAATTTTTTTGCTGCGTTGGTTTTGCCAGACCTTGTTACGTCACAATCAAGGTTCCAGCTTTTTGCGTAAAATGCCATTTCCACTGATTTGCCTCTTATATGCTTAAAATGTATTTTACTGGAAAGGAAATAGGGTTTCGTAGGGTTCGGATATACGTGGATGATCTGAAGAGGCCTTGATGACCATCAACCCCGATATGCTTGTTCAAGTTTGGCAAGAAATGGAATAGCGTAATCAAGGGCTCGCGTCTTGAACATTTGTGAAAAGTTGAACAAAACGTTAATTTCTTGGATTTTTGTGTTCAAATTTTTGCTGCGAAACTAAAGATAATTAGTTTTCAGGAGAAAAAAGTTTTGTTTTCCTATCTTCAACAGTTATTGAGATAGAAGTTATCATAAAGTGACATATTGAGATGAAACACCCTGTTGTACAATTGTTGTTACAATCATGCAGGCAAGGGAGAGTGTTGTTGGGCAATTTATTTAGGGAGAGTGCAGTTGGGCAATTTATTGTTCAAAGACACTTCAACAATGTTCATCAAGTGAAATTGCTTCTTTCAAAGAGCCAAGAGAAATTTGGGACAAAGCTCGGAATAACTTTTATTCTTTGAGAAGCAATTTTGCTAATCGATGACATAATTTAGGTTTGAGGAGCAATTTTTGGTAAATTAATCCTAGCGTCCTTATTAACTCATTCACTGCCATTGACGACTATAGATGTCAAAAATTCATTTGAACTATTTCTATTAGTTTAAATATTTTTCCACTTTTGCTAACAAGAGTATGAAAACCTAGAAAAAAATTATTGTAAATTTAGAACATATATAAAATTTAGGATTAATCGTTAGTAACTAGGGAAGTCATGTAATTAATTACAATAAAAAAAAATTATCGCCTGACACCCCTAATTAAACAATTTTTTAAATGAAAGATAAGGGGCATCAGATAATTAAAATTTTTAATCGTAATTAATTGCATGACTTCAATAGTTGACTCACGATTAATCACAAATTTTATATCTGTTATAAATGCACAATCAAACAAATTCTGTTTTCATAAAAAATGAAATGAATTGAATTTTTTTTTAAACTAATAGAAATAGTTAACATGAATTTTTAACGTCTATAGCCGTCAATGGCAGTGAATGAGTTAAGCAATAAAAAACAACAACAACAACAAAATAACAGGAGGTTGAATGTAGGGCTGCAGCTATCGAATATTTCAGTATTCGAGTATCCTATTAAAAATTCTATATTTGTAAAATCAACACTTTTTATATCTTAAAGCTACTGAAAGTACAATATTCCATTTCGAATCGCTACTGCCACCTGCTGACGAAAAATTTAAATGCATATACTGTTTTTTGGTTGTTTTTTTCCCCACCTACTCACACAAACACGCAAACATACAAACATGGTCTCCCAGGCAGGGAAGCGAACCCACACCAACCTGCATCGTAGGAAAGTGACGGTACCACTCCACTACCTGGAGCACAACTGCACATACCGTTCTTCACATACACACCACGCATATTACGTCACATCCGCAGACAGGGCGCGGGAAATTCGAACCCGATTCCAGTCTGAAAACTATTGGCCAGAGGCTTGCAGGAGTACCCATTGTGAACAGCTAAGGTGTTAATCTACTAATTAGAAGGCATTTCAGTCATAAATGGTCAAATAAAAAACTTATTGTAAAGTTATTTTGGGGGGAAAATGTTCCATATTGCAGCTTTAAATTCACATTGTGGATATCAGTAAACTATATAATTGTCTAAAAACATTTTCAGTGGAGCAATTTCAAACAAATACAAACTTAAACTTAGCATTTCTTGTATCAAAACATGGCATTAGGACAAAAACCTTTGTGTAACTTCACTTTAGCAGCTAGCATATTAGCATGAAATATAATACAGTAGATTTGTGGCTGTGCATTTATGATCTCAGACTACCTAAACAGGAATGAGACAAATATTCGTTAAACAAGTAGAAATTTTGGAAGTGTTGAAGACATTTGAAAAGGTAAACTGAGGCTTTATTTTGCTCAGGAAATAGGATAATTTTCTCAAATTTGCACTTTTTAGTTGATGACAATCATTAGTATTAAAAATCTTGGTGAAAAATATTAGTAGGCTAACTTAAGCTGTCAGACAATTGAACTTGATTTCTCCCCATTTAGTCAAAATTGAAATAAAGTATGGATGATGATGGCTTGGTTGTGTTTTCCATGGGCCCCAAATGATGATTACTTACGGCCTTGCACTGAGCGAGTGACGTCGCAAGCCAACTGACAAAATGTGATTAGCGGCTCATCCATTGATGAAGAAAGCAGCTAGTGGCTACGAGAACTAATGCCAATTGCATACCACATTGGCCATCTACACATCATACATACGTCACCTAATATGCTTTTGTTTTTCACATTTCATGTGTTTGTCTGAGGCGTGAAACGCGAATTTGCAAAATTGCATGCAAAACGGCTTATTTTGAACTTTGCTAGTATCAATTTTCACTCACAATTACAACCCTTCGTTCTACAAGCTAAGTCTTTTATTTTTACTGTACGTTTAATTTTGTCTGCTGGCTACGGTCCGGCTCACCTGTGACCCTAGCGACGATAAGGTGCTAGCTAGCTAGTTAGCTAACTCCCTAGCAGTAAAACCAGCACCATTACCTACCATTACCTGCTAGGAAGCTAGCTAGCTAGCTCCCTAGCAGGTAAACGAGCACCATGGGAGCTAGCTAGGGAGTTAGCTAGCTAGCACCTGGCGCTAAAAAGCCAAACCGTGGCAGGGATTTTACTTTCTGGACCTGGATTTGCCACCCCTGGGTACAATAAATGGATGGACAGAAACACAGATGTTAAAATAATGTAAATACTCCAATCACTTATTAATAATGGTCACTCTTTAAGTATGTTAACAAAAAAAGAACACTGACAAAAGCCTGTAATCAAACCAGTTAATAATGTTATAATGTGGCTGTTATGAAATCAAGTGTTTATTTGCAAGGAATACCAAATTAGAAAAGAAAACCTTCATGCTTTGGGCTGTGCTTGGGCATATGCAGGGCAACTCAGTATAAGGGGTGCGAATCAGTATAAGGGGTGCAACTCAGTTCTGGCTCGTGGCTTGCGGAGGTTGTAGCTAGCAATATGCTTTTGGCAGCATGTCAAACTTTTGACCTCATTATAAACAATTGCACCACACAGGGCCGTTGTGATTCAATTGCAATTTTCACATTTGAATCGGAACTAATCTTACAGTATTGTTACGGTCAGGCTTGAATGTGATGGGGAACTCAGTGTGGAGTATGTTGCTTTAGTATGAGATGGCAACAGGCATTAAAGTCCACTGTTAAATTCCATCTCGGCAGTGTATGAACACCTATGTCATTACTTTGTTGCCCACCTCTCACTCCGCCAAGACAACTTCACCCCAGCTAGCCAGCCTAGGGTGGATTGACAGCAACAATGCTAAAAAAAACAACAACCACTTAGGTTCTACCTTTGGCCATGGTTAAAGAAAGCTAGCACCTGGGGCTAAAGCCAAACTGCGGCAGGGTTTTTACTTTCTGGACCTGGATTTGCCACCTCTGTAAAGGACGAGCCATTTTATTTTGCATAATCTTCCCTTACTGTACCAAATGACTATACTGAACCAAATTGTGACCTTAAACCCAAGAAACCATACTGAACTGGGATTTTTTGTTATACTGCTGTTGCACCCCTAACTCAGCACCTCAGTTAAGTCTTACCGGGATATTTGCCTCCACGACTCCTTTTGATGAAGCAGACAATAAGAAGGATCAGGATGATGAGGGCGATGGCGCACATCAAGCCGATGAACCAGCCTTGAGTTGCGATGTCGACCTGGTCAATGTAGGCTAGTGACGTGCACAAAAGACAAGACACACAAGCATACAAGACATACACCGAGTGGGGCAGGAGAAGAGAGAAAAGTGAAGACAATATAAGTTTTTCTTTCCAGGTCAAAGTTTACATTTTGGCACAAAATCCATGCAGGGAAATCTCATCAAGACTAAAATATAATTTTCTGAGAAGACAAGCTATTGTTAACAATATTAAGAGGTGGGCATCGAGGGCCGGAATCCTGCAGGCTTTGCATGTTGCCCTTGTCCAACACAACTGATATATGATCAGCTCATCAGCAAGCTCTGCACAAGCCTGATAACGATCCTGTTGATTGGAATCAGCTTGTGTTGGAAGTGAGAAACCTCCAAAACCTGCAGGACTCCGGCCCTCGAGGACCGAGATTGCCCACCTCTGCGTGACTACACATACACAGTAGTATCTCATATACAGCCAACACCTCATTTGATTAATGGAGGGTTATCGCCATCTCTGGGACCATACAATACAGAGCAAATCTTATAGTGAGAAAAGTGTCCCATTGTTTACAGAACATTGCTTTTAAAATCTGCTCATTTGACACAACAAATCCCAAATTGTGCGTGAATAACAGAACAAGCTTGACATGAAACAAGGAAGACAACTCCCATTAGAGAAATGTAACAAAAAAATTAAGTAGAGCTGTCAAAATTAATCGATTAATCGACAAGTAATCGATTACCAAATTAATCGACAGCAATTTTAGTAATCAAGTAATCGTTTGGAGCATTTTCTTTACTTAAAAATGTCCAAAACTGATTTTTGTAGTCTTTCATTAAAGAAAACGGAGTATCTTCTGCGTCTAATCAAAATAAGACATTTGTAAACATTTGTTTTGACTTTGGAAATGACCAAAGCGGTAACATAGTACAACACCAATTCCCCCATCCCCTTTTTTTTTAAATCCCTATACGAATACGAAGTACAAAATAAACAACAATCATTGGTTGATAAACAGTAATCAGGGAAAAATGCTTTTGTAATACACTTAAATGCAATATTAAAATAAGTCAGATTAGTCGATTAATCAATCAAATAATTGATAGATTAATCGATTCCAAAAATATGCGATAGTGACAGCACTAGAAAAAAGTGCATTAAATGTGCTGTGCTTAAGATCACTAATTCGGAAACCAAGACTGTAATAACATACAATAGGCTGCACTTAAATAAAGTTGACATATTTTAAATCCAGTCAAATGTGTGGAAGTGCACCCATGATAAATGACCAGATTATTAATGCTGGTTTACCAGGCATACTTTTAAATATTGTATATCTATAACAACAGTGCTGTTGAAATATAATTTGCCCTTTTCTCAAATTTTGCATAGTTTCCCCCACTTTACAGTTTAAAATTATCAAACAAATGTAAATATCAGACAAATAAACCAAGTAAATCTAAACTGAAGATTTTAATTGGTGCTTTTATTTATTAACTCATTCAGTCCCAGCCATTTTCACTGAAGCAACCCCCTTCGCTCCCGGCTTTTTTTTTTTTACTGGATTTTGACTGATTTTGCAAGGCTCACAGGATATTGTGTTCTATTGCTATAAAAACATGCAACCTACCGAAAGAAAGATTAGAGTCTCTTTATTCATCAAGAAAAATTTATATTTGTATCGGTTTCCGTTTTGCAGCAATGAGCATTAGAATATTGCTAAGTTTCATCATTATTCACAAATCTTTTTCAACATGGCCCTGGTTGATCTCTTATACTCTGCCGCCACCTGCTGGCCGTTTTTGTAATAACTACCATTGCTTTAAGCGACCTCTTCAGGTCAGAGGCTGCATCAAACAAACATAAAAAAACATATAAATACGTTTTTGGGACCACGGCAATATTTAAAATGTGTGAAAAAGTACTTGCCCTGCTTGCTCAATCCTGAATAAGCCGTAGCTAATCACATTTTATGGAAAGCTGAGTTCATTTTCACTGTTTCATGATCTTACACATTACAGTTGGGGAGACTATACAAAAAAGCAAGCATTTGAGAAGAGGGCAAATCATTTTTTACAGCACTCACATAACTCTCCAACTTTTTCATTCATTCCTTAAGTTGACCACTATAACAGAGAAGGATTGTGTCCGGCACTTTGAAACCACTTCACCCTCGCGACCATTGTAGCCCATCTGCCTGCCAATCCGACTCCACCAGGCCAGGTGTGGTCTCACCTGATTTGGTCTCAAAGGTGACAGATTTGCTGGTGACGCTGCTGAGTTCATTGGAGTAAACCCTCAGATGGTACTTGGCACCCGCGATCAAATCCGCCACTTTAACGGGGGGCTGTTCTGTCACTGGTACAGTTTTCATTGTCTTGTCGCCTTGGAGACACAAGAAAGGGCCAATCATACTCTAGGGGGGGGGGGGGGGGGCGTTTTGGCTCACACTTACGCCTACTATTAACGTCTTAAAATGGCCAAGCATTATCAATGATTTATTATTTCAGGGAATTAAAACTGTGCGATGCGCATCATCATTATCATCCGGGTTGATTTCCCTCTGGAATACATGCAATATGCACACATAGGATAAGATGATAGAGTCATTTTGAAACTTCTAATGATTGTTGCCAATTTAACTGACACCTTGTTCCGAAAGGCACTATTTTCCAGAGGTAATCACAAAAGGGGAAGGAAATGGGAGCAGCAAAACCACTCATTCATCCAAAGTGCCTCGTCTCATCGTTTCCAACAAAGGGAATTGGAAAAAGTCCTCAATTGAGGAAATGTTATGGTTCCAGTACAAAATGAGAACTTGAGTATGATACTGAGGAGGCAGTGAAAGGGAGAAGGCAGCACACGGTGGTGATGTCATGCTTCATGCTGTCAAACATTTCAAGGTTGAAGTTATCCAGCAGAATTCATGAAGAAAACAATCCTTTCGAGAACAATCCATCAGCAAAGCAAAACACAACAACACAAGGGGAAACATGCCACTCCTCTACCTTATCAATAAATTCATATTGTAAGGCCATGGTAGGGTGAGGATCAATAAATACGCCATTGTAATAAAAGAGTGAAATAGTTTACTCTTTTTTATTTTCTTTAAAAAAAAAAAAACATTGCTACATACAAAAATGGGAAATCCAGATCCAGTTGTTTTTTTTTTAATCTGTGGCAGCGTTTTTACAGTCTAGACCTGGATTATCATCTCTAATTAGATATCATAATTAATTCTTCATCTTCAGTTTGTTTTCAACATGTGATTATTATCTTTTTTTTTTTTTTGCTGCTAAACTTATGTTTACAATATGTATGTACTGTATATCGGGTGCATTCGATGACGGCGTATTAGGGCCATTTTTTTTTTAGAGGGTGGGGGCAATATTCCAAGGGGAAAAAACTCACAAATTTACCACTTTCTAAAGTGGCAAATTTACGCGAAAAAAAACTCATAAATTTACGACTTTATAAAGTGTGGTTTTATTCTTATCACCGTGAATTGCCATGAACCATCATGCATCACCGTAAGTCACCGTACATCACTGTAAGAGCTGTAAAATATTTCAAACCCATGCAAACAATAATCAGAAACATGTACAAACACAAGTGCTAATAAACTAATTATTAAACAAAATGTACCTTTTGCCTCTTCGGCAATACAAAATAGAACATTCCTCGACACTGTGCAACAAACGTTTCCAGCGTACTATTAAGCTATCTTTCCTGTACAAACAGCACTAACCCGGAAGTGACTCTTCAAAACAAAAGCAGACATGACGACACTAACCCTAACCCTAATGCATAAAATGGCAAATTTGCGACTTTATTAAGTGGCAGATTTGTGAGAGAAAAAAACTCAGAAACTCACGAGAAATACACGTATCGTAGCTGTAGTCTAATCATGTGAAATGAAAAGGCAGGATGGAGACGAATCCATTCTTAATTGAAACTTTACTCATCATAAACGGCAGCTAGAGCGACAACACTTCCTGATCCCCTATCAGCTGACGAACACTAACCAATCAGAAGCTAGCTTACTTTAGGTAAAAGAAAGTGAATGACGGAGAGCAGCAGATTCGACACATCAATTTAGCTACTTGCACAAAAAAACACACCAAATGTATGAATGTGTAAATAATAATTCTGGAAACATAAATGAACAAGTAAATATACATTTTAACAAATTAACTTAAATGCTTGATCCTCAGGGTGTCGACCGTTTTTGCGAGGTGTCTTTGTCGCTGGCAGTGCCCAACGCTTCAAAGTGCGAATGCTTAACATGATATGGTTAAAGCCATTACTAGCTCCTTATTTGAAAACCCAAACGAAAAGTATTGGCACAAACAATCAATGTAGTACGTTCCGTATATTCCTCGTAAATTTCAACGTTTTTTTTCTGCCAGTTTATAAAGTCACAAATTTGCAACTTTATAAAGTGGCACATTTTTCTTTCAATATTGCCCCCAACCTCTAAAAAAAAAATTATACGTGGCTCTAATACACCGTCGTAGTTATTCACATACCTGTACACTGTATAAATAATATATGCCAACACAAAGGCGTTTGGAATTAAATATAACAATATGCAACAACTTAGGTGTGTGTAGATTATACAGTAGAGTCATTTTGTGTATTGCAAAAATGGCAAGCGTGTTCATTTAAATAAGAGTAAGTTTCAGTGTCTGTAAATAACCATAATTATATTTTCTTACCGGTATATTGATTGTATTTTATTTTGAAATTTGCATTGTAAATCGTCATGTCTGCTTTTGTTTTGAAGAGTCACTTCCGGGTTAATGCTGTTTGTACTCAAGGTAGCTTAATTAGCATAAGTATGCACAATGTTTTGTTTTCTATTTTGTATTGGTAACGCCTCCAAAAGGTACATTTTGTTTAATAATTTGTTTATGAACTCTTGTGTTTGTACATGTTTTTGATTATTGTTCGCATGGGTTTGAAATATCTTTCAGCTCTTACGGTGATGCATGGCGACTCATGGCAATTCACGGTGATAAAAATGAAACGACAAATCATCAGGAAAGTTTCATCCTTGTTTGGGAGGCCTGCTACACTGTTTTGTGTTATTTTGTTTGAAAAAGCAATTCTGGTTATCTTTAAATACATTTAATACTGAACTACAATAAAAAGGAAAATTCGTTTTTAATTGTGTGATTAAACTAGGGCCGATTATCGACGCCAATATTCGGCACTTTGACGAGTATCTGTACCAGACATTTTTCTCTAGATTAATACCAGTGTGCTGACATATTTATTGCAATAACATAGATAAATGATATCTCCAAAAAAGAAAAGCTATATTCACACTCTGGGAAAGAATGCTGAAGCTATATTGGCTGACAATAAGGGCCACTCCCATTTTGACAGTCAATCCTTTTAGATACGACCTTGAAGCACGAATGATGGCTGGGCAGTGGGTGGGGTGGGGAAGCCCATTAGATCAGTCTCGTTTTACCCACACTTAGCTCCCCCCTCACACACACACCCTTTGTGTCTCGTGCTGTTCACAATCTAACATCATTAAGAATTAACGACATGGCCAGTATACATCAAAAATACATTCACTCTTCTATGCTGGATAGAGGGTCAAAGATTGTTAAATTGGTAACAGCAATGACAGAGCTTCTTTATAGTGTCTACATAATATATTCACAGCCTTCACTTTTATGTTACAACCATATACCGGTGGCTTAATAAAATGTCTCCCTTTCAAAACACAATAAAGACATTAGACAGGTTTCCATCCAATTTTTTGAAATTTTTAAGCGAATTTACTGAAAATGCGCAATGTGACTTATGCCCGTTTCCATCTGTTCTTCTTTTGCGAACATTGAGAAGGGACTCCGCCGCTGTAGGTGGCGGTATACACCATAGAGATGTGAGCCACCAGTACTTCAAAAAAAAGAAGAAGAGGACCAGGATGCGACTGCGCCGTGCGATGACATCATGTGAGATTGCTTTTGTAATTCTTGATAAACCGTAGCGTTTCTTTGCTGTTTTCCATCTAAAATAGCATTAACATTTGCTTCTTTAATTAATTCCAAAAATATTTCTGTTTCTTCCTTATTTTATCGTCCGACATTGCTTTGGGACTACAAACGTACATGTGACGTAATATCCGGTCAAAACGGCCCTTTTTTGAATTTCTAGCGTTTCCATTCAGTTTTGCATTTGCATTTCTTGAAAATTTTTATAAAAATGAGTGGATGGAAACCCAACTATAGACACAGTGAAGAAAAGATCTCTCTACTCATAGTTCTCCTACAACCTATTTTCACTTTACAAATGATGGAAACCACTGTGCTGTTTAACTCATTCACTGCCATTGACGGCTATAGACGTCAAAAAATTCATTTTAACTATTTCTATTAGTATAACATTTTGATAGTATGAAAACCTAGATTTTTTTTATTGTACATTTAGAACAGATATAAAATTTGTGATTAATCATGAGTTAACTAGTGAAGTCATGCAATTGATTACAATTAAAAAAAATTAGCGCCTGACGTGATTTAAAAAAAAAATAAGAAAAGATTATTAGAAATTAGGGGCGTCACCCGATTACAATTTTTAATCGTAATTAATCGCATGACTTCGGTAGTTAACTCACAATTAATCTGCAATATCTGCTCTAAATGTACAATAAAAAAATCTAGGTTTTCATACTCTTGTTAACAAAAGTGAAGGAAAAAAAAGTTAAACTAATAGAAATAGTTCAAATGAATCTTTGACGTCTACAGTCGTCAATGGCAGTAAATGAGTTAAGACCTTCAATGCTGCAAAATAATTTTTATACCTATATCTACGGGCCCTACGGCTTAATGTACCGGTACTGTTGTCTCTGAGGTCTGCATACAATTCTTTTGACTTGACGGCCTTTATTGTGGTCTGACACTCAGGGTTCTATTTTCAGTGCATCTGTGGTGTGACGCAGGGGTCGACGGATCCTGAGCTGGGCACGGCGGTTCAGCATAGGGAGTGTCGTTGGACGTGACTGGCGGAGTGACAATTTGGTGGCAGAAGTCGATCTAACCTTACACAGCACAAAGCTCAGTGATGAATCGACTCTCACAGAGCTGATTTCAACAATTTTTCAGAGTTTATATAGCTCCACACTTTCCAGAGTTAAATCAACACTAGTGAAATAGTGAAAATATTTAACACTGGGAGAGAGTACTCACTAAGCAGAGTTATTTAACACTAACTCGTCAGACACTCATAAAAGGTCCACCATGACAGAGATCGAACCGGTGCACTCTCCATACCGACCTTAAACGGTAGGCTATCCAGCCACTTAGTGTTTAAGGTGTTATAAATAAATTCAAAATGTAATTTGCTCCGTCGAGTAAATGGCAAACCCTTTGCCTCAAAGTACTCGCCGAAAATGTGGTTCTGTCACATGTGAAAGCTTCCACATTAGCACGTTTTTTTTCTTGTTTTTTTTGCGAAGCCTCGGAAAAAGTACATTGACAGATTTTTTTCCGAGGCCTCGCCAGTCGTCGAAAATAAGGAAGCGCACTTGCCGAAAGGTGGTTATCTATCAATGACAGCCAATGTAACGACAGTTTTCAACTTGAACCCAACACCTCTTTTCAAGCGAGCATTTGAAGTAGGCTAAATGCAGTCAGACTGAAAATGAATTCATTGCCCCAAACTCCTTTTGTCTGTTAAGACTGTCAGTATTTCTCAGTGGTAAGCAATGAAGAAAGTGGGATGAGGAAAATGGCGCTGACTTGTCTCTCTGAGCTGGTGAAAGGCAGAGCCACACTTTGTGGAGGTGATCTAACTCTTGGCGATCCACTCTGTGAAATAACACCTTCTCTACACACCGTTTACCTCTGAAAATATTACAGTTCCATATGGGAGTTAAAATGAACTCCCACAATTGTAACTGCAATTTTTTGCAGTGTAGGCTTGCTCAGACCACGAACGCAGGTACGCTCTACAAGTGCCCACTTAACGGCATAAACATGCACCTTGCCATGTCGAAACGCTAGTGCTCAAATAGCATAGCACGCCTAAATGGAATGAGTGGAGCTATTTTGATTGCCCATGATTGAAGTCGGCTGTGACCACTCCCGCAGAAATGCAGAATTCCGTCTCTTAGATATGCCTGCGCTCGCCTGTGAAATTATCGACACCAGGTCTAACCTACTTCTGAGTAAAGTTTTGCGCCACACAGGACTTGCGTCGTTCACCAAAATTGAGCCTTTACTGTGCTTCATCATTTTTTACTTTACCACAGTTGACTGCAAACCAGGTGTATTACGAAACAGGATGTTTTTCATGGAAAAGGCTATAACATTTATGGGCACGAGATATTTTAATGGCTTATTTTCTATTTTTGACATTTCTAAGTGTCATGTTTGTTTTTTTACTTGGTTGTTATTGGTTCATGGGTACAGAATTTTAAGAGGAAATTTGAGTGTCTAGAAAAGCGCTATATAAATCTGATGCATTATTATTATTATTATTATTATTATCTATTTCAGAATATGGCTCTAACATAAGAGAAAAGTGAAGAGGGTGAACACCTTTTATGGTAGACAATGTATGAACATGCAAGGGTATCCAATCTCAACAAGTTCTATGATTCCCGAACAAGAGGGGTGATGCATGTGTTCTACAAAAGCAGACTCAAAACGTGCATAAGACCAAATAAAAACAAAAGCATTTGTGCAATTATAGATTTCAAGAAAGAGAACGTCACGAAAAGCAAATGAGAGAAGCTGAGCCAAGCCACTTATTCACTTTGCAATAACACCAACATGATGAACGCGGAAGGTCAACGAAAGACAGAGAAAAATCTCAAGAATAGAAATGCATGCTGGTTGCTTTTTTTTTTTTTTTACATCATGAAGATGAAGCCACATTTTTAAATTGTGAGGGTTGTAAGAACAAACCACAACGATGTACAGGAAGTACAGCAATATACCAATTGTATGTTTTCTGTGGGTGAGTTTTGATATAACACATTGTTGATTCCTGTCATCTCTTTGGTCAATTGGTTTGTTTGATTTAAACTAGGGCTGTCGGTTTAACACGTTAATTAGATTAATTAATTACGCTGCAAATTAACACGTGATAAAATTGAATGCAATTAATTATGAGTGGTAAGTCAATGCGCAAGCATTTGAAATTTGGCCCATTGAGTGACCCGTAGTATCATCATTTATTCATCATTTTTTTCAATGTTAACATTTGGGCACCAAACATTTAAAATTTGTTCTGAAGTTGCAAGTTTCAAATTGTTGCCCTTCAATCAATATTGTAAAAAATCTTTATATATTTTTTAATTCATGGATTAAAAAAGTTTTGCTGTAAAAGTCTTCTATAGTATGGTTACAACTCACGACAATATATTTGGTCACACAATGGCAAACACGTCATTTTAATTTGGTTCGTATCTCACAAATGGCATTGTCTTTGGCGGTACTGAGCTCAAGCGCTTAACTTTATAAAAGAAACGGGCTTGATCTGGATTCTTACTGTCCAGTGTGAACTCTAGCACAAACTCGCTGCTGCCGGCCGGGAAGTTGTGTCTCCAGCTGACGTTAGCGTAGTTACTGTTATGCTCCACCGTCAGATTCCAGATCTCTCGCCCAGTGGCAACTGCATAATGAGGGTCAGAGGTAAAGGGTCAAAGGCACCGATCCAAAACCTCATTTTGGGGGTGCACGAGGGTGGGGAATTCGATCAAGATGGGCATGTCCACTCTAATCCAGGAGTAAATAACGTATTCATGAATTGAAAATTCACCCTTAATGTAATAAAATTCCAGAGGATTTTTCAATCCATCAAGCTAATTGCAATGTTTACCTCTGAGCTTGGAGTGGACATTGGAGTGAGCAAGACAAACGATACTTTGTGGGGTACACCCCAAAACAATCATTCTAAAAGTTTAACTTAACTTAACTTAACTTCTCGACTACGTTACTATATTTCTGGCTACATTCCAATAAATTGAAGTTGTTTTCTCTTTTTATTGGTATGTAACGCTGACGTTTACTGTTTCTTCAGGTGAGAGAGGACAATTTAATTCACATACAGTATCTACAGTGGAACCTTTAAAGTCAAGCACTGATGTTATTTTTTTTCACCCTCAGAATTTGACCACAAAATGTTGTAATCCACCTCACTAGGAGAGAAGAATCACCCGATAATAGGAGAAGAATCTCCCATCAAAAGGATTCATTTTACACATTTTTGACATTATGAATCAAATGTCCTTTTGTTTTGGTTTAAATGAGTCACTGTTTAAAATCACTTTTATGTACAGATATATTTTGGACCGACATCGATAAGCTTCCATTGTTTTGCAAAAGTTAAAAATACAAGTATTTTTTGTACAGTATAATAGCACCATCCAATGGGTGAAAGTTCAAACAGGCGCATCACATTTACATCTACTCAGTGGTCTATAATATACCCTAACATTTTTAGTCTAGAAGTGGGGGATTTAATAACATTAATTAATAACATTATTAAAATTAATAACATTTGGGGTTATAAATTAGTAGTAGTTAATTTGTTCCCATTGGATCTGTGAAACTGAAAAAAAAAACAAGGAGAGAAAATATATCACTTATTTCTGAAACTAAACAAGTTAGAGAGTCAACCAGTTGGCAGAAACATCAGATTTTTTGGGGGGCAATAATATGGTCTATGCAGCCCCATTCTGATTAATATTGTGTTAGTGGAACAAAAGTTCGGCAGCAAAATCCATCCATTTTTATCCATTTTAGTCATATCAATCACAGCTTACAGCTCACAGTTTTCTGAGCTGAGCTGTGATTGGTTGTTTCCTGAGACCTGAGCAACATTGATGTCATCTTCAGTCGAGCAAGTGGCAAAATGGCCACCCCCTGATATGGATAAAAACGGCTGGGTTTTGCTTCATCACTCATATTCCACTAATGATGACATCAATGTTGATCAGGTCTCAGGAAACAACCAATCACAGCTCAGCTTCAGAAAACAGGTGAGCTGTGATTGGTCGTTGCCTGAGCCCTGAGCAACATTGATGTCATCTTCAGTCGACAGCAAGTGGCAAAATGGCCGCCCGCCGAGATGGATGAAAACGGCTGTATTTTGCTTCATAACTCATAACTCCACAAATGTAATATTAATCAGAATGTCATGTTTAGACTAGTGAAGTCACATATAACATATTATTGTCCAAAAAAAATGAAGATTGACTTCCCTTTTAACTCCTGCCTCAGAAACAAGTTGTTAGAAGTTTTTTTTTCTAACAAAAAGTTGTTAGAAAAGAGCTGCAACAAAGTACTAGTGGCAGTCTCAGAATTAAATGACTCCAATATTTTTCCTCTATTTTCTCTTAAGAAAATGTGACTGACTACAATAATTATTTTTCTTGCTTTTTGTGATTCTTTAAGTTGGAAGAGTGGCATTTTGAATAAAAAAAAAAAAAAAAGGAACATCAATGATTTGCCTTTTTTCGCCCAAATTACATTTACATGACCATCCTCCTGAGTTTGAACAGTCATCATCTATAGCATCACATTAGACTCCACAATGTTGTACTTATTCATCAAGCAACAAAATAATAATTTTGTGCATGTATTTTTCTGTTTTGGATTTCGTTTGAAAGGCACCTTTTAAATGATTTATTTGTAGGGGAAATTTTTTTTCAGAACAAATCAGAGGGAAAAAACCTTCCCACAATGCATTGTGCTCAACTTTAGAGGTTCCATTGTATCTGAAGGCCATGAAAATCACAATAAAATGTACCCAACACATTCTTATCAATATTCTTGTTGATAACCAGCACAGGAGGTGGTGCGGTAGGGGCTGCCTCAGTTGCATTGATTGTAGTAGTAGTAGTAGTTGCCGCAGTCGTCGCAGACATTGTAATAGTGGTAGTGGTAGGAGGAGTAGAAGTTGAGGTAATAATTGTTGTAGGAGCAGCAGTAGTGGGAGAAGTAGGAGCGATAGGAGGAGGAGTAACAGTGAAAGCTGAACCCAAAGAGCCATCCGTAAGCTCAACTACAAGGGAGGAGCGGGGGAAAGAACAAAGAGTTAAAGACAAGGCACAAGGAAGTTCACATGTATATAGTACACACATGGCAAGGTTGTTAAGAGGCATGAGTGGAAACAATTTCCCATGACTGAATAAATACATCGTTGTTAAGTCATTTTACTATTCAAAGCAAAACAAAAAGCAACGTGAGTGAGCAGAGTTCACTTCATTTATGATGGGAACTTTGGTAACACTACCACCAAGTGGACAAATATAGATATTACATTATGTAGCGTATTTTAATTAGAAACATCAAAGCCCACGTGCATTATGACGCAACGTCATGACCACTTGTTCAATATATCAAACACTAACACTGTACCATAAAACTGTTCAGTTTTGAGATGTCAAATGTGTTGATTTTTTTGTGATTTGTGATTCACATGTAACTGAGGTTAGCAAAATGTGTGACACAGCAGCTTTCATTATTACAAATTTACACCACTGCAATCAACAACCAAAACAACAAGCATATAGCCTAATGGAATACTTTTTAAGTATACTCTAATGGTATATTTTAAAAAGTTTAACCGAAGGCACACCATATAATTGTTAAAGAGCATATATGTCATGCAAAATCAACTTTTTGAGCTTTTAGCAATATTAAAATGCAATGTCCTCATTAAAAACACTGCAACAGTGCAGTTTTCCTCCATTCACCCATCTCTGAGCATTCCTGCTCATTCCTGCTCTCCCAAGCGAAGAAAATGACCGGGTCCTCACTTATCTACTTAGATAAGGCGTAATAAGACAAAGTTTGGTTCTTTTATTGTTGCTCCTTGTTATATTTTCATGTTTAAATGAGGTCATATGACAGCAGAGGGAAATTTGATTTGATAATTTTGTGTAAATTAAAAAGTCTATTTGCCATTGGTGTGGTCTGTGACAAGTAAGTTTATTGATAATTTATCATGGATGTTATGTTTGATTTTAATTTCAACCCACTTAAAAGAGCATAAAGTGAAAATGTGTGGTGATATTGTGCAACTCAGGTAGACGGTTCATTTGTGACGCGTCGAAGTGGCGTGTCATCTTTCATAGACGAATTGATGACATCGAGAAGTGATCAAAACATGACATTATTTACAATACATTATTACATTAGCCTACATTAGAAAGTTAACTGCAATACGGACCCTTTCAATGAAGACCTCTATGACAGTGTCAATTAAAACAGAGCAATATTATCATTTAGGCAGAATATTTGATACCAGAGATGGGAAGTAACGAAGTACAAATACTTTGTTACTTTACTTGAGTATTTTTTTCAGTACTTTTTACTTTATCCGTTACATTTTAACATGAGTGTGTACTTTTTACTTGATACATTTTCAAAACAAGGTCGTTACTTTTGTTTTTTAAATGCATGAAAACAATGAAAATACTTAATAATAATAATAATAATAATAATAATAGTAAATTTTCTTTATAATGCCCTTTACATACTTGACCTTGAAGATAAAGAAGTGTCAATATCTCCTTGCTCCGCCAATAATATGAAGCGTTACACATGGCCCCCTACTTCCCAGCTTGTGATTGGCTGGATGACATGTGATCACACGACGTGCAATTGGCTATCTTAGAACACCCCATAAATATGAGGGCAATGTGCGCCGCCATAAAAGAGGATAATTTCAATTTGATGGCAAGTCAGAGAGTCAACTGGCCTAGCTAATATCTTTCGAATTTATGTAGGAGGAAACATCCAGTAAAAATCCTTTTTACTTTTACTCGGCAAGTACCTTTCAGAGCCTGTACTTTTTTCCTTTTACTTGAGTAATTATTTGAGTGAGTACTTTTACCAAAGTTGTTTTTTACACAAGCAATTGTACTTTTTACTCAAGTAGAAAATGTCAGTACTTTCCCCATCTCTATTTGATATAGCTGTTGTACATGATGTGTTGAGCACGTGGTCATACTGTTGTGGCTGCTCTGTGAAAACATTCATCATAAGCTTTTCTTTGTTTTCTTGTCTGTTTTCTTTGAATGCATTGTTTGTTCATATAGTTTCTATCCATGCGATTGAACTAAACGTGTTATCTTCTTATATATGCAATGCATTTGGAGCAGGCTTTTTTTTTTTATGAAAAAGGAGAACAAAATCAATAATTTTATGACATATTCCACCATTAATGTGCACTATGAGATTAGTACAACTCCATTAAGAAAATAAATAAATATTTTGATAGAGGAAGTAAGAATAATGGTAGAAAAAGTTTCGAAACTCTTGATCTTGGTATTATTTTTTGTTGTTGTTTTACTGTATATGCCATTCTGGTGGTAAAGCAAGTATCCAGAGTTCTTGAGACTTGCACCCTAATAAAATCATTACCTATTCCAAACAAAAATACACAACTGGCAGTGTCACTGATACAACTGCAAGTCCTATTCCTGTTCTTGTTTTATCTTATTTTTTCTTCACACGTGGCTAATTCAAATTGGATACCCTTTGATCGAAGGTTCCAAATGAACTCTTGATCACATTCACTCATACTGTACCTTGATGTTAAGGTCTCCTCCAGCCACCAAAGCTTCTATTACTAATGCTTCCATCACAAACCTCGTTTACATAATGGGCCCAAATGCCAACATGCTTGCATCATATTTTCCAAGCATGCTCAAAAGCAATGAAGACATCATCATGTTTGGGAGCAGATGCAAAGCAGTAACGCAACCAATTCAGTCAAAGGTCCGAAGTATGACTGAACCAGTGAATAGACATGATGAATAAGGATGGAAGAACCAAAAAGATCAAGCCAGTGAGTAAGTAAGTGAGCGAGACAGTCATCTGCTGTCCACCATGGACATCTAAGATTGAAATGTTTTGCATGTGTCTGTCCATTCCAAGCAACATGCCTGTCATAAGCTGCATTTAGTGACAAACCGTGTAAAAATAGATCTTACGACTAAAGTCTTACTGGCGGCATTTGGCAAAAAGTAGGAAGAAGAGTGCACCATCAGGGATTGCTTCCGAAAACAAACAGTCCAAGGTCAACATAAATATATACGGGTAGCATTATTGCAGACTGGAAGTCGCTTGGGTGTAGAAGTAAAAAGAATCAATTATATACCGCATCAGCAGAACTATTGTGTGATACACCGAATGTGAATGTGATTTATTTTTGGGCCATACATATCGTATTCGTGACCAATATTAATGGTCTTATTCAATCCCTGATGGCAAATAACCATAGCTTTATGCAAAGAGAAAGGAAGGCACGATCAGAAGGCAGACGCGCTGATAGACATTCAAGAAAAGAAAAAAATCATAAACAGCAGCACAGTCCAAGTCTCGTGTTAACTATGGCATTAACATTATAATTTTTTCATACAAACATTTGATAAATAATTTCTAATATAGATGATCAATAGGAATCCATTCCAACTTTTTGAATACTTTATGTACTTTATGTATTCATGATGCGCTGGTGCAAGCAATTCAGAGAATAAATAGAACTGGGCATGTACTGGAATACAAGTAATGTCAGTCTGGTATTGGTTAACGTTTACTGTCAATTTCACTTTGCTGGAAAATCTGATCTTATTTCCCAGCAGTTGTATTTTACATTTGATGTTTTGTTTATGTCTGGACACAGGATATTTCATGAAAAGTGATGTGGAACTGCAAGAATTGAAAGTCTTTTGAAAAAAAAAAAAGCGGACTGCACTGCTGCTATGTTATCAAATGGACAGATATAAAGTGAGACATGGAGGATGGAGGTGGGGCCAGGCAGACGTGTTTTTCATTCTCTATTACCTAGACCGGTTGCATCAGTAAAGTTTTCTGTCAACACAGAGAACAGAAGGGACGATGAAGAGAGGACAGAAGATGGTGACAAGAACTATCATTTTGAAAAGTAGATCAAACAATTACCCTCACATTAATACACACCCTTATGTACTGTAGCTTGGCTTCCTTTACAGTGTTTCCTCGTTTTCTGCTGGGCTTAGGTTCCAAAAAATACCCGCAATAAATGAAATCCGCGAAGTAGTTAGCTTTAGCTTTTACATTTATTATAAATGTTTTAAGGCTCTAAAACCCTTCACCACACAGTTTATGTACTTTTCTCATCGAGGCATTTACATTTTTTCACATGTCTCTCTTGTTTAAACATTCTCAATGTTCAAACCTTCGTAAATTTTATGAAATAGGTACATTACCGTTAAAACAAAAACATGCAAAATTACACTCAAAAAAATCCGCAAAACAGCAAGGCCGCGAAATGTGAACCGCGTTATAGCGAGGGAACACTGTATTGCAGTTTTAAGACCAGACCCATTTGTTGGAACTAATAGCGGAGTGGTTCTTAAGTAGTGTTTGGATTTGTGGATGGTTTCTTGGATGATAAGCATAGGTCAATATTTTCTTTCATAGCCTTTAAGTATTAATGAATCGGAACCTGTAAAGCCAAGAATGCCAAAATATGAAATAAGACTTCATTAAATAAAAAAAAAGTAAGATAAAGTGGAATTATATTTTTTCTCAGCATGCATCAGTGCAACAGTTTGTCAGGACCAGGTTGTAAGAATACAGCGGACACTCCATACTCACAGTTCGATCCAGCGGTTTTGCCCATTTGCATAAAAATAAATAAATATATATATATATATATATATATTATTTTTTTAAATTAATTTACGGAAGGGATTTAGGTCCACTGAAGAGAGAAAAAAAAAGTTTGGCAGGATTCTCACTTTATTCTCAGAATTCTGACTTAAAAGTGAGAATAATAGTGGTACTGATAACGTCAAAATTCTGAGATTAAAGGCAGAATCAGTCTCTCTCGTCACTGGTCCTAATCCTCTTCTGTATTAATTTGTCTTCTTTTTTTTCAATACTGACCCCCCTTCTTCTTTTTTGTGAGATTGGAGCTAACCCCCATTTTTGGTTGAAATGCTTATTGGTGGTTTATCCCCATTTCCCCCCCAGAGGGTAAAAAACAAACAAAATGCATTTACATATATATTGACCATCAATTAAGCAAGGAGTCTAACTATTCTCGGGCCTGCTCAATCTCCACTGTATGACTTATTATTTTGATGTTATCTGAAATATTGCTTGCAGCTAGTAAAAGCTAGGATACACAGCGATCAAGTACAAACAATGCAGCGTATACTGTATACACTCCGATATGTCTCCAAAGAGTGAATATGAGGCTTGTGGGACAACATACGGTGTAGATCAAGCCAGCTAACAATTTTAATATAGCATGGAGTCAACCAAAGGATGTATAAAATGCAGTTTCTAAATGATGATTTTATTTACCAAGGTGGGGGGAAAAATACAAACCTGTCAGACTATGTGGGGGGGGGGATTTCCACCTAGTTGTGCTACCTTTGGCAGCAATAACTGAAATCAAACATTTTTGATAATTGGCGATAAGTCTTTCACACCGTTATGGAAGAATTTTGGACCACTCTTCTTTGCAGAATTGTTTCAGAGTGTTACACTGCTGACAGCCGTTTGTGGACTTTCCGCAGTTGGTAAGGTTGAACTTTTGCTCCGACCAAGAATCTAATGCTAAGCTAGCAGCACCCGACGGAAACTAAGAGTGCCTGACATTTTTTCCACAACAAAGGGAGGAGAACGGGTCGCTGTTTTTGTTTTGTTTCGACGGAGGAGGACCATGCTTATCAGCTAACAGCGGTAGACACTTTACAGACTGTATTTTCAGTATGAAGCAATTGGAGTGTGCAAGCAAGCAAAAACTAGCTTGAACGGCTAGCCGGAGAAGCTAGTAAAAGCTAGCCACAAGCACCATCACAGGTTATCAAAGTTCCGTAGCAGAAAGATCGCGGCAACACGTCAGCCTTCCGAAGGCGCGGCCCAACCTATGTAATGTAATTAGCAATATGATTATATAAAAAAAAATGTACGTTGATGTGATAGATCCTTTTTTTTTTTTTGCATATTACTGAATTTAATAGTGTTTTTTTTTATTTTTTAATGAATGAATAATTAGTTCACCACCAGATTGCGCTAAATATCACACACTATCCCTTTAAACTGAACAGCGAAAAGTGCCTTTTTGGGGTCATAACAATGATAAGTAAAAGGGTGGAATCTGATCAGTTAAAAGTGCCATATTATGTCTGCCCCCACTGATTTGAAAGCTATGGGAATAATCAATTTCTTCTAGGATAAAAATGGCTCAGAGAGCTGCTACAGCACAACGTAGTGTTTGAGTAGACACTCCACTGATGCCTCAAAAAACTTAACAAATACAGAGGCAAAAAAAACTGTGGCCTATGCGTCAAGGTCAGAGACAGAGAAATGCTATGCTCAAAAAGAAAGTAAGACTTTGGGTGTGGTGTATGTTTTGCCCACATTTACAGCAGAGACTGACAACAAATCATTCAAATCTATTATTAAAATGACATTTCACCACAAATACAGCACTTGATGATGATAGCCTTGCAGCATATCTTCACACAAGGAAAAGCCCTCTTGATGCATGACAGGTGCTTTTTTTATGAGCACTAACATCAAGCCTTGATATGCGGATCATCTCCATAACTGATGATGCCGAAAATCACATGGTGACTGCTTCATTCTCAGCGTCAGATGTTGTGTTGCATCAGAATGCACAGGAAAAGATCCTTTATACAGGGAGCATCCCATCATATCTCCAAAACCCTGTATCTCCAAAATCGTCACTTTTAATGAGACCCCCAAAATGTTTGTTCGACCATTAACATTGCATCATCAAAGAGAGGAAGGCATTTTCAACACTTTTGGTTGGTCAACAATGGACTGACTAAAAGTATAGATTTTTGAAAACATGAAATTTACCAAATTGTGACTGATGAGGTATCTAACAGGGAAAAAGTAAAAGGAAAGCAAGACAATGTCGTGTAATTTTTTTTAGAAAGATTACAGTTTTTCCTACTTTCCTCAGTCTGTCCACAAATGTTTCTGATTGAATCACTATTGTTAGATCGCTCAGTCATGAGTTTTAAGATGAACTTGATTTCGCTACATTTTGTTGCAAAATCAAATTTGAAATGAGAAACTGATGCACTGGTACACCTTCGTCTGTATATGTTAATTCATTTTCTAGAGTGTGAACTCTAAAAGCAGTTGGGTCAAAAATAATTCAACTGTGGATCAAAAATGGACCGATCCATTTTGTGGGTTAATTTGACCAAACTCTCTGGGTTGTTTTATACAAAATGACCCACTTTTTTTGACCCAAGTAAAGGATCTGACCAGTATTTATGAGTTGTTTTGCGTTAAAAGACCCATTTTCCTGACACAAAGTTGAGGATCGGTCCATTTTTGACCCATAGTTGAACCAAACTGTTTTTAGAGTGTTTAGAGTTAAGGCCAGGTGTTATGTCTTTGATGTTGTAAGCCAAACCAGACAAGAAACACTAACCTTCATTGGCAAAGAAGGGGGATTCCTCAACAAAGACCTCCCCTGCTCCCACCTGGGTGAGCGCTGACAGGTAGAAATTGTAGCGGGTTGATCGATCAGGAAGACGGAGTGTGAACTCGGTTACATTCGGAAGGAAAGTCTCAAGACGAGGTCGACCCTCTCTCGATCCATTGGCTGTACACACATACACACACAATCACACGTGAGTGAAAGCTAAAAATACACACATGGACAAAATTGTTTGTACCCATTGGTTAATGGGAAAAAAAACATATTTAACACATTCAAGCCATTTTCACAGAAGCAACCCCCTTCGCTCCCGGCTGTTTTACTGGATTTTGACTGATTTTGCAAGGCCCACAGAATATTGTGCTATAAAAACATGGAACCTACCAAAATAAAGATTATAGTCTCTTCTTTCATTAAGAAAAAAAGTATATTTCTATCTGTTTCCGTTTTGCAGTAATTCGCATTAGAATATATGTAAGTTTCATTTTTATTTAAAAATCTGTTTCACAAGGGCTCTTTGCAACATGGCCCTTGTCGATCTCTTATATTCTGCTGCCACCTGCGGGCCGTTTTTGTAATAACAACCATTCCTTCAACCATTCTCTTCGATTCAGTAGCTGTATCAAAGCCTTCTGTATGCTCTAGCATTAAAAACAAACAAAAATAAAAACATATAAATACGTCTTTGGGAGCATGGTAATATTTAAACTAGAACATATTTATATGTTTTTGGGAGCAAATCTACCACATTTTTTTCCCAGTCATGTGATCAGATTACAATATTACTTTTTAATGACACCATAACATACTACGAACAATATATTTTCTTCACCTTGACGGCGACGTCAGTATTTAAAAGAGTAAAACATTTCAACACCAAAGGCAGTTGAAATAAACACCTCCATGTTGCAAGCAGTGAGAAAGGATGGATTTTGGACTTCTCAGCCATGGTGATCGCTCATGGACGTAAGATAATAGTTAAACAAATGATTCCTAACACCAGAGTAGTTCCTAAAGACAAATAAATAAAATAAACAAATAAAACTTAAATACTAAAAGTAAGGTGCTAAACCTGTTTGGTATTTGAGCTGGTATCCAATCAGAAGACCATTTGGCTCCAGAGGTTTGTCCCATTCCAGGTGAATGGAATCAAAACCTCTTCGCTTGATCCTGAAAAAACTGGGAGCATCGGGCACTGCACAAACACACACACAGGAAAAAATAAGATATTGAAAAGGTTACAAAACCATCACAACTGAAATAAAGATGCTACATTTACAGTATATATATATGCAAAAAGTATGTCGACAATTAAATGCATTCAAAGTTTAAATGTTAGACAGTACATTTTTTTGAGTTGGTACTGTTTGTCCAGTGACTGAAGGCTCACCGATTCGAATGGTTCCGACTGTCTACTTTTGAAGTTTCCCTTGGCTAAGACACTG